>NC_090813.1:163605959-163917209 GCF_000390325.3 Nicotiana tomentosiformis | reverse complement strand
ATTCATATCCGACTATTCTATTATAGAGTGTACCATCTGGGTGTCTCATAAGGAGATCTATTACCACGTTTGCACTATCCTTCAGAAATGTTAGCTAATGATAGCAATCCATCCACCATTTTGGGTTACTCTAACCCCAGCTGGATCCTGATATCACATCTTTCTCTTAAACAATAAATTTTAGCTCCCATAGGGCATAACTGAGATGGGTGTGGCAAATTGTATATAACTCTGTTACTGTGGAAAGTAACTCAAAATGCTTATATTTCTCTGCCTGAATTATAAATACTGATAATCTTCACTAATAGGGCACCACGTACTCTTCTTCACCTTGCTTCTTTTACTTGTTGAAATTTGTATCGACCTTCTGATTCTCTTATTGCTTTTTACCATATAGGTGGATAGATATTCATGCCTTAGGTTTCCTTATCAAGAAGCTTACACGTCTTAGTACACACATGATCTGCTGAAGACCTCACATTTACTCATCGTAAGCATGATGCAAAATCGATTTCTTCTAACTCAACTCTTCCACAACCACATTCAATGTCTTACCAACTGTCTTTCTGGATGTAGGTATCATTGTATTATGAGTAAATTAAAATTTAGGAGTTTAAATTCTTACGACTGAGCTCTACCACACGATCTAGAGTAAGAAGAAAGAGTGACAGTCCTAAATGCCATGTAGCCTCCTGCTTATAAGTGTGGTGCACAACACACCCATAAATAAGACTCTACCAGACACGGCTTGTAGACTCCCTAGGATAGAACTGCTCTGATACCAAGCTTCTCACGCCCCAAAAATAAAGAGGCGTGACCGGCACCCGGTGCTATACTCGGCTCGAGCGTACCACTCTGTAACTGTGAACTCTCAAGGGGTAACCCTCAACTTAAGCCAATGAGGCCATATTCTGAATCATCTGAATATAACGTGCACAATTAGCAATACCAAACTAAACATCTACATAGGGCTAGTAAAGCCACAATACTGATATAAATAATGTACAGGACTAGACTACAAGCCTCTAGGGATAATTGGACTATATCATGGTCGAGACAGGGCATCAACCTACCCATCAAACCTATATATATATATATATATATATATATATATATATATATATATATATATATAAAAATGGACTCCTAGGTATAGCTTGGTAACTCTGAGGAAGTGGACCTTACCAACCAAGCTGATGTTTGACTTTGTCTACTTGAAAGGTCTATCCAGCTGTCTATCAGGCCCTGCAAGCATGAAATGCAACGTCCCCAGCAAAAGAGATGTCAGTACGAAATAATATACCGAGTATGTAAGGCAACAAAATAACAGAAAGCTAAAACTGAACTGATAATATAATAACTGAAAGTACCTGGGAGTCAAATATAATTTGAAGATATGCTTACCTACTGATACTGACTCATCTCTCTCAATATAGTAAGTAAAATAGTTGTCCGGCCCCATAACGCTCGATAGGTGTAACTGCTCTGCCGTAGTAGGATCGCTTATAGGCGCTCGGCCACAGTAGGCTCAGTATATAACTTACCATCTGATCAGAGGTTGCCCAATAGGGGCCTGCCTACCGATTATAGCTCGATGGTGGGGAAACTACTATAATATTGTATATAAATAGACTCCTTGTTCTCTTGGCTGAAAGAAGACAATACTGAACTAAATATAAAGTCCCGATAAGGGAGAGTACTGTAACTTATGAGACTAGGATAATATACATAAGTCAGGAATACGAACTTCTCTTTATGTCTCATTATCAAACGCATGTAGTTACAGGATCATGCCAAAATGAAGAAAAGGTTAAGCCTTAACATACCTCAAGTCGTCAATGCAACTAAACAAAAAGCTTATGATAACTAGCGTGCCAACCCTATAACAAATAAATACATGTACAACTTAGATGGTGCTAGTATATCACGTATCTCAAATAATAACTCGATTCTAAAATAAAACGGGCAGCATTTCCCCTGATTTTTACTGCTCCCTCAATCCTCTATAGGCGAGACAACAACACAATATAACCAGCAACTCAAAAATAACATAGCTACAATTCGGAACCTTTAATACAACAAAAAACCCAAACATACCATAACACACCCAATCAACAAGTTATTAATTAGCCTGAAATTGCAACGACGAGCGACCAGCCCACTAACCTACCACATGTGGTGTTTCTCCACGCCATTTATTCTTACAAACTACATAAATCAGAAGCACAATAGGCCAACATGAATGGACTACAAAATAGTCCACTAAAAGTGATATAAATCGAACTCACGGCTTCCGATCACCGTCCCGTGAGTTCTAACTATTAGGAAATGAATTTATCAACCTTCCTTGATATTTAAAAGCTTAAATACAGAAATTAGGCATTTTTATAACTATGAAATACCTTCCAAAACTCAAACTACAAAGAAAAAGAGAGGCGATATAGCGATACTTACGTAGTAGGGATCGTTCTAATGTTATCGCTTTTTGATTTCGTACCCGGGATCTTAAGTTTCTTCGGAACCCTTGTAGAGAGCTTAAGGGTAAGTTTATGGGGGTTCTCTGGTCGTGTTCTATGAAAAATGAAGAGAAAGACGATTTAAAACCTATATATATCAACTTTTGAAAAGTCAAAGAGGTGCTAGCTTGGCACCCTAGCATTGGCCCTTCTTCCGATGCTTATATCTTATTATCCGGATGTCGTATAAATGAACGGTTAAGAGCACTAGAAACGAAATTCCAAGACCTTAAATTTTATATATTATATTTCCCAAAATGATATAATATAACACACTAAATGTATTGCTCAAAATGCTTTAGTGACATACCTACTTATCACCTATGCAGTCTGTGCAGTCTCGCGAAACTACAAATATCTCTCTACTTCGATGTCATATCAACTAATGGTTTAATGAGTTAGAAACTAGACTCGTAGATCTTATATTCAATATATGGATAATTCAATAATTCCAAGTATATTGGTAGAAAAGCTCAGCTATATTTGACCTAATGTTCAACACATTTATGAAGGTAACTTGTGATGACCTTTGCAAACTTTTGTTCCACAACTGAATTTCTGAATTTTTGATACTTATGTTAGAAATTCTCAGCTATATTCTTGTATTATTGTTGATACTGGAAACTAAATTTCTGCTATTCTATTCTCTCACAAATGGTGAGGATACTTACTACCGGATCGGACGGTCAACCACCAGTGCCACCAGTTAGGACCACTAAAGGCCTGGGTCGTGGTAGAGGCCGGGGCTGAGGTAGAGGTCGAGGTGTAGCTCGTACCCTAGTTTGAATAGCACCTGTAGTACCACTAGTTGTTCCAGCACATGAGCAGATTCCAGATATAGTTGAGCCGACAGGATCAGCTCAGGCACCAGCTGTGATCAGGAGACTTTGGCCCAGATATTGGCAGCCTGCACTGGCCTTGCTCAGGTGGTTTCGGCTCAGGCCGCACCTGCCACTTCTCAGGCTGGGGGAGGTACTCATACCCCCATTGCCCATACTCCAGATCAGGAAGTACAGGGACTTCAGATACTGGGGGCACTACCAGCCCAGCCGGTTGCAGCTACTCAGGCCCCGGTAGTTCTTGTTATGGCAGATGATGAGCAGGGGAGACTTGAGAGGCTTCTACCTCCACCATTTAGCGGTACTGAGTCAGAGGATGCTCAGGATTTTCTGGATAAGTGTCAACGGATGCTTCGGACAGCGGGTATTCTGGAGACTAGTGGGGTCTTATTAACTACTTTTCAATTTTTTGGGTCTGCACTCAGATGGTGGGAGACTTACGAGAGATGTAGGCCTATTGGCGCAACACCCCTTACTTGGCATCAGTTCTCCGTGGTCTTTTTGGAGAAGTTCGTACCTCAGTCCCGTAGAGAAGAGCTGCGCAAACAGTTTGAGCAGCTTCGCCAGGGTGATATATCTGTGACGCGATACGAGATGAAATTTTTTGAGTTGGCTCATCATGTAGTCTGGTTGGTTCCCACTGATAGGGAGAGGATTAGGAGGTTCATTGATGGCCTCACATATCAGCTCCAGTTACTTATGACTAGGGAGAGAGTATCTGGTGCTACTTTTGATGAGTTAGTGGACATTGCTCGGTAGATAGAGATGGTTCGTAGCTAGGAGCGTGGAGAGAGAGAGGCTAAGAGGCCTCGTGGTCCGGGTGATTACAACAGTGTTCCTTCAAGGGGTCAGTTTCACCATGGTAGGGGTCGTTCTTACAGACACGCTCAGACGGGTCGTAAGAAAGTGAAATTTTCATAAGGGTTCTGCAGCCTCTCGAAGATAAGTACAGACATCTCCATACCGATCCGCAAGACTCTACTAAACCTGCTCATGACTCGTGAGACCTATGTAACCTAGGCTCTGATACCAACTTGTCACGACCCAAAATCTCACCCATCGTGATGGCGCATATCTCAATACTAGGCAAGCCAAAAATCTCAATAAACCACAGTTTCTCTCAAGATTGAAAATATAATATTTAAATACAATACAAATGTTTCCCAAAACCTGATGTCACTGAGTACATGAGAATCTAATATGAATAAAAGTCTAGAAAATACTCATACTATAATAGTCTGAGACCAAATACGGTAAACAAAGAGATATATAAGGAGAGACAAGGTCTGTGGAACACGGCAGCTACCTCAAAATCTCCTAAAAATCAACCGCGCGAAAGGATCAACACTTGTTATGTCCGGGAACACTTGGATCTGCACACGAAGTGTAGGGTGTAGTATGAGTACAACCAACTCAGCAAGTAACAATAATAAATAAGAAACTGAAGATAGTAACGAGCTACACAGTTATGGTTCATTTCGAGTAATTCCAGCAAAGAATAGACATGCTATCAAATCTGGCAGATTAATGTCAAATCAATTTTTTTTATACAGTTCCTAATCATGTAATCCGTATATCAACAATCTTTCAGAGATTTCACAACAATGATAGATAACAACTAAGTGCAACAACAAATGGAAATCAAGTACAATCTCTTAGGACAATAATCACTCACTGGGCTCCCAGCCCTCATCACTCTCTCAATGGGTACCCGCGCTCACTAGGGGTGTACAGACTCCAGAGGGGCTCCTACAGCCCAAGGGCTATAATCTGCACGGACAACTCACTTGTTGCACGTACAACTCATGTGCCATAATATAAATATCTGGATCCGCACGGCCAACTCACGTGCTATAGTATAATGTAAGGATCCGCACGGCCAACTCACGTGCTGCACGGCCAACCCACGTGCTATAGTATAAATATCTCACAATCTGGCCCTCAGCCTCACTCAGTAATAAATCTCTCCAGTCTCTCGGGCTCTCAATAATCATGAAATCAGCCCAAACAACAATGATATGATGTATCAATAATAATAATAATAACAGAGACTGAGATAAAATCTGCAAGTAAAAACTGAGACTCAGTACATATAGCATTTAGCAGGAAATTCAACAAGTACGTGACCTCTATGGGTCCCAACAGTACTATCACATAGCCTAAGCATGATTTCTAATATGATTTACAGTCAAATTTTATCAACACATAGAGAGCATATAGCTAACAATAAATTATTCAACTTTACAGTTTTCCCGTGACGGACCAAGTCACAATCCCCTCGGTGCACACCCACATGCCCGTCACCTAGCATGAGCGTCACCTCTAAAATAATCACATGATACCAAAATCCGGGGTTTAATACCCTCAGGACCAGATTAAACTGTTACTTACTTCAAGGCTAATGAACTTTGAAATTTCTAATTTCTACAAACGACTCTGGAACCTATCAAATCACGTCCGATTGACCTCAAATTTTGCACACAAGTCATAAATAACATAACAGAGGTATTTCAATTTTCAGAATCAGATTCCGACCCCGATATCAAAAAGTCAACCCCCGGTCAAACTTCTCAAAAATTAAACTTTCGGCATTTCAAGCCTAATTCCTTTATGGACTTCCACATAATATTCCGGACACGTTCCTAAGCCCAAAATCACCATACGGAGCTATTGGAATCATCAAAATTCAAATCTGAGGTCGTTTACACATAGGTCCATATCTGGTCCATTTTTCTAACTTAAATTTTTAATTATGAGACTAAGTATCTCATTTCACTCCGAGTTCCTTCCGGACCCGAACCCACTAACCCGATAAGTCATAAATCAATTACAAGACATAAATTGAGCAGTAAATGGGGGAACGGGGTTATAATATTCAAAATGATCGGCCGGGTCGTTACAATAAATAACTTCATATGGTGTATTATGACTTGTGTGAATCGTCGGTTTTGGTTTTCGGTTAATTCGGGATTGATTCGGAAGAATGATTCTCATTTTAAAAGCTTTAAGTTGGAAGAGTTGACCAAGTTTGACTTTTGTATATTTGACACCGGATCAGAGTTATGATGGTTCCGTTAGGTCCGGATAGTGATTTTAGACTTTATTGTATGCTCGGATTTTCATTTGGATGTTTCTAGAAGGTTTTGGGGCTAATTGACAAAAGTTGGCAATTTGAAGATTTGGAATGTTCACAAGATTGATCAAGAGTTGACTTTGATGATATCGGGTTCAGATTATTGTTTCGGGAGTTAGAATAAGTTGTTCATGTCAATTGGAACTTGTGTGCTAAATTTGTGATCATTCTGAGTTGAATTAATATGGTTCGGCACGAGTTTTGAAAGTAGAAAGTTTAAAAGTTCATTAAGTTTGATTTGAGGTGCGATTCGTGGTTTTGACATTGTTATTGTGATTTGAGGCTTCGAGTAGGTCCGTGTTATATTTTGGAACTTGTCGGTATATTTGGACGGGGTCGCGAGTTATTCGGGTAAGTTTTGGATGGTTTTGATCACTATAGGCAGTTCTAGTGCTGGTTTCTCGAACCTGCACAATTTTGGCCGCAGGAGCAATATCGCTTATGAGAATTCTGGATCGCTTCTGCGAAAAGGAGGCGCCCAGGCGTGTTCCGCTTCTGCGGATGTTTTAACGCAGATGCGTCGTCGCACATGCAATTGGTTGTGCGCACCTGCGGAGTTTGAGCAAGCTGGGGAGTTGCGCTTCTGCGCTTTTGGGACCGCACATGCAGAGTCGCAGATACGGTGAGCAACCTGTTGAGGTATTCTCGCAGATGCGAGATGGGGGCCGCAGAAGCGGTTGTCAAAGATGCGACTTAGGGACCGCAAATGCGGATTCCCTGGAAGCTTATATCATGTTTTGAGGGTTTGTTCTTTTAATCATATTTGGAGATGTGGAGCTCGGTTTTGGGCGATTTTGGAGAGAAATTTCACCACATGGATTGGGGTAAGTATTTTTTACTCGGTTTTGATTATGTCCCATGATTCTATCTTCGATTTTGGCATTTGATTGATGATTCTAAAAGAGAAATTGGAGGTTTTCGTCTAAACTTTTCTAAATTGAATATTTGAGATTTGAACATCGGTTCAGAGTCGAATCTGAGTGAAATTAGTATGGTTGGACTCATAATTGAATGAGTTGTCAAAATATGTGAGTTTTGTCAGGTTCCAAAGTGCGGGCTTGGGTTGACCTTTTGGTTGACTTTGAGTATTTGATTAAAACTTTGACCTTTATCGCTTGGGTTTGTGTCCTAAGGCATTATTTGATATTTTTGAGTTGCTTTATGCTAGTTTCAAGCTGTTCGGAGGTTGATTCGCGCGGGGTGGAATTTCTAGAGTGTTGTTTAGCTTGCTCGGTATTTGTTTTGGCTTGCTTAAGATAAGTATCGTATCTAAATTTGGTTGAGACACTAGTTGCCTAATTTATTTGTGATAGTTATGTGCTATTAGTGGTGCACATGTGAGGGGCTGAGCCCATGTGCATGCACTAGGGTATTTATTCATGCTCGGGGTAGTGTTTCGTCTATGTTATGCCTTGAAATGATTGCTAAGCTTCGTGATGTGATGTCCTCCTACTTGTTCCCCTGTTGTGAACTATTTTGGGCCGTGTTTGAAGTTACATTGAGGATTATCTCCTGATTGAACTGATATTTGCTATTTTGTGATGAAATTGCCAATTTGAGCCACCATAGCACACTTTGCACATGCATGCACTTTTAGCATGTCATTTATACCAGTCCAGGAGCATGAAATCTGATATTCATTGATTATATACATGTAGTCTTGTATATTTGCCTCTGTGTCATATGATTTGGACTAGATCCCTCTGACCACGCCGGGTGGATTGTTTTGTTTTGCATGTGACCATGTCGGGCAAATAGTGTTGTTATGCCTCTGACCACGCCTGGCAGATTGTGTTATTATGCATGTGACCACACCAGACGGATTGTGATATTGAGCCTGTGACCACGCCCGGCAGATTATGATTATTGGCACGTGAGTAGTCCGTGCAACAATTGAGTTGTCTATGCAGTGGATATTATTAGCACATGAGTTATCCGTGCAAATTCAGATACTGACATTATGGCACATGAGATATCTTTGTAGCACGTGAGTTATCCCTTCGGTCAATATTATTCGCACGTGAGTTGTCCGTGCAGCACGTTGAATTGGTTATGCATGCGTGTGGATATGGATTCATCCCCCAAGTTCACCCTTTCATGTGCCTTCTTGATGGTGTACATGTGGATTGTGAGAAACCGACAGGTTTCTGGTTGATGTGAGCTCTGGGAGAGCTGGTTACTGGGTTGATTTGGTTACTGAGATCCTGATGTGGGCCTACGAGCCGAGATGTGATTTCTATTTTATAGATCAGGTTGCGTGCCGCAACGGATTGATATGTGGCTATTGCATTTCAGCTTTACTTGTAATTTTCTTTGTTGTTTACCATATTTATTTGCATATCTTCCTTATATGCTAAATTGTTGACTGAGCAGAATATGTTGAGCACCACGGTGTATTTATCTATGATATCATGATTTGATCATATTTATGTTTTATACTTGTTAAAAATTATGAACTTTCACAGGTGATTGGCGAGTATCATTTATGATTCTTGCTTTTATTACCTCATCGAGTTTAGTCACGATACTTATCGAGTACATGAGGTCGGTTGTACTCATACTATACTTCTGTACCTTGCATGCAAATCTTGGAGTTGAGATGATGTGGATGACGGGAGTCGAGAGCTGGCACTAAAGACGTACTTGCGTTACGGATATGGCTACCATTTTTCTTTGTTAGCTTTAGATTTGAATTATGTTTATGTACATTCCAAACAGATGTTGTAATTAGTTCATATTAGTTTTGTAAATTCTAAATCTTAGTGGCTCATGACTTGTACTACCAGTCATTGGGTTGTTGTATAGAGCTTCAGTTATTTTGCATATTGACTCATATTATTTTCATTTGAACTGAGTTTATTATCATTTGGCCTACCTAGCAGGTTGGATTAGGTGTCATCACGACTAGTTGGATTTTGGGTCGTGACAAGTTAGTATCATAGCTCTAGGTTCGTAGGTTCTGTGAGTCATGAGCAAGTGTCTAGTAGAGTCTTGCATGTCGCTATGATGACGTCCATACCTATCTTCCAGAGGCTACAGGGCATCTAGGATAAACTTCACATCTTTCCTTCCTTATTGTGCGGTATTGATTCATCGTAAAGCGTATCTCTTTGAATCCCTTCCACTCACTCGTATGTTATGTGAACACTCGGTATCAGATGTGCATCGACGGCTTGTGATGTCATGCATGAGGTATGATATGTGTTCTATGTGTTGTGGAGTTAGTCCAGTCTGGAGGACTTGAGGCCAGGTTCAGACTGCAGTTTAGACTTGATGGTTTTCGTTGGATAGATATGTGCTTTGGACTTATATTTTCGGTAGTGTCTCTATGAGTGGGATTGATAGCTCAGTGAGTTGGGTGGATAGCTATATGATGTGTATCATATGACTAATGAATGTGTTCAGATGGCTTGAACGTGATGAGAGGAGTTTGCTTGGGATGTGAAAAGGACTATTGGGTGTTTGATTTCTATCATGAGGTACTGTATAGTCTCGAATTATAAGCGTGCTGAGGGGTCCTTCATGATGTTCATATGTGGGATGAAGTAGATTCTTATGTCTTGTTGACGAGCTTAGACTCGGGAAGATTTAGCAATTACATAGTGGCAGTGACTATAATGGTGCGTAGAGAGATGCCAGTTGAGGCTAAGCAGGTGGGTTATCTCATGCATGGTGTGCTGAGGTTGCGTGATTCTTTTGATGATTCAGTGGGTAGTTTCTTTCTATCTGTGGGTTATAAGTGTTGCAATTTGAGTTTGGATCACTTGAGGAAGTTGTCTTGACCATCACAAGGATGAATATGGGCTTAGTATATGCTTTGAGGTATTTTATGATTTGTGTTACATGAGTTTTCGGAGGATTTAGTGGGATTACAGTGTGGGACTATGGTAGTTATGGAGTAAGGGTATTGTGGAATTATCGAACGTTGTGATCTATGGATTCGAGCCAAGTAGGGTAGTTGATATTGACGATCAAATTGCATGGTCATGTGTTATGTTAGTTTTGGTATGAGGTATACTTGTGGATCAGTTATGAATTGAAGAGGTTGATTTCGAGGATGACTCGAGTAAGGAAACTTTTGGATTGCATGATGTATTACACTTTATGGATATATAGAAATTTTGGAATGTTTTAGGTTTTTATTCGTGATGGATGTAATGTACTAAGAAAAGGGAGTCATTCAGTTACGTTAAGGTGGGGTTACTTCTGTGGGTGTTGGTGTGCTGATGGAGCACAGGTCGTTCGGCTGGTTTGGGTAGTGCATTTGGGATTAGAATGGGGTGGATGAATTTCGAGAAAGTTCTAATGGGTTCAAGATTCATATGTGGTATTTGAGGAATTTTTAGATTTTGTAAAAGGATAAGATCTGAGATTTGCATTGGATGGTATCAGGACTCGTGGTATTTCTGCATCATTATGGATTTTACATTTCAGTATTAGAGAGGTTAGGGAAAAATTTTCATAATTCACGGAAGGTCTCTTCAGAGTGGGTATTTCGGTTGTGGTACTATTAGGGAATACAATGGCTTATGGCTTTAGGACGACGTGGTTTCATGCTAGGATCTCTTTGTGGTCAGAGTTGAGTTAAGGATCATAGGGTACTGTTAAGGAGAAGTATTAACTTGAAGGCAATTCAGAAGGAACTCGGAGAAATAGGTTAGTTTGGTAGTGGTTTGGATCATCATGGTAATAGAAATGATCGGTGTTTTAGTTCTTTTGGTGTAGTGAGTCTTTACCGGTGTTTTGTGGTAATATTCTTGGGCTTGGCAACCTATGTGACTTGGTTAAGTTAGAGAAATTCAGTTCTAAAGGCTTGGTTATGTGCAAATGGGTTTTGAAGAGTGCTCGATTATTTCTACCACGGCTTGAGATGGATATTCTCTACAGTCATGGGGAGTTTGTTGCGCGTTGTGATTTTCTTCTGGATGGGATCAAGTGGAACGATTGTGGTTGACGGGGTGGCTAATCTACTTTTGTCTCAGAGTTGATAATGGTATTCTCGTACTTTCATATGATGGTATGATAGAGGCGGTGCATCGTGTGGGACTGAGATTTACATGTAAAAATTTACTGTTCAATTTTGAAAGGAAGGTCATGAGTTTCACGCAGCACAGACGGTTTTTGATGGTTAAGAGAATGTTGGTACTATTTGGTATCACTTGAGGTAAGTATGCATTTCAGAAAGGCGCATTGTATTTAACTTGCAGATGCTTAACTGGTATTATGAAGATGGCATGGTTGATCGACTACTGATGTTCATCTTTTGCTATGTGGCACAGAAGAATTATGAGAGTATTTCCCGTGGAATGGTTGTATAGGAGGGATGTATCATTCACTTAAGTGGTCGAGTTGGGATCGGATATGGTGATTCTGGTATTATAGGGGTTTGGAGACAGGGAGTTCTCAGAGGTAGTTTGTTTGTTGGTTGCGGACTGTGAAGGTATGGTCAAGGTTAGACAGCTGATGGTATGTGTTATGGTTAGGTTGTTGTAGACTTTTGAAGGATTATTTATCTATTTGTGATGACTGGAATTGATTTGGAGGGCCGTTAGTAGGCCTAATGAGGACGTGTATTCTACACCGAGTTAGAATTGTTGACTCAGTACTGCTATTGCTAAGGCATATGTCATTCAGTTAGAGTTGAGCTTGTTTATGTTCTAATATATTTTAGGTGTTACTCTTCTATGCTATGATGGGTTGTGATCTATTGGTTATTTGCACACATGATGTATTTCTGTTTGGGCCTTGTGGCGAAAATTCGAGCGAGAGGGATCTTGGGGTGTTGAATGGTTGGTTGCGCCTTGGTTATGTCTTGCATGTTTGTAGTATATTGTGCTATTTGTTGTTCCATGGTAATGGTCATACACTTTGTGGGTTTGATGCCGATTTTTGTAAGTTTGTTGATTTTGGGCATTATGGCTCGAGGTATTTCATGTGGACCGGTGGTTGGATGGGGTCACGCATCGCAGCGGGGTTATGATGGGATATGATCCTTTGTGTTGAAATCGCGTGTTTTGATCCTTCTCTGTATAATGGGTTCATAGCATTGCACTTATGGTGTTATCTGTTGAGCTTTCGGAATGGTTCTCTCATTTAATTCTTTTTCTATTTTGGGTACATTAGAGTGGTTGCTTGTTTGGTGCACAGATTGCATGGTATGTGTCTCTAGGTGATCTTGGTATGGCATGTCGGTCGAACAACTTGTACTGGATGAGGTGGGGTTATTGAACCTGGAATGAGTGCTAACGGATTTGATTAAGGTATGTTTGAAAGAATAACGCCTCTAGTCAGCTTAGAATTTAGAAATGGTTCTTATCGGGCAAGAAAGCTCCACGATTTGCTGTTATGATGAGTGGTTGTGAGTTTCTGTGTGTTTCATTCATCCTTGGCAGCGTAGGAAGGTTTATAACAAGGTTTGTTTGATATGAGATTTGTTATCGGTATCGAATTTGTTATTGAGCAGCTATTGTGGTCAAATGTTATTGCTATGAGTATCTGAGTTATGAGGTATATCATGTGATTACATATTGTGTTATGGTTAGGGATTAATACAGTTGGTTCATATTTATACAACGTGTAGATGCGAGAATCGGGTCTTACAATGAATTTCGAATGTTGGAAATTAGGTTCTAAGGTTTACGGTCTAAGATTGAGGTAAGAATCTTCAGTTATGTTGTGTTGACAGGCTTACATGGATTGGGGTGACATGGGATCACCCATGGGTAAGTGCATGGTACGTTTATACTGTGATTTGATGGCCTTAGAACGACTCTTGTCATGTTCGAGGAGGAACGTATGTTTAAGTGGGGGAGAATGTACTAACCCGACCGGTTGTTTTGAGCATTTGCATTCAGATCGGTGGTTTGAGGTCATGATTAGCTTCATATGGTGTATTATGACTTGTGTGAATCTTCGGTTTTGGTTTTCGGGTAATTCGGGATTGATTCGGAATAATGATTCTCATTTTAGAAGCTTTAAGTTAGAAGAGTTGACCAAGTTTAAATTTTGTGTATTTGACCCCGGATCGGAGTTTTGATGGTTCTGTTAGGTCTGGATAGTTATTTTGGACTTGGGCGTATGTCCGAATTTGCATTTGGATATTTCTAGAAGTTTTTGGCGCTAATTGGCGAAATTTTGCAATTTGAAGGTTTGGAATGTTCACAAGTTTGATCGGGAGTTGACTTTGATGATAGCAGATTCGAATTGTTGTTCCGAGAGTTGGAATAGATTCATCATGTCAATTGGAACTTGTGTGCTAAATTTGTGGTCATTCCGAGTTGATTTGATATGGTTCGGCAAGAGTTTTGGAAGTTGAAAGTTCAAAAGCTCATTAAGTTTGATTTGAGGTGCGATTCGTGGTTGTGACATTTTATGTGTGATTTGAAGACTCGAGTAAGTCTATGTTATGTTTTCAAACTTGTCGGTATGTTTGGACGGGGTCCCGGGGGCTTCGGGAGTGATTCGGATGAGTTTCGGGTGGTTTTGATCACTTTGGGCAGTTATGGTATTGGTTTCTCACACCTACGTAGTTTTGGCTGCAGGTGTGGTATCGTTTATGCGAATTCTGGATCACTTCTGCAAAGAGGAGATGCTTAGGTGTGTTCCTCTTCTGTTAATGTTTTAATGCACATGCGTCGCCGCATATGAGGTTGGTTATGCACCCCTGCGGAGTTTGATCAAGCTGGGGAGTTGTGCTTCTGTGCTTTTACGACCGCACCTGCGGAGTCACAGATGCGGCTGGTTGGTTGCAGATGCAGTGAGCGGCCTATTGAGGTATTCTCACAGATGCGAGATGGGGGGCCGCAGAAGCGGCTGTCGCAGATGTGACTTAGGGACCGCAACCGCAAATGTGGATTCCCTAGCAGTTTATATCATGTTTTGAGGGTTTGTTCTTTTAATCGTATGTGGATATGTGGAGCTCAATTTTGGGTGATTTTGGAGGGTAGTTTCACCACATGTATTGGGGTAAGTATTTTTGACTTGGTTTTGAATATATTCCATGATTCTATCTTCGATTTTGGCCTTTGATTGATGATTCGAAAAGAAAAATTTGGGGGGGGGGTGTCTAAACTTTCTAAATTGAATATTTGAGGACTCGCAGCTCATGGAGTCCCTTTCCTTTATTTCATATTGTTTAGATTATTCTAGATAGTATTCTTGTATTATGAGATTCAGTTGTATTATGAATTTCCAGTATCAACAAATTCAGTCATACAGGTAACAGTACCAAAACAAAAAAGTCAACCCAAAACGTTAACCCAAGCTCGCACCCCGAAACCCGACAAATCTCACAAATTCCGAGCACCCTTTCCGATATGAGTCCAAATTTAAGTGTTTCATCCAATTTCGACCTCAAATCGACCCTCAAATAATAAAATTTCACTCTCCAAAATCATAGTCCAAATCCCACCTTAAATTCATATAAATTAGGTGTAAGAATCTAAGGGTAAACAATATCTAACACCAAAATACAGTAAGGATCACTAACCCCTTCAATTCTGATGAAACGCACTCCAAAATTTCCCCTAGCCGAGCTCCACAACTACAAAATTGAGAGAAATAACCAAACCCTTCGAAGACAAATGTTACACCCCATGTTTTCATACGTAAAAGTACGTCGCAAGTCAATTAATGTAAGCTAAGAAATGTGATCATCTCTAAAAGTATATAAATTAAGTTAATCATCTTAACTTGGATGTTACAAATACTTATGATCATGAATTCCAAGGGTTGATTCAAAGATAAGTACAGACGTTACCTGTATGACTGAATTTGGCATCCATTAGCTTAATTATTGGAATCGTTCGGACCTGGAATGTTGGTCCTGCCTTTGGTATTGAGGGTTCGAAGTATACCGTCTATACCTGGAGTATGGGCCTGCTATCTGCATGAAGTCCTAAGCCTATTTGAAGGCCCATATGTATTACTGGGTAATTCTATATTTGTATTTGGGCCTATAATTATTTAAAATGATTTGTAATAGCTTGTAACTGAATGATGGGGAAATTAGTGGAAAAAGGGAACGAGTATACTCTATTCTTGCATAAAAGGGTACAAAATATACCTATAAGGTCTATGTGCTTTATTTTCTATTTTTTTAGCATACTTATTTCTGCACACTAATAGAAATCATGCCTATAGGAATCACACACACTTCACTTAACATGTCTAATACTTGTACACCATTCAAAGCATGTTAGATTAAGTAATTGCTATACCTGTTTCCATGTCTACTGTTGTGCGCTCTTAGACAACATGTCTATAGGGATCAAACGCCTCGCTTAATTATTAGACAACATGCCTATAGGATGTGATAATACATGTCTTCGCTAATGCTCATCTAGATATCATGACTATAGGATTTTAATCAATTAATCAATTACTTTTGCTGTCTTTATTATACTGCCCCACCTAGATGGCATGCCTATAGGGATAAAGTATTATAAAATCAAGCTCAATTACCAACTATTAGAAATCTTGCCTATAGGGTACTGCCACTCGCCTAAGAAGCATGTTTATAAAATCAACCCTGTTAATTTTGAGCTTTCAATAGTTGTACTACCTCATTGCGCAAACAATTTGAGATCGTGCATATAGGGTCTGCAATACCTTTAATCTGCCAATCCGTTAGTCTAAAGCTGCAGTACTGTCTATACGATACTGGAAATCAGAATCACATAGAAAGCATGCCTATATGACTCAACAGCTCTCATGCTTCTTAACCCTAAAACTGTCTACTGCCTAATTTGCCCGTGATATTTGTTGCTATGTGTGGAGGCTAACTTGAGCCATTTATTGTCTTTATGTGAAGTCCTATATGTTTTGAATGTGCACTTAGTTTTACCATTTAGAACATCCTAAGTAGAGTCTAGAACCACCCAAATAATAGGTCCACAGCCTCCTGGACCATAGGCATGGGACGGGTAGTGCATGCATAGGACACGACCTATAATTGAATTAGAGTGCTTTTAGGTAACCAACTTTAACATAGTAATCGGGTAGCAGGAGATGATAGTCTAAGCCCGCTGAATAATATGTGAAACCCCTACCCTAAGGGAGTTGCAAAGTATTATTTATGATGCACATGGTGATCCTTTAGGATAAAATACTTAGGACCCCCTCCTTTATGTGTTTATTGTTCGCACTTCGTCTCTTGAACTTAGAATAATTAAGTCTTATCTTGTAACCTCCAAAGACTGGTACAAATTATTTATATAGTCTAATTTTTGTACGATCTCCTTCACACTTCTTTATATTTTAGTAGAACCTTTAAATTCCTTGTCTTCCCCCGCTTATATGATCACATAGGACAATTATAATTCGATAATCCCACATATTGTAAACTTCGGCCAGGACCCATAGTTGTGGGCCTCGAAGAGTGCCTAAAACCTTCTCTTTGAGGTAATTTGAGCCCTTACCCGATCTTTGGTGACATAGACCAGTCAAAACAGAGTCATTTGCATCTAGGTGCCCTAATGCACCTTAAAAATTATTAGGTGCCGACTCTTCTCTTTTAATACCCACATAAAAGAGTTGTCACATATCGAAACCCGCTTTCGAGAGAAAAAGGGGAGCGACAGCATGGAGACTCTGCTTGGGAATTACACTTAGGCTCTTACCATAATGAAGTTGACTTATGTGGATTAACGGATTATTTGATGACATGTACATCCCTTCATTTATTTGTTTAAATTGCTATGTCATATACATCATTTCCCTTATTCTCCTTATTTGTTTAAATTTCGATTACATGAACATCCCTTCCCTTATTATCCTTATTTGTTTAAATTACTATGACATGTACATCCCCTCCCTTATTTCCCTTTATTTTCTTAAGGTGCTATGACGTGTACACCCCCTTTCCATTTCCTTCATCTTGTTTGAGACTACTATATCATGCCTCTCCCTGTCCCTATCTCCCTATATGCTTCACTTAATTACGTTCTGGCACATTTTCATGAGTTAAACTGACTTCTCTCTTTTTTCTTTCCTTTTTGTTTTCTTTTTCCTGTTTATATTGTTTACTATTTACGCACTTTCATCATGCAAATTTCTGGCAGCGTGCTACTATTTTTGCATAAAGCATGCTTTCAGCATCATTTAAGGCCCCGTGAAAATTTTTCTAAACACTGGGGTTCCCTGATGCCGGGGTAGGCGTAGACGTTCCTAAAAACGTCTATGTTGAAGAAGGTAATTGGAGATCCGTCAGCTATTGTGCCGACTGAGACCATTGAGGTTAATGAAGAGCTGTCATATAAAGAAATTTCGGTTGCCATTCTTCATAGGCAAGTCCGAAGGTTGAGGAATAAAGATATTGCCTCTTTGAAGGTGTTGAAGAGATGAAAAAAAAGTATTCTTACTTGTTTGTATAAACTATGTGATCTTTTTATAAAATTGTCTCCTATGGACTCTTGTATCACTTGTTCAGTTAATGTAAATGTGCTTCTTTCTAAATATATTGTATGTGAGGCTACGGTTGGTGTTGTTATGAGTTATGTTATGTCATTGGTTTGTGTATATGTTTTAAGGATGTGTTTCTGTAGCTCTCTAACAGGTGGATAGGCCTAGTTACAGGGGAAACTCTGGCGAAACTTTTGGGAATTTAGGGAGTTAGTCAAATTTGAGGCTGATGGTATGTGGTATGAAGACTGAGTTGCATAAAATGCTAATAGTGAAGCTTGACCCTCATTTGAGGACGAATGATCTTAAGTGGGGGACGATGTAAGGCCCCGTGAAAGGTTTCCTAAAACCTGGGGTTCCGTGATGCCGGGGTAGGCATAGTGGTTAATAATAGTAGAAATTCTTCGAACTTTTCCTAAAAATCGGGGTTCGAGAATGGGTTGGGGAATGATGTAATCTTTCACAAAAGGGCTTTAAAAATATTAATGCACAATCATTTTGGATTGATCAGTGCGCTGGGGAGTTTAAGGAAAATATTTTGCAGGGTTGGGCATTTATGCGGCCCATTATGTGGCTGCATAATCATGCTGTGAGACCCAGAATGGCCTTAGAGTGAAGCAACTGTTTAGGTCATTTTTATGTCAATTTCGCGGCCAGTAATGCGACCGCACAACCATTTCGTGGGCCGCACTTTTGTCGCACCATCAGCCTTGTAGTTTTTGCCGAGGGAGGTTCGGCGGTGCATTATGTGACCGCAGAATAGGTCTGCGGGCTGCATAGTGACCGCACACCCATGCAGGTTTTTTTCCAGATTTTGGCACCAAATTGTGCGGCCGATATGCGTACCGCATATCCATTATGCGGTCATATATGCGACCGCAGATCCTGTCCCGGGGCTTCATTTTTGGGGTTTTTAAACCTGACCCTATTTCGTTAAAACATATGCCATAGTCCATTTTTGAGCATATTTCTGATATTTTTAGAGTGAGAAAGAGTTCTTAGAGTGGGGAAGTACCCTTCAATCTAATATCCAACAATTCTTGCTCAATCCTTGAAGATTATCAAGAAAGTCTTCATCTTAAAGGTAAGAATCTATGCCCTAGCTCTTAATTTCAAAAATCTGCTAAAAAGGGGATAATTAGAAAGACAATTATTGGGTGTGGGGGTTGTTATCTTGCATGCATGTGTTATTAAAGAATGTGGGAAGGTTGTGAGCTAAAGATGGTAGAGAATGGGTTGCAGAATAATGAAATCTTTCACAAAAGGGCCTTATAAACATTAGTGCACATCTAGTGTTTGATAATGTGCTCAAATGTGCCAGAATCATGACCATCTTCCTAATTTTGGTCCAACTTGTTATATTTCTAAAATAGATCGAAATGCTAAGAATTACAGAACATTTTAAAGTTTTAAGGAAGCTCAATTGAAGTATTTTGGCTAAACTCTTCCTTAAGAATTGGAACCCCGATATCCTTATAAGTTCCAAGATATTTATTACAAGTTGAGTATTCCGGATAAGTTTTGTGACAAAGATATATGTTTAATTTGTGTTTCAAATACTCTCATGATATTATATTATAAATTGAGGATGTGTTCCAAACTATGGATTGTGTATCTACCTGTTATGATTCCAAGTCGTGATTTATGTGGAAAACTATTATTCCAAATTGTGTAGAGAATGTGATTGTGGATACACCTCCACCCGCATATATTGGGGTGAGGCGGTAGGGCCGCTTTGTGTATGATTTTGGTATTGTTGTTGCACCACCACCCACATGTATATATTGGGGTGAGGCGGCATGGCCGCTTTGTGTAGGTATTGGTATCGTTGATGCATTTCCACCCGCATATATTGGGGTGAGGCGGCGGGGCCACTTTGTGTGAAAATGGGTATTGTGTTTACACCTCTACCCGCATACATTGGGGTGACGCGACAGGGCCTCTTGAGTAGAGTTTTGGTATTGTGTTTACACCGCCACCCGCATATACTGGGGTGAGGCGGCGGGGCCGCTTTATGTGGAAATAGTTACAGAGGATCTCATCTTGAATTCTATAAATATTAATAATAGCTCTTGATAAGCTTGATTTTGTTTAACCGGCTACCTATGCTATTCTATTATCGCCCTGGTTCATCTTGTTCATATTGTATTTATGAGTTCTTAAATTGGTGTTTGGTTTTCATACTAGTACTATTCAACATGTACTAATGTCCCTTTTGCTGGGTGCGTTGAATCTTTAATGGATACAGTTGGTTCCATATCGAAGGATACTGACAAGTGATAGCAGTGGTCATTCTTCCCAGCTGACTTGGTGAGCCCCATCTCATTCCGGGGTTATGCATCTTTTGTTTCGTATGAGTTATTGTGTTTTGAGGTATAGCGGGAGCTTTGTTGACGGTACTATCAATGTACTATTTGGTATTTTTAGACGCTCCGTAGACTAAGTGTGGGTTGTATATGGGTGTTGGGAATGTTAAACAAGTTGTGTTATGATTAAATCACCTGTTCCACTTTGAACCATGAAGGGGTGTGTGTGTTTTTTTTGAGAATTATTAAATGAGTTAACTAATGAGTTGATTTAGTATTATGTACATGATCTCCCTACTGTCTAATTTAACGAAAATATGTATTATCCTTATTCCTGGATGAGTTTGGGTAGAAGAAAATCTAGTAGGCTTGCTCGACCGGGTTCACTTGGTTGAGCACCGGTCGCTCTCCCCGAGTTTGGGGCGCGACAATCATACTCCATTCGTGCTTATTATCAACATTGCAATGCTTTATGAGTTTCCGTGCTTTCCTAAAAAACACCATTTTAAAAATGAAAGGCTTATTAGCAGTAGATTAGTCGATCAACAGTGCAGTCGAAAGTCCCGAGCCTTTCGCTTTCAAGTTGTGCACTTGAGAGTACCGGTCTAGACCCTTCTAGAAAACCCACTATGATTTGAAATGTACATGCATCATGCTAAATCTAGTATGGATTGAGACGTCATTGATGCATTAATCCACTTAGATGAACCTTGTCCAAAGTCCAACGGTATTTCCATAATCCCAAAGGACACCATCATATTATGTGCATTACTTGGAGAAAACATGCTAACATGTAGATCATTATTGCATAAATAGTCGAATCTGGAGGGGAAAAGGGCCAAGTTTTATTTGTTTGCAGAAAATGAAACATGAAATCCCCAGGTTTCGTATGGTCTAGAATATCCTGCCTCTACTAATTGACTGGTGGAACGACCTTGCACCCTGTGACAGAAATCATGTGAGGAGAGTACTGGGTAACCTGCCATCTTTGCTGAATATTCAACCAAACAGGGAACTGATCGAGGCTGCCACCATGTTATGGGATGAAAAGAGAGATGTTTTCCGATTTGGCAATATAGAAATGACTCCTCTCTTGGAATAAATAGGGAGCTTCACTAAGTTACCATGGGATAGTCCAGGACTATTGATACCTGAAAATCGCACCCCGCGCGAGTTTTTGAAGATGGTAGGTTTTAAGAATAATGAGGAACGAGTCTGCCTAAAGAAATCATATATCCCTTTTGAATTTTATCTATGAGTGTGTGGGCATGGAAAATCATATCACCTGCATCACAAGGAGCTAGCCATTACCTCTTTGGGATGGGTGCATCGTCGGGTCTATGTCTTTATAGTCTCCTTTTTGGGTTTGTTGATTTTTCCAATGCAATGGGAAATAATTCATACTCGTTTAGCCATGGTCGCCAGGACCTTAATGGAGGGTATCGAGGGGATGAAATACACTATCATCCCGATGATCTTAGCTGAGATGTACCGTGATCTCGACCCGTGCAAGCATGGGATCGGACACTTCGAGGGTTATAATATTTTTCTCCAAGTTTGGCTGCTGGAACACTTTTAGAGGGGTGACTATCGCCAGGAGCTTCTACGTAGGACATTGAATGACTACATAGACAATCATCATCCAAAGAAGATGACATTCATTCCAGACAGGGTTGCAAAGCCTGGAAATGTTATAGGTTGGGTGTGTTTCATCAGTACTCTGACAGACGAGCAAGTGCATTGGATGTTTGAGTGGTTTCCTAGTAGCGAGTTAATCATCAGGTCAAGAAGAACTACTCACCTAGTATTGATAGGGCTGCGAGGCATCTACCCTTACACTCCTCTAAGGGTAATGAGGCAAGATGGGAGGAAACAAGTCATATCTCGGGTTTCCAACATGGTTAAGTATAAAGCAGACTTCAGAGAAGATGTCATCACATTCAAATTTGAAGCCCAACACATGTGGAACAAAAATATCATTGTGGAGGGAGTTTCTATTGAGCCATACAGGTATTACGTCGGTCATATGTACTACTATCTCTCATGGTTGTAAGACGACCTAGCCAAGGACGTCAAACCAGGGGTCAGTCTGAAGGATATGATCATAGATGAGGTAGATGAGGAACATGTGCAATATAAGAGGCTAAGTAAAAGAGTGTTTGAATCTGAACCTAAGCATCTAGAACAACATAAGGTACCTATGAAGGCGATTAGATAATGGAAGGAGATTGCAAATTAATCGACAGAAAGATTGGAGCATCTAGAGCAAGGACTGATGCAGCTAGAAAGGAAGATGAGAAAGAGGCTTTGGTATTGTCAAGGCATGGATCTTGATAGATGAGGGAAGCTGGCAATCGCATACTTTATACTCGACATGCGCAATCTGGGAAATGTGATTAATGGAGTCAAGAGAGCCAATCATAGAGAAGGTCCTTCAGGGACAAAGTAGACTAGGAGGTAATGTTCTTTACTTCTTTCTAGACTAGATTTCGAAGTATCAAGGCTTAATGCCATTGGTAACTTTATAGTTATTATTTCGATTTAGTGAAAGATTGATTTATTTTTGCATTAATGGAATGAGGCAACGTTGGCATGAATTTTATCCAAGTCTATCTGTCTCTTAGTTGTACCTCAGGCACAATGAGGCCCCCAAATTTGGACGCGAATTATTGCATGATACCTGCTTAAATATCGCAAACACTCTTTTACTTCATCTTACTGACTTGGTTACCTTTTGCTTATTCTTTCTTTTGATTACTCCCATTCCCAAAGGTTGGTTCATGCATTCTGGCATCATCAGCATACCACACCAGATTCAAAGGTCCTCCCCCTACCCCTCTACCTAGCGATCCGAAAATCAAAGACAAAGGCAAAGGGAAAATGGATGATCTAAGTGGTAACCAAAAGGAAAATTCTACCATGGCTGATAATTTTGAAACCTCTGACGGAAGAAGTACGCTAGGACAAAATGAGGCGGTCCTACGTTTGGAACAGAAAATCTTGGAGCTGCAGGGTGAGATTGAGCAGGTCCAAAATCTCGCAAACCTTTCCCTTACTCTACATGTTCCCGACATCAGCCTGTAAAACACAACCCCTCAGAACCAAACACCACCCTAAAACATCCAAAACCAAAATCCACCACTCATAGCTCCACAAAATCCTCCTGTAATGCACCAGTATCACAATCCTGCACCTCATCAAAACCTTAACCCCCACCAGTTCAAAACCCTCAACAACACCACCATCATCCAAACCAGTATCCGCAGACCACCACTTATCACACCCCTCAAAACATACCATAACTCACCCCCGATCCCCCTCAAACTTCAATCAATGATCACCTATATACCCAAGTTCCAGGAACGCACCAAGGCAACTTGATATACATAGAAACTTTACCCCACACCCCACAGCAAACCCTATACATACCTGAGCCAACCAAGAAGGACCTACTCATTCGAAACATGGCAGAGGAACTCAAGAAACTAACAGGGAGAGTCCAGAGTGTTGAAGACGGGAAGGGAATTAAAGGTTTAAACTACAAATACTTGTATATCCAGCTAGATGTAGAACTACCAGAGGGTTACAAACCTCCTAAGTTTCAGATGTTTGATAGCACTAGTGATCCTAAGGTGCATATGAGAACCTACTGTGACAACCTTGTAGGAGTGGGTAAGAATGAATAAATCCGTATGAAACTGTTCTTCGAAGTCTTACAGGAGACGCATTAGTGAGCCAGAATTCGAAGAAGTGGGCGAATTAGGTGAGCATAGCATCGAATTTCATGGACTGATTCAGGTTCAATACAGAGAATGCTCCAAATGTTTTCTATATCCAGAACCTCAAGAAGAAGCGGACAGAAACCTTCCGTGAGTATGCTACTCATTGGAGATTAGAGGCCTCCAAGGTGTGGCCACCACTTGAAGAAGAACAAATGAACAAGTTCTTTGTTAGAGCTCAGGATCCGCAATATTACGAAAGGTTGATGGTTATTAAGAATAACAAGTTCTCAAACATCATCAAGTTTGGGGAAAGGATAGAAGAAGGAATTAAGAGTGGAATAGTGACCAATTTCGAGGCATTACAAGCTACAAACAAAGCCTTGTAATCAGGAGGTATCTCGAAGAAGAATGAAGTGGGTGCCGTGACGGTAGCCCAGGGCCCTAAGTCTCCCCTTACATACCAAACACCTTACATACCAAACACCTCCACCCACATATCAACCCTCACCTCCAAAATACCAATACCCTGCCACCACCTACCATACATATAATACACGGTGCATTACTCGCTTATGATTTATAACTTGTGTTGTGATTACAAGTCATTATGCTCCATAATTTGAAAAGGGATCTAATGTGTTTAAAGCCTTCATGACTAATGAACATAAAGTTGTGATTTCCAGAATATTCTATATGTTTATGTTTGATGGTGATCCTTGAAAGTAAAGTAAAGAAAGTGTGGAATATGAAATACGGTCGTTCGTGCCATGAATAAAGAATCTTGTAAATGGCCAAATGAGCCAAGAAAATACTATTGTTGTGAGTGGTTGAAAATACTAATGAAGGTTTATATAATGTGAAAGATGATGAGATGAATACATTTGTAATTATATTACCTTTGTGTTCAAAAACAAAAATGTTTTTGGGAGTATCATTAGCAAACCGAGAAAGGGTGGGTCATAAGGCCCACACCCAAAACTACACATGCCGGTGTAGGGGTGGATTGTGATGGATTGTGATTATTCCCCTTATTTGGGATGAGATTGATATTAGCTGTGAATCGGAAAGTCAACCCTCATGGCATATGTGGGAAGGCGGCCTAGCCGATCGGGTGGAGATCGGACGCCATGTTGCGCACATGGCTGTACTACTCTTGGTAACACCTTTTTTTGCATCACATGTCAAACCACATTGTCTGTGGGGAGATCTCTTAGTCAATCGGGCGTGATCGGACTCTATGATAAACACACGGTGGTATATCAGTGCTAATGATCTTCCAACAAAAAAAATATATTATTTTCGTATTTTGAAAATTGTTATGTTTTAACTTGACCTTTGGATATCATTGATTGTTACTTGTTGCAGCCATGGTGTTTCCCCTTCTGATATTGGCATTCTATTTCAAAAGAGGACATTTAGCTTTACATACTAGTACTATTCCACATATACTAATGTCCTTTTTGCCGGGGGTGTTGCATCTTCAATGGATGCAGGTGGTTCATCAGTGGGCAGCTTGGGTCCTCATTAGTAGTCACTCTCTATTTAGCAGGTTTTAGTGAGCCCTACTCTACTCCGGGCCCGATGTCATTTGATGTTGTACTTTTTATTTTGAGGTATATTCGGGGCCTTGTCGCCGGCACATCCATATTACTATTTTGTTGTACTTAGAGGCTCCGTAGGCATAGTGTTGATGGTGTTTGATGTTGGGAATTGAACTAGAAGTGTTGGTATTTTGGCAAACATATTTTTCATCATATCTATAAACTTGTAATATTTTGGAAATCGTAAATGAATCTCTTTTGAGTAATGGAAAAAGAATATGGAACACTTGACTCTTCTCTTGTTTATCACTTGTACTGATTCTTATATTGTTAATGGGCAAGGTTGGGTAGAAGGTATCAAGTAGGCTTGCTCGGCCGGGTTATCTCGGTTGAGTACCGGTCGCGCTCCCAGAGATTGGGGCGTGACAGGAAGACACTATCTAAGCCAACATCTGTATGGCTCCCCTTAAATCCCCATCGGATACTCCGGGACCAAAAGATGGGGCTGGAGATGGAACTGGAATATCAGTTGGAGGGATCGTTGCACCCCAGTAGGTGTAGGAACTAGTGCGATATGATCAGGTATAGTGGAATCATGTAGTGTAGTAGTCAGGGGAATATTCTCACCCCTCGGGTGCTCACACGCATCATCAAGTAAAGGATTAACTGCCACTCCTGGGGTGGCATTGGCTCCTTGGCCAATTCTTGCTTTCTTCCTAGGCGCCATATACTGAAAATTAGAGCAATGCACGATTTCAAGAAATAAACAATCTTACAATCAGCTTTATCGCACAATCTAGAACATCAAAGAAGGGTATTGTTCCTAAATGCCCAAGTATCCTCCTAATTACAAATGTGGTCGACAACACACCGATAAGAAGGACTCTACCAGACACGGGTTCGAGACACCATGTGACACTTTAAAACCTTAGGCTCTGATACCATGTTTGTCACGCCCCGACTTCGGGGAGCGTGACCAGCGCTCAACAGAGTTACCCTGGTCGAGCAAGCATGCGCATTGCCGTCTACCCAACTCGCCCATGAATGAATAGAAGAATACTTTTTATTAATTAGACAGCAAGAGGTCATGTGAATAACACCAGTTCATTTCCATTAGTTACGTCATTAACAAGTCCCAAGACAGTACACAATACATGCGTAGTTAAAGTGGGACAGATGATACAATTACAAGAAGTTTAGTTCAACCTTCTCAAAACAAGATACAGATACAACCCACACTATGTCTACGGAGCCTCTAACATAAACAGAAGAGTGCTACGACAGTGCTGGCAACAAGGCCCCCGCTATAACTCAAATATTATGTACAAAAGACAAGATATACAGGACCCCGAAATGAAGTGGGGCTCACCAAGTCAGCTGAGGAGAGGGTGTTTTGCTATCACTATTCAATACCACCTGCTATGAAACCACATGCATCCATTAAAGATGCAGTGACCCTAGCAAAAGGGATGTTAGTACATATGGAATAGTACTAGTATGTAAAACTAAACACCTCTAAATAGAACAAATAACAGTAAACAAAGAAGGAAACATGAAATCAATAAGAGAATCAAATAGTATCAAGGTGTCAAGTTAGGGGAAAGGCAATTTCAAGTGAGTTCCAATCTTTTTAAGTTGGGAGATATTTAGCACCGATACACCGCCGCGTTTTAGCACGGAGTCCGATCTCAGCCCGACCGGATAAGCTGTCTCACCCCGAGACATCCACTTACAATACCACCATGTGTGTGGCATGGCGTCCGACCTCAGCCCGATCGGCTAAGCTGTCTCGCCATAATACCGTGTGGGTCGAAATCACATCACATCTCGCTAGCAATAATATCATCCCATATAGGGGAAATAAACTCAACACATCAATGTCATCCCATATAAGGGGAAACAGTCTTATCACATTATCACGGGGATTCACCCCTCAATCACTTCTACAACGGTACGTGTAGTTTCGGGGTTAGGTTATTTTGACCTACCCTTCCTCGATGGCTAATCGATACTCCTAAAGCATTTACTATTAAAAGGATTTTGCACTTATTTCATAATCTTTTGTATATCATTCATTTCATTGGCACCAATGGCCTTGACGCAATATCATTATTGGTACGTTGGCCGCACATCATATTTCATGTTCTCTTCTTTCACTTTCAAATATCATTATGGATAATCAACAACAAGGCCTTTCAAATTAAGACTTTAAACACATATTTGAGCAATTTAGGGTATTATGCACATGTGATTTCTTACACAATTTAACATGATAACTTTCATTAGAAACACGTTTTTAAATCATAACACAATAACACACAACCCATATTTAAACCACATTCTCAAATGGTAACTCAACATAACAAGAATCTTTGTAGTACATAGTTAACGCATATTTATTTTGACACAAGGATTATTCGACATAATCAATTTATAATGATCATCATGGGACTTACAAGGCCATTGGGGCGTTCCATTCTAAAATGAGGGGTTTAGCCAATATCCCTCGCTTTGAGCTTTCCATAATTCACTACAAAGTACCGAAATCTTAGCAACTTTGATCTATTTAGAGACACAGCAAAATTGAACACGAATTAGGAAGGAGTTCATGATTCTAGTTCATTTGATCATTTTATCAAACACTAGGTGGCCATTATGATCTCAAGGTCCTCCTGTGGTGGATTCCCCTATTTCACTACCCAAAAACTACTCAATTGAACTTAATAATCTCCCCACAATCCTAGATAGTACATGCATGCATAATGAACAACTCCCACACCCAAGAATTGCTTGGATTATTACCTATTTTCAATCAAATCTTGAAATTGAAGGCTAGTGCTAGAACCTTACCTTTTTGGTTAAAGACCTTGTGAGTTACCCTAGAGAATTCTTCAAGGCTTGAGCAAAGATTGATGAACAATTGACTTAGAAATTCCTCTTCTCACTCTAGACCACCTTTCTCTCTCTAAAATATAAGTTTGAACCTTTTAAAATGATCCGTAAGGCTGTTTTATAAGAATGGGGTCGGGTTCAAAAATTTTAAAAAATGAAGTCCCGGTGCAGATCTGCGGTTGCATATGCAACCGCATAAAGCTTTTGCGGTTCGCATAATGGACCGCATAATGGTCCTCCAAAATTTGGCACGTCTGCCCCACTCTGCGATCGCATAATGCGTCGTAAAACTTCCCTCTGGAGATTTTTGTGCTGGGTCTGAGATGGGTTATGCCGCTCGTAAAATGATTGTGCGGCCGCATAATGGTCCAAAATTTTGCCTAGGTTTCTGCCTCTATCTGCTACAGATCTGCGGTCCGCATATTAGTTCTGCGACCGCAAAAACGACCTGCACTTCCAAAAATTTTCTTCAACTTCCCAACGCACTGTTCAACGAGGAATCTCTACAATCGTCAACACATAAGTCTACTTCAGCACCACGAAACCCCGAGTTTTAGGTAAAATTTTACGGGGCCTTACAAGAGGTTCACGAAGATAGAATTCAAACATGTTCCAAAGATTCAGAATGAGTTTGCATATGCATTTTTTATCTTGTCTTCCATGATACAACATCTAGACAAGAATTTAATCGATCCTATCCCGGTTGAGATTCGTAAGAAGCCAGCTTATTATGCTCATGTTGAAGAAGAGTTTGACGGAAATTCATGGTTCCACAATATCAAGGAGTATTTGGAGAAAGGAGAATACCCAAAAAATGCTACACACACCCAGAAGCGCACGATTCGAAGATTGGCCAACCATTTCTTTTAGAGTTGATGAATTATGTATAGAAGGACTCCTGATTTGGGATTGTTGCGATATGTCGATGCCAAGGAGGCATCTAGATTGCTCGAAGAAAAACATGCTGGAACTTGCGGACCTCACATGAACGGTTTCATTCTGGCCAAGAAGATATTAAGGGCAGGGTATTTCTGGATGACTATAGAGATAGACTGCATCAAATATGTTCAAAAGTTCCACCAATGTCAGGTACATGCTGATATGATACGGGTGTGGCCCGAAACACTTAATGCAACGAGTTCACCCTGACCTTTCTCTACATAGGTCGTGGTTATCATCGGACCAATTGAGCCCGCTACTTCAAACGGGCACAAGTTCATTTTGGTGGCTATAGATTACTTCACAAAATGGGTCGAAGCCACTTCCTATAAAGCTGTGACTAAGAAGGTAGTAGCAGATTTCGTTTGAGATTGTATTGTTTGTTGATTCGGAGTACATGGGTCAATCTTTACCGATAACACCGCCAAAATCAATAGTGATTTGATGAAAGCCATGTGTAAAACATTCAAGATCAAGCATTGAAATTCTACAGCATACAGTCTGCAGATGAATGGAGCTGTGGAAGCTGCCAACAAGAACATCAAGAAGATATTAAGGAAGATAGTGGACAAATACAAGCAATAGCTTGAGAAGCTACGATTTGGTTTGCTCGGGTGCCGCACCATAGTTCGTACCTCAACTGGGGAAGCCCCCTATCTACTAGTCTACGGTACTAAAGTTGTTATACCTGCCGAGGTCGAGATTTCCTTCCCTGAGAATCATACAAGAAGTCGAGCTCAGCAATGCGGAATGGATACAGAGCAAGTATAAGCAACTGGCTCTAATTGACGTCAAGAGGATGAATGCAGTGTGTCACTGTCAACTCTACCAGACTAGAATGGCAAAGGCTTGCAACAAAAAGGTTAGATCGAGGCAATTCAAACCAGGGAATTTTGTGTTGAAATGAATCTTCCCTCATCAGGACGAGGCAAAAGGGAAATTCTCACCTAACTGGCAAGGCCCTTACATGGTTCACCGAGTACTGACAGGAGTAGCGCTTATACTTGCGGAGATGGATGGAGAAATATGGCCAAAACCTATCAATTTGGACGCAGTCAAGAGATATTATGTTTGCACTTTCCTTTGATGTAACCTAAACTACGCTTGACCTGATAGGGGATACGTAGGAAGACATGTGGGTTGGGTCACATCATAATAAAATCTTCATTCCCCGGGGCAAGATTCAAGTTTTGTCAATCTCATTACAATAAGGATCGCAAAGAAGTGCATTACATGAAGAATGTATTTAAATTGGGGCAGAAGTTTGAGGAGAGTCCTCAAAATTTCGAGTTGAGAAGGTTGCGATGTCGCAAAGCGTGTCATAGTCTCTGATTCTACAAAATTATTTGTTTTATGCATCATCACATATTTTGAACAACTGCATTTCTCACAAATGATTTATCACAAATGCATATTTTTTAAAATTTCAATTTTCTGTAGTACCTAAATTTTGCCCAAGGTGACTCGAGCAAGGCATCAAGACAAGGAGAAAAGGTGAAATGAGAAGTCAAAGGCACGTACCAACCTTTCCACTCAAAACTCGCGATTTTTCTTTGGATGCAGGTATAATGAACATGACAAGCATGTCCACAAATATACAATAACACCACTAGCTTCACCGACATATATCTCCTAGTACAAACACGTCAAGATAAGAATCACTTTCTTTCTCACTGCTTTTCTCTGTATGAGACTAAGCACTGCCCTCATTATTTGCATAGGACTAGGCACCGCCCTCAAAATCGCATAAGGATAAATACTACCTTTCTCTGCATAGGGCTAAGCACTGCCCTCATCATTACATAAGGCCAAGAACTGCCTTTCTCTATACAGGTCTAAGTACTGCCCTCATTCATTGCATGAGGTTAAGCATTGCCTCCATTATTGCACAACGCTAAACGTCGCCTTTCTTTGCCCTCATTCTATAGGCACCATCCTCATGGCTTGAGGGAACCATTTCATGGCCTGCGAATCCTTTATCACACGCTTCATGGCCCAGGACGGGATGGTCTAAGGACATCATCCTCATCGTCCGAAGACAATTCTCATGGTCCGAAGGAAAATTGTATCATGTTTAAATTTCTACAGTAACCCTATATATGTTCGCATGCATCATATTTTAAGTATTGTATTTAACTCGAGAGGTAATCGCTCTACAAATGGGAGCAATTCTCGCTCTGGTTTACGTTCACAACGTTCACATCCTTTGATTATCTCAAACGTAGCCGACAATCAGTAATTGTTTATTCTCTGTCACGTAATCGCCCAAACATTTACCTCGAATATCCTTAACATTCAAATTCACATACATAGCTCCACTCGAAATTATACATTGCTCATGACACCATCCTATACAAAAGACCTTTCCTCGAAACATATAACCATTCCTATAATAACTCAATCGGTTTCGTCCGCCGTTGGATCCAGAACTATACACAGCTTGATTCCCGTAATTCCAGGGATATGTAGGAAACTCAGGAACCAGGGTTGAGCCTCCATTTTTTCAAAAGCACATCATCCTGATTCATTTCAGACAAAATTGGTCATCATTTTCTTTACTCGACAACTCTTTCATCATTTTTAGGTAAAAAGGGGCAGCTATTAATACCAATTTTGCCCTCATATTTTATAAAATAGTATATATACATTAAAAATATTATTTTTGCATTATTACCCAATTTACAAGAGCCATATCGAGGCGTATCAAGGTGACTTTGGATACTGCAGGCATATCGAGGTTGAGGAGGTCGTGGGAGCTATGTGTAAGATGAGTAGGGGTAGAGCGACTGGGCCAGACGAGATTCCGGTGGAATTTTGGAAGTGTCTGGGGAGAGCAGGTTTGGAGTGGTTGACTAGGTTGTTTAATGTTATTTTAAGGAGAAAAGGATGCCGCATGAGTGGAGGTGGAGTACAGTGGTTCCATTGTATAAGAACAAAGGTGATATCCAGAGTTGTAACAATTAAAGGTGTATCAAATTACTGAGTCATACCATGAAAGTGTGGGAGAGGGTGGTTGAAGCAAGGGTGAGGATGATAGTGTCTGTATCGGAGAACCAGTTCGGGTTCATGCCGGGTCGTTCAACTACATAAGCTATACACCTTGTTAGAAGGTTGGTGGAACTGTACAGAGAGAGGAAGAAAGATATGTACATGGTGTTTATTGACCTAGAGAAAGCGTATGACAAGGTTCCTAGAGAAGTTCTCTGGTGATGCCTAGAGGCAAAATGTGTGTTGGTTCCCTATATTATGGCGATTAAGGACATGTATGATGGGGCTAAGACTCGGGTTAGGATAGTAAGAGGCGATTCTGGGCATTTTTCAATTGTAATGAGGTTACACAAAGGTTCTACGCTCAGTCCATTCTTATTCGCCCTGGTGATGGACGCGTTAACACACCATATTCAAGGGGATGTGCCATGGTGCATGCTATTCGCCGATGACTTAGTTATGATTAATGAGTCGCGAGCTGGTATTAACGAGAGGATGGAGGTTTGGAGACAGGCTCTTGAGTCTAAGGGTTTAAAGCTGAGCAAGACGAAGACGGAATACCTGAAGTATAAGTTCAGTGTTGATCCAGGGGAAGTGGGCGTGGATTTGAGTCTTGATTCGCAGGTCGTCCCGAGTAGAGGCAGCTTTAAGTACCTTGGTTCGATTATCCAGGGGGGAGGGGAGATCAACGAGGATGTCACACACCGTATTGGGGTAGGATGGATGAAGTGGAGGTTAGCATCTGGAGTCCGGTGTGACAAGAGAGTGTCATCGATACTCAAAGGTAAGTTATATAAAGCGGTGGTTAGACCGTCCATAATGTATAGGGCTCAGTGTTGGCCCGTTAAGAACTCACATATCCAGAAGATAAAAGTAGCAGAAATGAGGATTTTGCGGTGGATGTGCGGGTACACTGGGATAGATAAGATTAGGAATGACGATATTCGGGAGAAGGTGCACGTGGCTCCCATTGATGACAAGATGCAGGAAGCGAGGCTTAGAGGGTTCGGACATGTTCAGAGGAGAAGCCCAGATGCTCCGGTACGGAGGTGTGAGTGGATGGTTATGGAGGGCACGAGAAGAGGTAGAGGGCGGCCTAAGAAGTATTTGGGAGAGGTGATCAGGCAGGATAGGAAGATATGGAGGTTGAGTATTAGGGTTGTAGATTAGGAGGTAGTTGAGTCGTGCATTACTTCGTACCATTGTGGGACTAGCCATGTAGGGTTTTTGTCTAAGATATCTAGTTGCAATGTTGTGTCTTACTATTTCGCTTTTCAGTGTAGGTCCTATTTACTAGCTATCGCTTTTGCTTTGCATCTTTCTTCTGTATTTCATGGTATTTCTATTTTTCTTATGATTGCTGTAGTGATATTAATATTATATCCTTTGCTTTGCATCTTTCTTCTGGATTTCATGGTGTTCCTATTTTTCCTATGATTGTTGTGGTGTTACTAACATTGTCTCCTTTTGTCATTTTGTCTCTTTGTTTTCTTGAGCCGAGGGTCTTTCGGAAACAGCTTCTCTACTCCTTCGGGGTAGGGGTAAGGTCTGCGTATACACTACCCTCCCCAAACCCCATTAATGGGATTTTACTGGATTGTTGTTGTTGTTGTTTTAAAGCTTTAAAATTGATTTATTGTATTTAAATTCATCAAATATATTTTTAATTATCCTTTCAAATTATTTTGTGATGACTTAATCATCCAAATTTATTTATACCCACATATATGTTTTATAACAGTTTTACTTCATTTCATATAATTACATTTGTATTTTTGAGATATTTATGCAATTTTGCAATAATAGCCTATATTTTATACATAATTACATTTATTACATTAATTATGCTAAAATATTATTTTTATATTTTTATAATGTTAAGATATTATTTTTAATCATTTTACTGCATAACTTATATTTTTATTATTTATAAATTACTTTTAATAAATATTTTTAAATTAATTTCATATAATTAACTTATAGCCCAATATAACGCTAATTTTCGGACCAAATCAGGCCCAAACACTTAGCCCACCTCATTTTACTCTTCAGCAGCCCATACCTAAAAGCCCCATTGACTTAACCCGCTCGGAAACCGCTTTCTCGACCCGGCCCGACTTCTTTTAATCTTGGTCGTTGATCTTAAGAGATCAATGGCCCAAAATAAACCAGCCCTTCTCTTTATAACCCTCACCCCAAATGTTAGAGACAAATCCCCCGGCCAACTGCCTCTGTATTCTCTCATCTCACCTTCTCCCTCCTTCAAAAATCCTAGCCGCCTCCCCAAAGCTTCTCCAAATCCGATCAAATCATGGATTCCTCCTGTGATTTACTTACCTTTTACGTGTTACCTCGTTCTTACTTACAAGACTATGGTGTTGCTTAGTACTTGCCTAAACATGGCAAGTACTATCTCTCGGGATCGGCTGCGTTCAACTTCAATCTCTAAGATCTGGACAATATCTCGTCCACATACATGGAAGAAGGGTTGATTTCTCACACCAGCAGACCAATTTTAAAACATTGAACCTTAATTGTGGTTTGAACTTTTATTTATACCTTTACCGGCACTATTACTGATTGCGTGTGATATTTTTTTTCCTTATTTGTGCCTAGTTGATTGTTTTCCATGTTTGTTCATTTAGTTTCTACTACTATATAACCCCTCCCCCCTTTCCCATTACCCATGAAGTCTGAACGACTATCACTTGACTATTGTTACTACAACTATTCTCTCACTCTCACTCACTCTATATTATTTGGAGACTTTGATTTTGGCCGGCTGAAAGCCAAGGCCACCGGAATTCGACTGTTTATCCTTTCTCACTGTGAGCACTACCCGGGGTTAATCCGACACCTTTGGGAACTCTGACACACTAAGAATTTTTGGGTTTCTGATGTTCTCTTTGCTACTGATAAATAAGTTGTTGTTGGCATTTAGTTTTCTACCTTGTTTGCTCTCTAGTTTAGCATATTGGTAAGTACCGAGACTCTTGCAATTTCATTCTCTCTTGCTTGTATTCATGTAATGTATGCTCATGTTATTTAGGCTTTTGTAAATCAATATGCTACTGCTTGCCTCTGTTAGTATTCTTGTTTGCTCTGGAATTATCATGTGCTTTTGTGTTTTTGTAGCATCTGAACCTGTTTGAACTTTAAGTTTTGATGTATGCCCACTATATGTGGGTAAGTTTAACAACTCTAACTATTTTGAAAACCTATTGTTTGTTATGAGTACCTTCTCATGCCTTGCCTTGGGCTCCTATATTAAAAGTATTCGGAGATCATCTCCTGCCCAAAACTTGCTTGAATGAACTTCTTCATGCTGAATCTTTTATGTGTAATCTACTGTTTCTCTACAAACTGACCCCGATCATGTGAACCCCAATGTTACAACAATGTCTTAATGTCCAGCTAATCATGTTTTTCTGCTATTTGTAATTCTAATGAATGTATTCCTCGACTTTACCTGTAGGGATCTTACTGGGTTTGTTGTTGTTATTGTTTTAAAGCTTTAAAATTGATTTCTTGTATTTAAATTCAACAAATATATATTTAATTATCCTTTCAAATTATTTTGTGATGACTTAATCATCCAAATTTATTTATACCCACATATATGTTTTATAACATTTTTACTTCATTTCATATAATTACATTTGTACTTTTGAGATATTTATGCGATTTTGTAATAATAGCCTATATTTTATACATAATTACATTTATTACATTAATTATGCTAAAATATTATTTTTATATTCTTATAATGTTAAAATATTATTTTCAATCATTTTACTTCATAACTTATATTTTTAATATTTATAAACTACTTTTAATAGATTATTTTAAATGAATTTCATATAATTAACTTATAGCACAATATAGCGCTAATTTTCAGACCAAATCAGGCCCAAACACTTAGCCCACCTCATTTTACTCTTCAGTAACCCACACCAAAAAGCCCCATTGACTTAACCCGTCGGAACCCGCTTTCTCGACCCGACCCGGCTTCTTTTAATCCTGGTCGTTGATCTTAAGAGATCAATGGCCTGAAATAAACCAGCCCTTCTATTTATAACCCTCACCCCAAACGTTAGAGACAAATCCCCCGGCCAGCTGCCTTTGTATTCTCTCATCTCTCCTTCTCCCTCCTACAAAAACCCTAGCCGCGTCCCCCAATCTTCTCCAAATCCGATCAAATCATGGACTCCTTCTGTGATTTACTTACCTTTTACACGTTACCTCGTTCTTACATACAAGACTATGGTGTTGCTTAGTACTTGCCTAAACATGGAAAGTATTATCTCTCGGGATCAGGCGCGTTCAACTTCAATCTCTAAGATCTGGACAATATCTCGTCCACATACATGGAATAAGGGTTGATTTATCATGCCAGCAGACCAATTTTAAAACATTGAACCTTAATTATGGTTTGAACTTCGATTTATCCCTTTACCGGCTCTATAACTGATTGCGTGTGATATTTTCTTTCCTTATTTGTGCCTAGTTGATTGTTTTCCATGTTTGTTCATTTAGTTTCTACTACTATATAACCCCTACCCCCTTTCCCATTACCCACGAAGTCTGAACGACTATCACTTGACTACTAATACTACCACTATTCTCTCACTCTCACTCACTCTATATTATTTTGAGACTTTGATTTTGGCTGGCTGAAAGACAAGGCCACCCAAATTCGACTGTTTAACCTTTCTCAGTGTGAGCACTGCCCGGGGTTCATCCGAGACCCTTGGAAACTCTGACACACTGAGAATTTTTGGGTTTATGTTGTTCTCTTTGCTACTGATAAATAAGTTGTTGCTGGCATTTAGTTTTCTACCTTGTTTGCTCTCTAGTTTAGCATACTGTTAAGTACCGAGACTCTCGCAATTTCATTCTCTCTTGCTTGTGTTCATGCTTTGTATGCTCATGTTATTTAGGCTTTTGTAAATGAATATGCTACTGCTTGCCTCTGTTAGTATTCCTGTTTGCTCTGGAATTATCATGTGCTTTTGTGTTTTTGTAGCATCTGAACCTGTTTCAACTCTAAGTTTTGATGTATGCCCACTATATGTGGTTAACTTTAACAACTCTGACTATTCTGATAACCTATTGTTTGTTATGAGTCCCTTCTCATGCCTTGCCTTGGGCTCCTATATTGAAACTCTTAGGAGATCATCTCCTACCCAAAACTTGCTTGAATGAACTTCTTCATGCTGAATCTTTTATGTGTAATCCATTGTTTCTCTACAAACTGACCACGATCATGTGAACCCCAATGTTACAACAATGCCTTAATGTCCAGCTAATCATGTTTTTCTGCTATTTGTAATTCTGATGAATGTATTCCTTGACTTTACCTGTTGGGATCATTCTGGGTTTGTTGTTGTTGTTGTTGTTGTATTCCTTGACTTGTTAATCATGTACTCTTTAGCATTGCCCAAGACTTCTAAGGTAGATTTCAATGTTTAGCTTCTTCTCTTATGTGCAATCAACTAGCATGAATCCTAATGGATGCATGTCTTGTTAGCCTGAAGTTGACATATTCTTTTACCTACTATGAGTTGTTAGAATCCTTGTGCTACAGTTAGTGTCCACCATGTTAAGGTTCATATTCAACTAATTGATATGTCTTCCAAACTATGCTCACTAGCATGTTGTTATGCTGTCACATTCTCATTAGACTCTCATGTTAAAGTCTCCATGTTAAGACTGTATCTCGTTTGTTCTTACCTATGATACTACTAGATTTTCATGTTCAAACCCCTATCTAAAGCTCTATAGTTTTGGACCATTCTTTGTTTTGAAACTTCGTTTGAAATCATTCAGTTGCTCTTAAACTCTGTTTCTGGAATAATAAGCATAAACTTGCCTCATATTTTCTTGTATGCCTCCCAATTTAAGCATGATCTTGCTCATATGCCTTGATTGGAACGGTTTCTAGTTACAGTTTTAAGAACTAAGTCGTTATGTTATTCCATTACTAGTTCTATAACCTGTGTGGCTGAATTTGGAATCCATTAGCTTAATTATTGGAATAGTTTGTTCCTGGTGTGTTGGGCTTGCCTTTGGTATTGAGGGTTCGAAGTATAACGTGTGCACCTGAAGTTTGGGCCTGATATCCGCATGAAGTCCTAAGCCTATTTGAAGGCCCAAATATATTACTGCGTTATTCTGTATTTTTATTTGGGCCTGTAATTATTTAAAATGATTTGTAATAGCTTGTAAAATTGTATGATGGGGAAATTACTGGAAAAGGGGAACGGGTATACTCTATTCTTGCATAAAAGGATAGAAAATATGCCTATAGGATCTATGTGCTTGATTTGCTATTTTGTTTAGCGTGCTTTATTTCTGCATACTAATAGAAATCATGCCTCTAGGAATCACACACACTTCACTTAACTTGTCTAATACTTGCACACCATTCATAGCTTGTTAGTTTAAGTAATTGCTATACCCGTTTCCATGTCTACTACTGTGTGCTCTTAGACAACATGTCTATAGGGATCAAATGCCTCGCTTAATTATTAGACATCATTCCTATAGGATGTGATAATACGTCTTTGCTAATGCCCATCTAGATATCATGATGATAGGATTTTACTCAATTAATCAATCACTTCTGGGGTCTTCATTAAACTGCCCCACCTAGATGACATGCCTATAGGAATAAAGTATTATAAAATCAAGCTCAATTGTGAACTATTAGAAATCCTACCTATATGGTACTGTCATTGTCCTAAGAAGCATGTTTATAAAATTAGCGATATTAATTCTGAGCTTTTAAACATTTGTACTGCCTCATTGTGCAAATGATTAGAGATCATGACTATAGGGTCTACAATACCTTTAATCTGCCAATCCGTTCATCTAAAGCTGCAGTATTGTCTGTACGATACTAGAAATCAGAATCACATAGAAACCATGCCTATACGACTCAACGACTCTCATGCTTCTTAACTCTAAAACAGTCTACTGCCTAATCTGCCCGCGTGCATTTATTGCAATGTGTGGAGGCTAACTTGAGCCATTCATGGTTTTTACATGAAGTCTTATACATTTTGAATGTTTTCCTAGTTTTATCATTTTGAGCATCCTAAGTAGAGTCCAGAACCACCCAAATAGTAGGTCCAAAGCCTCCTGGACTATAGGCATAGGACGGGTAGTGCACGTACATGACACGACCTAGAATTGAATTAGAGCACTTTTAGGTAACAAACTTTAACATAGTAATCGGGTAGCAGGAGATGATAGTCTGCGCCTGCTTAATAATATGAGTAACCTTTACCCTAACGGAGTTGCGAAGTATTATTTATGTTTCACGGGGTGATCTTTTAGGCAAAAATATTTAGGACCCCCCTCCTTTATGTGTTTATTATTTGTACTTTGTCTATGGAACTTAGAATAATTAATTTGTATCTTGTAACCTCCAAAGACTTGTACTACTTATTTACATAGTCTAATTTTTGTACGATCTCCTTCACACTTGTTTATATTTTAGTAGAACATTTAAATTCCTTGTCTTCCCTCGCTTATATGATCACATAGGACAATTATAATCTGATAATCCTTCATAGTGTAAACTTCAGTCTGGACCTACAGTTGTGGACCTCGAAGAGTGCCTAACACCTTCTCTTTGAGGTAATTTGAGCCCTTACCCGATCTTTGGTGACATAGACTAGGCAAATCAGAGTTATTTTCATCTAGGTTCCCAAACGCACCTTAAAATCATTAGGTGGCGATTCTTCTCTTTTTATACCCACATAAAAGAGTTGTCACATGTCCAAACCTGCTTTTGAGAGAAAAAAGGACGCGACAAATCACTCTCTCTCTCTCTCTCTCCTATGTATGTGGCTCATACAGTTTAAGCATTCACTTTACTCCCTTTGTGAACATTATCATGAACCTTTTTCACTGTCTAGTAACATAAGAGCATATCTCATCGCCAATCATATATGTACATGTCATTCGAAAAGGTCAGTTTTGTAGCACCTCGGAAAATTTTGAAGTACTTAAACGCTATTAAGAAAGTTGATGTGTGCTAATTATATTACTTTGTATGCATATGAGGGCTATTAATATGATGGATATTAATTATATACGATAATGAGTGTACGGGGCATATTATAAGTGATGTGGGGTCTAAGGAGAGGCCTAAGTCCAAGGCAAGTTGGAAAATTTCATGATAAATTAAAGTTCCAAATGAGTACGCACAAGATCAAACTTTGGACGAGCATATCTATATATATATATATATATATATATATATATATATATATATATATATAAGGATTTATGTGGTGCACAACCTATCAAATGAAAGATATTCGAGTCTAGTTTCTAACGCTTTAAATCGTTTCATATTTGGACACTTCTACAAGAAGTTATGACCAAATTACCAAACACTGGCAGAATGCTACACTACCGCGCCGCCCCACGTGCCTCTAGGCATATTTTTCACTACCGCTCCTCCCCACGTGGCACCCCATCCGGTGCGGCTGTGCAAATTTCGAGATTTTTACAACCCGACCCCATTTTAATAAATAGCCTTTGGGGCTTTATTTGGGACGATTTTCTGGTGAGTCTAGAGAGACGTGAGAGCGTTTTTGAAAGAGAAGGAGAAAACCTAACCTCCCAATCAACCAATCTTGCACCAATCTTCATGAATCAAGAAGTCAATCACTAGATTATCCTTCTTCCGGGTAAGTCCTACTGCTAAGCTTTCATAGAATAGGTTATGAGTTCAAAAATACTGTGGGGTTGGAAATAGGCCATGCATGTGATACAAAGTTGTAGTATGTGGAGTAATGAACCATTTTGGGTAGTTTCTTGATGAAATTGGTTGAGGGATGAAAGAATCTCCATTGTAGAGCCTTGTAGTCTATTTCGCATGTAGGTGTTTGACAAAATTCCTAGGAGAGTTACATCATGGGAATCCTTCTAATTATTAATTGATTTTCATTATCTTCCTATAGCTTGTTATTGCTAGAAGTGTTGGGCGTTGCAGTAACTTAAGGAAAGCTCAGACAAGGTATGTTGCTTAAACCCCTTATTATTAGAATTGAATCCCATGGATTTCGTGTGATTAGTGTAAGTCCCAAATTGATCATTATAGAATTGGCTATTCCGAATATGCTTCTGCTGAAGGTTATATGTTCAATATGTATACTAAATTCTTCATCATGTCATATTATCATTTGAAGATTTGTTCAAAATATGGAATATGTGTTAAAAATGTTAAGACTTCAAGTCAAGATCGAATAAAGGATTTTATGCCAAATTCTATGAAAAACCTCTATGTGACTAAAATTCCCTAATTGCTCATATGTGTATTTAATGTCTTGAATGGAAATCCTTATTATTGTTGATGATGATAATGATGTTTGAATGTGGAAAGGGGAATACGGTCAAGTGCCAAGGATGACTTTATAATTGTGGCAACTCGTGCCAATAAATTGAAAAGAGGTGAAAGAAGTATGAAGTGAGGTGATTGATTGAAAAAGGTAATGTCTCGGGTGAGACGGCCTGGCCGATCGGGCCGTGATCGGATGCCATGCTGCACACACGGTGGTGACTATGCTAGAAATTATAATTAAAATTGTGGTTATGGTTGATGTTTGAAATGATACGACCTAGCCGATCGGGTCGTGATCGGACTCCGTGTAAGAATACGGTGGAATTGTGAATTGAGGTATATCGGCACTAAATATCACCAACCTAATAACATGAAAATTGACTTGAAAACTTATATGGTTCTTAACTTGATGTTTTAGTATTGTTTGAAGCTCTTATTAAATTTATGACTGTCCCCCCCTCCTTGTTTTATTATTCATTCTATTAAGATGGTGTTTAGTTTTACATACTAGTACTACTCGACAATACTAACGTCCCTTTTGCCGAGGGCGCTGCATCTTTAAATGGATGCAGGTGGTTCCATAGCAGGCAGTGTTGATCAGCGATTATAGTACCTCCTCTTCCCAGCAGACTCGGTGAGCCCGACTTCATCCTGGGTTCATGTATTGTATCTTTTGTTCATATTATAATCACTTTTGAGGTATAGACGGAGCTTTGTTGCCGTCTTTATCATAAAATTCTTTTGTAACTTTTCAATGCTTCGTAGACACAATGTGTGTTGTACATAGGTGCTAGATAAGTCGAACAAGTTATGTTGTGTTTTGATCACTTGGTCCACTCAAACCATAAGAATGTGTGTATTTTGAGACTTAAAATTTATTAACTAATGAAATGATTTAGTATTGTATACATGATCTTCCTATTGTCTAATTAATAAAACTATGTCTTCTCTTGATCATGGATGAGTTGGGTAGAAAGTATCTAACAAGCTTGCTTGACCGGGTTCATTTCGTTGAGCGCCGGTCGCGCTTCCCAGGTTTGGGGCGTGACAACTTGTCCGCACAAGGTTTATTCGAAATTTGAGATCCTCACAAATTCGTCATAGTATACCTCTTGTTTACCTTATGAGTATTGACTTAGTCCACATGATTCCATCTGCAATAAGTAACTCTCTTTCCACCGTTGCAACATACTCTAACTGTGTTCCTTAGCGAGTAAATTCATTGCGCTAGTCTCCCGATACTTGCTGGGATAACTATTAGAGAGCTCATCCTTCCATGTGTCGCTTTAACACTCTACTTCCCATAGGACTCTTAAGGGGCTCTCTATCAAGTCCAAATGCACTTATGTGGTTGTTATGGCATCACGTCTGTTTCTCGTGTTTGTCCCATCCTTCATTAACATCTGGGTACTTTCCAAGTCACAAACCCGCAGTGAACTCATTATGAACATTCCCAAACCTTCCTTGTTTACTCTATAGTGCCTCCCTGGGTTCCATAATCTTTAACACTCGGCTTCTAGACTAATTTACTATGCCTTTTGTCATGTGAGAAGAATTTACTTTCCCTAGCATTCCACATCCTTGGGTGGGCGAGGATTTATTCTGCATTTTTCTCTGGAGCATCATATTAACCATTAGAACCTATCTAGACAATTCATGATTTCATCCCAATATTAATATCTCCTAACTACTTGGTCTCACTCTAGTGTGGTCAAAATTAAGTAGCCTTACCATGACCTTCCTTCCCTACTTGGGGTGACTTGAGGGACAAATCTATCGTATCTCTAGTCCTCTCATGTAGGATCATATTTCGGGAAGGGTTAAGTTGCTAGATTAATAACCTCACAAGTGCTCAACCCTTTATTTTTAATCTTATGGGCTTGGGGACTAAGTCCTTGGTGCCAATTAGCGTTAAGAGCGTAATGCAACTTCGTGTATATTTGTATATTACATTCATTGTGCAAGGATCGCCTCATTTCGAGTTCAACTTATTTTCCCTACACTCAAGGAGACATCTTATTTCACGTGCTTGGCTACTTCTCCTTAGACTTATTATTGCCAATCTGGGCGCATATGGCATGAAGAACAAATCACTGTCTCTTTCATGACTTTCCTGTAAGGCCCTGTAAAATTTTTTCTAAAAACCCGGATTCCGTGATACCGAACTAGGCATACGGGGTAATAATTGTAGAAATTCTTTGGATTTTTTGGATTGAACAGTGCACTGGGGAGTTAAAGAAAATGTTGGGCAGAAGTAGGCATTTCGGCGGCCGCAGAACCACTCTGCTGACCACAGAATGGTCGCAGAGTGAGGCAGTTTTCTAGGGCATTTTTTATGTTAATTTCGCGGCCAATTATGCGACCGCATAACCGTTTCGCAGGCCGCACTCTTGTCGCATATCCCGCCTTGGGATTTTTCGGAGGAAGGTTCTGCGGTGCTTTATGCGACCACAGAATAGGTCTGCGGGCCACATAGTGACCGTAGACCTGGTCAGTTCCTCTCCAGTTTTGGCACCCCAATTTCGCGGTCATTCCGCGGACCGCATAACCATTATGCGGTCGTATATGCGACTACAGAACCTATTCCGGAGCTTTATTTCTAGGGTTTTTTAACCTGACCCTATTCCGTTAAAACACATACCTTGGACCATTTTGAGCTTATTTTCTGATATTTTTAGAGTGAGAGAGAGGGTCATAGATGGAGAAAGTGATCTTCACCAAATTGCTCTTTAATTCTCACTTAAAACCTTGAAGATTATCAAGAGAGGCACCTAGGTCTTCTTTCTAAGAGGTAAATTCTATCACCCAAACTCTTAATTTTAAAATGTAACTAGAATGGGCCATTAGTAAGGTAATTCATGGGGATGGGGGGCTTACTTTGCATGCATGTGTTCCTAAGGTATGTGGGGAGGTTGTGAGTTAATGATAGAAAAGAATCGGGTGTGGGTTGGTGAAGTGTTTCATCTAAGGGGCCATGTAACCTTAATGCGTAGATAGTGTTTGACAGAATGCTCAAGTGAGCTAGAATTATGATCGGTTTCCTAATTTTAGGTTCAATTTTTCTATATTGCTAAAATAGATTGAAGTTGCTAATATTCCGGAACATCTTAGAGTTTTAAGAGGCTCAATTGAGGTATGTTGTCTAAACCCTCTCTTCTTAGAATTGAATCCCACGGTATTCATGCAATCTACATAAGTCCCAAATTGAACGTCCTAGAAATTGTTATCCCAAATGTGCTTGCTTTGCAAATGTATGTGTAATATATATTCCTATGCCTTCATCATATTATCTCATCATCTGAAGAAATGTTCAAGACTTATAATATGTGCTAATATTCCTAGACTTCACATCAAATTTGATTAAAGACTGTTATGCCAAATTGTGTGAAAAGCCTCTATGTGCCTTGAAATCTAAATTGCTCATATGTGAACTCAAGAGTCTTTAATGAGAATTTTGTTGTCATTGATGATAATAATAATGTTGGATTGTGGAAAATAACTTGAATTATGAAATAAGGCGAAGTGCCAAGAACGACTTTAAAATTAAAGAAACTTGTGCCAATGTGTTAAAAAGATGGGAAAGGAATATGAAGTAAGATGATCGATTGAAATGGTTGATGTCTCGAATGAGATGGCTTAGCCGATCGGGCCGAGATCGGACTTCGTGTAATAATACAGTGGTATTGTGAATGAATTAGTGAATATGGTATATGTCTCAATATGGCTTAGCCGGTCGAGCTGAGATCAGACTACATGTAAGAACACTGTGGTATTGTGGACTGTGGTATATTGGCATAAAATTAAAACCATCCAACCAAATAACGTGGAAATTGACATGGAAATCTGAGTGATCTTTAACTTGATGTTTTAGTGTTATTTGAAGCTCATATTGCATTCTTGACTATCTCCCCATATATTATTGTTCATTCTATTGAGATTGTGTTTAATTATACATACTAGTACTATTCGACAGTACTAACGTCCCTTTTTTCGGGGGCGCTGCATCTTTAAATCGATGCAGGTGGTTACATTGCAGACAATGTTGATCACAGATAGGTGTTGCATCCTCATCTCAGCAGACTCGGTGAGCCCCATTTCATTCCGGGGTCATGTAATATATCTTTTGATTATATTGTTGTACTTTCTGAGGTATATCCGGGGCCTTATTGCCGGCACCTTCTTTACACTCTTTTACATCTTTAGAGGCTCCGTACATACTGTATGGGTTGTATATGGCTGTTGGGAATGTTCAGCAAGTTATGTTGTGTTTGATCACTTATTCCACTCAGACTATACGAATATGTGTATTTTGAGACTAAAACGCGAAGTAGCTAATGAAATAATTTAGTATTGCATGAATGAACTTCCTACTGTATAATTAATGAAATCACATCTTTTCTGGATCATGGGTGAGTTGGGTAGAAGGTTTCTAACATGCTTGCTGGGACAGGTTCACTCGGTTGAGCACCGGTCACGCTTCTCGAAGTTGGGGCATGGCAAACTTGGTATCAGAGCCTAAGGTTTTAAAGTGTCCTAGGCTGTCTCGGAGTCGTGTCTAGTAGAGTCCTTCTTATCGGTGTGTTGTCGACCACATTTAGGAATAACACTTGTCTTTGATATTCTGGATTGTGCGATGAAATTAATTGTGCAACTGTTCCTCCTCTAACTCGTGCATTCCTTTAACTTTCAGTATATGTCACCTAAGAGGAGAGCAAGAACCGACCAAGGGGCCAATACTACTTCAAGAGTGGCAGTTGACCCTCTATTTGATGATGCGGGTGAATACCTGAGGGGTGAAGATAATCCCCCAACTGATTCACTGCCTGATTCAACTACACCTGATCAGTCCACACCAGTCCCTAAACCTACTGAGGGTGTGACAGTTCCTCCCCTTGATATTCCGGTTCCACCTCCAGCCCCAGCTTCCGGTTCTGGTATTTCTGATGGGGATCTTATGGGAGCTATTCAAATGCTGACTCAGATAGTGGCTTCTCAGGCCCAAAGGTCGAATGTTGCACCCATATCTTCTAGCCAACCAGGGGATTCCACTAGTTCTAGGGGAACATGTTTCTGTAGTTGGGTCTTCCGGTGTTCACGGGTGCTAATCCCGAGGAGGACCCACAGGACTTTATTGATGAGATGCATAAGACTCTCTGGGTTATGCGCACTATGAGACGGAGGGAGTGGAGTTGGCCGCCTACCGCCTAAAAGGGTGGCATATTCTTGGTTTGAGTTTTGGGAGGACTCTAAGGAGAAAGGGATCCCTCCAGCGAAGTGGAGTGAGTTTGGTGATGCCTTTATAGACCATTTCTTGCCTAGCGAGACTAGGGAAACCCATGCCGTAGAGTTTGAGAATCTTAAGCAAGGTAGTAAGAGTGTGTGGGAGTATCACATGGAGTTCGCGTGCCTGTCGAAATATGCTATTCACATGATGCCCACCATGAAGGCCAGAGTGCGCCGATTTGTGCAGGTCCTTAGCCCATTGATTATTAATGAGGCTGCCACAACTGCCTTAAATTTTGATATGAACTATGGTAAGATGGTGGCGTTTTCTCAAGCTACAGAGGCCCGAAAGACAAAGAACATGATGGAGCAAGAGGGTAGCAGTAGGGCCCGATCCGCGGGCAACCCTGGGGATTCATTTGGTGGTGGGAGATCAGCTTTTAAGGGAGGGTCATTAGGGCTATTCCAGTCTTATGCTCAGTCTTCACCCAGTGCACCGCCAGCGGGGCACAGTCAGCAGTAGGGGAGTCACTTTAGGCCCAATCAGGGCAGCAGGGGGTCCCACCATCAGGGCCGATCAGGAGGGAGATTCCAGGAGCAACGGAGGCCCCCATGCCCCAAGTGTGGGAGGATGCATACGAGGATCTGCTACCAGGACATGCCGGTATGTTACGTGTACGGAATGAGGGGTCATATTCAGAAGGAGTGTCGTTCATCCCGCCAGGGTGTGGGCAGGGGCACAACACATCCATCTAGTTTTGCAACTCCTATATCTTAAGCACCCCCTCCAGCTCGAGGCTCTCCAGCACCAGCAGGGCGTGGTGAAGCTAGGGGTGGTACGCAGAGTTCAGGAGGACCTAGCCGTTTCTATATATGCTCTTATTGATCCCGGTCCCACCTTGTCCTATGTTACCCCTTATGTTGTTATGGAATTTGGTATAGAACCAGAACAGCTTCATGAGCCATTCTCTATATCTACTCCGCTTGGCGAGTCTATTATGTCTGCAAGGTTGTATAGGGGTTGTGTTGTCACGGTACATGGCCGTGACACCGTGGACTATCTCATTGAATTGGGAATGGTCAATTTTAATATAATTATGGGGATGGATTGGCTTTATTCATGTTTTGCTAAGCTCGACTGCCAAACTAGAACTGTGAGGTTTGAATTTCCAAATGAGCCAGTTGTTGAGTGGAAGGGGGATAATGTGATGCCAAAGGCTAGGTTTATTTCTTACCTTAAGGCCACAAAGATGATTAACAAGGGGTGTATCTCTCACCTAGTCCGAGTTACGGACACACTGCTGAGGCACCTACACTGGAATCTGTGCCAGTTGTAAATAAATTTTTAGAGGTCTTTCCTGCAGAGCTCCCTGGGATTCCGCTAGACATGAAGACTGGTTTTAGGATTGATGTGATTCCAGGCACGTAACCTATATCTATTCCGCCCTACAAAATGGCACCAGCAGAGTTGAAGGATCTAAAGGATCAATTGAAGGATTTTTTAGAAAAGGGTTTCATCCGACAATGTGTGTCACCATAGGGCACATCGGTTCTATTTGTAAGGAAGAAAGATGGATCGCTGAGGATGTGTATTGACTACCGGAAGCTCAACAAAGTCACATTCAAAACTAGATACCCGCTACCAAGAATAGACGATTTGTTTGATCAGTTACAGGGTGCTAGGTACTTCTCTAAAATTGATTTACGATCCGGGTACCACCAATTGAAGATCAGGGAGCAGGATATTCTGAAAACAACTTTTAGAACCCGGTATGGGCACTTTGAATTTCTGGTAATGCCTTTTGGGCTAAGAATGCCCCGGTGGCTTTCATGGATCTTATAAATCTGGTTTTCAAGCCTTTCTTCCACTCCTTTGTGATAGTATTCATTGACGATATTCTTGTGTATTCACGAGGTCAAGATGACCATGCCGATCATCTCAGGGCAGTTTTGCAGACTCTTCATCAGCACCAATTGTATGCGAAGTTTTCAAAGTGTGAATTTTTGCTCGAATCTGTCACATTATTGGGTCATGTTGTCTCTAGAGAAGGAATTAAGGTTGATCCTCAAAAGATTTCAGCAGTAAAGAATTGGCCTAGACCTACAACGCCAACTGCGATTCGCAGTTTCTTAGGCTTAGCAGGGTATTACAGGAAGTTTGTGGAGGGATTTTCTACTCTTGCCTCTTCATTGACTAAATTGACTCAGAAAATGGTAATGTTCCAATAGTCCGATGCTTGTGAGAAGAGCTTCTAGGAGTTGAAATCGAAATTAACTACAACGCCAGTGTTGACCCTGCCAGAGGGTACAGATGAATTTTTGGTATATTGTGATGCTTCAAGAATTGGGCTTGGGTTTGTGTTAATGCAACACGACAAGGTTATTCTATATGCTTCTAGGCAACTCAAGAGTCATGAAAAGAATTATCCAACACATGACTTAGAATTTGCGGCGGTGGTTTTTGCATTGAAGATTTGGCGTCATTATTTGTATGGTGTCCATGTGGATATATTCGTGGACCACAAGAGACTTCAATATATTTTCAAATAAAAGGAGCTTAATCTAAGGTAGAGAAGGTGGCTTAAGTTACTCAAGGATTACGACATCGATATTCTATATCACCCAGGGAAAGCGAATGTTGTGGCAGATGCTCTTAGCCCGAAATCTAAGGGTAGTTTGGCACACTTGGAGGTATGTCAAAGTCCATTGGCCAAGGAAGTTCATCGATTGTCTAGTTTGGGAATTCGTCTTGTGGACTCTAATGAAGGAGGATTAATTGTACAAAATAGGGCTGAATCGTCACTTGTTGTGGAAGTCAAAGAGAAGCAATACAACGATACATTTTTGGTACGACCAAAGGAGGGGATTCAAAAACATAAAACTATGGCTTTTACTCTTGGAATGGATGATGGTACACTAAGGTACCAAGGGCGGCTATGTGTTCCGAACGTAGATGGTCTCCAAGAAAGAATCATGACCGAGGCTCACGCTTCCAGGTATTCCGTGCATCTAGGCTCTACAAAGATGTATCATGACCTCAAGGAAATCTATTGGTGGAATGACATAAAAATGAATGTGGCGGACTTTGTGGCAAGGTGTCCGAATTATCAGCAAGTGAAGGCCGAACATCAACGGCCTGGTGATTTGGCACAGAACATAGAAATACCAAAGTGGAAATGGGAAATGATCAATATGGATTTTTAATAGGATTACCACGCACTCCGTACAAGTTTAACTCAATTTGGGTGATCGTAGATCGACTCACGAAATCAGCACACTTCTTGCCTGTTAAATCTAGCAACACAGCAGAACACTATGCTCAATTGTATATCAAGGAAATAGTCAGGCTGCATGGCACTCCAGTTTCCATCATTTCCGATCGAGGGGCTCAGTTCACAGCCAATTTTTGGAAGAAATTTCAGCAAGTTTTGGATATTCAGGTAAATCTCAGTACAACCTTCCTTCCACAGACCGACGGGCAAGTAGAGCAGACTATTCAACGCTTGAGGACATGTTGTGTGCTTGTGTTCTTGATTTTAAGGGTAGCTGGGAAGATCATTTGCCACTCATAGAGTTTGCTTATAACAATAACTTTCATGCAAGTATTCAGATGGCACCATTTGAGGCATTGTATGGTAGGAGATGTAGGTCTCCCATTGGGTGGTTCAAGATTGGGGAAGCTGAGTTGATAGGGCCAAACCTCGTGCATCAGGATATGGAGAAGGTTAAGACCATAAAGGAGCGGTTGAAAACTGCCCATAGTCGTCAAAAATCCTATTCGGATGTCCGTCATAGAGACATAGAGTTCAAAGAAGATGATTGGGTATTCTTGAAGGTTTTCCCCATGAAGGGTAGTATGCGGTTTTGGGAAAAAGAGGAAATTGAGTCCGAGGTATGTCAGGCCATACAAAATCATTCAGAGAATTGGCCAGGTGGCGTATAAGCTTGAGCTATCACCCGAAATGCCATTAGTCCACCCGGTATTCCATGTGTCTATGTTGAAGATGATAGTTGGGGATCCATCAGCCATTGTGCCAGTTGAGACCATTGAGGTTAATAAAGAATTGTCATATGAAGAAATTCCAGTTGCTATTCTTGATAGACAACTCTGAAGGTTGAGAAATAAAGAAATTGCCTCTGTGAAAGTTTATGGCAAAACCAACAGATTGAAGAGGCCAAGTGGGAGGCGGAGGAATAAAATGAAGAAGAAGTATCCTTACTTATTTGAATAGTTGTGTAATTCTTTATTTTTATGAACATTTCCACCTATGAATTTTGTATCACTTGTTCTGTTAATGTAAAGGTGTTCCTTTTGATTATATGTTGCTTATGAGTCCACGGTTGGTATTGTTATGAGATTTGTTACATCGTTGGTTTGTGCATATGTTTGTAAGATGTGTTTATGGGGCTCTCTGACATGTGAATAGGCCTAGTTACAAAGGAAACTCTGGCGTAATGTTTGGAAATTTGGGGATACTGGTGTGGGTTATGAAAAACTAAGTTGCATAAGGTGCTAATAGTTGACCATGATCCCCATTCGAGGATGAATGATCTTAAGTGGGGGAGGATGTAAGGCCGAAAAAAAGTTTTCCTAAAAACCCTGATTTCGTGATGTTGTAGTAGGCGTAGAGGCCCGTTGAAGGAACACTTTTGGATTGTGCTGGGGAGTTGAAGTAAAATGTTGGGCAAAAGTAGTCATTTCTGCGTCCCGTTCTGCGATCGTAGAACCACTCTACGGACCGCAAATGGTCGCAGAGTGAGGTAGTTTTCTGGGACGTTTTTGATATCAATTTCGCATCCAATTATGCGACCGCATAACCGTTTCACAGGAACTCTTGAAGATTATCAATAGAGGCACCTAGGTCTTCTTCATAAGAGGTAAATTCTATCACCCAAACTCTTAATTTCAAAATGTAACTAGAATGGGCCATTAGTAAGGTAATTCATGGGGATGTGGGTGCTTACTTTGCATGCATGCGTTCCTAAGGTATGTGGGGAGGTTGTGAGTTAAAGATAGAAAAGAATGGTCTATGGGTTGCTGAAGTCTTTCGTGCAAGGGGCCATGGAACCTTAACGCACACATAGTGTTTGATAGAATGCTCAAGTGAGCTAGAATTATGATCGTTTTCCTAATTTTGGGTTCAATTTTGCTATATTGCTAAAATAGATTGAAGTTGCTAATATTCCGGAACATCTTAGAGTTTTAAGAAGCTCAATTGAGGCATGTTGGCTAAACCCCCTCTTCTTAGAATTGAATCCCACGGTATTCATGCAATCGACGTAAGTCCGAAATTGAACGTCCTAGAAATTGCTATCCCAAATGTGCTTGCTTTGCAAATGTATGTGTAATATGTGTTCTCATGCCTTCATCATATTATCTCATCATCTGAGGAAATGTTCAAGACTAGAATATGTGCTAATATGCCTAGACTTCACGTCAAATTTGATTAAAGACTATTATGACAAATTGTGTGAAAAGCCTCTATGTTTCTTGAAATCTAAATTGCTCATATGTGAACTCAAGAGTCATGAATGAGAACTGTGTTGTTATTGAAGATAATAATAATGTTGGATTGTGGAAAAGAACTGGAATTATGAAATAAGGTAAAGTGCCAAGAACGACTTTATAATTAAAGCCACTTGTACCAATGTGTTGAAAATATTGGAATGGAATATGAAGTAAGATGATCGATTGTAATGGTTGATGTCTCGAATGAGATGGCTTAGCCGATCGGGCCGAGATCGGACTCCGTGTAATAACACGGTGCTATTGTGAATGAAATAGTGAATATGGTTGATGTCTCAAATGAGATGGCTTAGCCGATCGGGCCGGGATCGGACTTCATGTAAGAACATGGTGGTATTGTGGATTGTGGTATATTGGAATAAAATAAAACCATTCAACCAAATAACGTGGCAATTGACTTGGAAATCTAAGTGATCTTTAACTTGATGTTTTAGTGTTATTTGAAGCTCATATTGCATTCTTGACTGTCTACCCCTGTATTATTGTTCATTCTATTGAGATGGTGTTTAATTATACATACTAGTACTATTCGACAACACTAACATCCCTTTTGCTGGGGGTGCTGCATCTTTAAATGGATGCAGGTGGTTATATAGCAGACATTGTTGATCATAGATTGGTGTTGCATCCTCATCTTAGTAGAATCGGTGAGACCCATTTCATTTCGGGGTCATGTAATATATCTTTTATTTATATTGTTGTACTTTCCGAGGTATAGCCGGGGCCTTATTGTCGGCACCTTCTTTACACTCTTTTGTATCTTTAGAGGCTCCGTAGACATTCTGTGGGTTGTATATGGGTGTTGGGAAGGTTCAGCAAGTTATGCTGTGTTTGATCACTTATTTCGCTCAAACTATAAGAATATGTGTGTTTTGAGACTGAAAGGCGAAGTTGCTAATGAAACAATTTAGTATTGCATGAATAAGCTTCCTACTATATAATTAATGAAATCACGTCTTTTCTGGATCATGGGTTATATGGGTAGAAGGTATCTAACAGGCTTTCTTGACCGGGTTCACTCGGTTGGGCATCAGTTGCGCTTCCCGAGGTTGGGGCGTGACATTTTGATCTCCAAAAAGTAACATATGCCATTGTCTTTATCCTCCTGGTCATGCCTCCTATATATGACATGTCTAAAATGACTCACTTCTTTTACATCTTGGGATCATATACATGGTTCTCACATTATCCATATGTTCTAGTTGACTCTAGGTCTCTTTTGGTTGAATCAATGACTTTATCGCCTTGGTTAACTATGCTTGTTCTACCTTGTTACTTAGTAGGATATAACTCTTATGAACGTCGCTACCCAACACATTGATGGATTCTTAAACAATTCCAACACAATCCCAAACCTCGTTGTTCCAATTTGTATTTATCTATCGGGGGGTTGAATGTTCAAACATGTAAAAAGTATCACTCAATGATCAAACATACTGGACAGGAACCTCTATGGTTATATTCATTCAAACACATCATAGAATATGGAGGATGAGGAGGTTGAATGTCGCCAAAGGTTTAATTCTGACGTTCGACAAAGAGACTTGGGAGTTTGAAGAAAATGAACGGATTCTTCTCAAGATTTTCTCCATGAAGATATAATGTTAATTGTTAATAAAGGTAAAGTAGGTGCAGTGCACATTGGGCCTTACGGAATCTTGAAGGAAATAGGTTGAGTAGCCTATGAGTATGATGTCCCCCATTGTTGTCCTCCATGCACACGATGCTTCATGTGTCTTTGTAAAAGAAGGTAGTTGGAGATCCTTTGCCTATTGTCCTGGTGGAGGTTATTGAAGTTAATGGAGAATTGGCTTATGAGAGGTACTTAATTGTCATCCTTGTTAGACAAGTTCGGATGTTGAGATTGCCTCCGTCAAAGTGCTATAGCGAAGTCAATGAGTCGAGGAGGTCACCTCAGAGGCCGAGGTTGTTGTGAAAAGAAAATATTCTCAATTATTTATATAACCAGATGGTTGTGGTTGGAAAGAACTTCATATATGTTGTGATTTAAACATGTACAGCTTATGTTAGGATGCCCTTTTGGTAAGTGCACTTATGTGTTGTGATATTTTTTTGGGTTGTGGGTGTGTTTTTAAGAGTGGTTTCTGGGGCTCTCTGACAGGTGGATAGGACCAAATGCAGGGGAAACTCTGTTGAAATTTTTGGAAAATTGGAGAGTTAGTAAAATATGAGGCTTAGGAATGTGAATCAAGAGTTGAGTCACCATTGGATGCCGATGGAAGACATTGAACCTCGTTCGAGGATGAATGATCCTAAGCGGGGGAGGATGTGAGGCCCCTCAAATTTTCTATGAGTCCCAAGCCATAAAGCACGGTCACAAGTTGCTTAAGTGTCGTCTTGCCTTACACATGATATTAAGGACTGGAACAACTAAAATGATCATGATATTAGGTGTATGAGGTGTATTGGAAATTGTTTAGGGTCTAAGGAGATCCCTAGAACCAAGCCAAGTTGGGAGTTATGCAGTGGGCTAATGTTTCAAATAAATAAGACCCGACTTCAAACACATGCAGCTCCCAAAATATAAAGATTTAGGTGGTGATATACCTATCAAATTAAAGACTTTTGAGTCTAGTTTTCAAAGCATTATAGATTTCGTCATTTGGATATTTCTACAGAATGTTATGGCCATTTGACCGGACATGTCCCATATGTGTGCCCAGATGCACAATAGCGCACAGAAGAGGAGTTTTCTGCCTTGTTTACACGCCCAGCTGCGTGTCCACTTGCCCAGGTGTGCGCGCTCATAGGCGCCCTATAAATACCCCCAAGGTTGGGGAAATAGAGCGGCTAACTCATTTCTTTGAGATAGGTCTTGCTCTAACAAGGGAGTCCATCCTATACTACCCTCCCATGAAACAAGGTAATATTTATGGAGTATTTGAGTTGATTACTTCTCCGAAACACTTATATTAACAAGGATTATTCTTGAAGATCTATATATTTCCATTCAAATGCCTAAATTAGTCAAGAAAACTACAAATTGGGATTTTCAATAGTTTCACTATAAGAGGTATGTCTACCATCTCTAACTAATTTATGGTGATTATTTATGTATGAAATATGTGTTGGGACTTATGGAAAGGTTGTTGGAAGCCATAAGTGCGTAACCTAGGCTGTGTTGGTATTGTAGATGTTGTAAAATGGTTTAATTGATGAGATTGATCGGTTGAAAGTGAATTGTTGGTTATGCATGTGCTAATGGAAGTTGTGGATGGCCTAAAGTTGATGGTAAGGGAATCATTGGTGTGGCAGGTGGTTGTTATGTAAAGAAATTCCATTGAGTGAGGTTTTAGAAAAATATGCATATCAGATGTTTGATAAAAAAATTTAAATGACATAAAGTATATAAATCTTACTAGCATTGGTACAATTGTATTTCATTATTGTAGATTAATGTTGTTTAGTGTGGTGGACCATCATAGTATTATTAATGGCTGAATTTCAGGTATGTTGGCTAAACTCCATTTCTAGAATTGGAATCGATAAGTTCCTCGTAAGTGCCAAATGTGGTTTGATCAATCTCTTTTCCCATGGTTTCAATTTACTTTCGATGATTGATTTGCCTAAAAGCTTACGTACTAGAGTCATGTTCAAATTGCCCCTATCATGTCATGCTCCCCCTCCCCCCCTTTTGTGGGAAAATGTTCAAATATGGTTGTTGTAACTAATGCATATGATTTAAATCCATGTTTCAGTTGTAAATCACCATGCTCTCCTTTGTAAGTATTTCCAAGGTGTTTTTTGTTCTTACATACTCATGACTTGAAGCTAAATATTGCCATTTGGAAAAAGTATTTCAAGAATAAATGGTGTATTAATCGCTTATGATTTTAACTTGTGCTTTGATCGCAGTCATTATGCTCCATTCTTAAAAAAGAAATCCATTGTGTTTAAAGCCTTCATTACTAATGAACTTAATCTCATAATTTCGAGAATGTTCTATATGTCGATGTTTATGATAATGATCCTTGGAAATAAAGAAATGAATATGTGAGATATGAAATACAGCCATCGTGCCATGAATGAAGAACCTTATGTATGGCCAAGAGAGCCAATGAAATAATGATGTTGTGAGTGGTTAAAAGTGCTAATGAAGCTATATATGGTATGAAGGGTTATGAGATGAATAAATTTCTATTTTCATTTCCATTGTATGCAAAACAATATTTTTGGGAGGGTTCGACTAAGTTCGTATCATGTTTTAGGACTTGTTGGTATGTTTGGATGGGGACCCGGGGGCCTTTGGTGTGATTCGGGTTGAAAACGGATTGAATTTTGGACTTGTGTTACAATTTGTGTGATCAGGTCTGGTGCAACTGCACTTGCGAGAAATGGGACCCAGGTGCGGCTGGCAATGCGTAGATGTAGAGGAGAGCTGGGGGCTGCTGGGTCGCAGATGCGAGAGGAGATCCGCAAGAGCGGAGTCGCTTCTGCATAAGGGAGGTCGCAGAAGCGGAATTTAGTGAGGCTTGAGGTGGTCAGGGGTTTCCGCAGAAGCGGAGTTGAGGTCGCAGGTGCGACTCCGTAAGAGTGGAGTCTTGTTAGTAGAAGCGAAGGTAGGGGACCTTCAGGGCAACTTTCACGCCCCAAACCTGGGGGGCGAGACCGGCACCCGATGCCTCGCTTAATTGAGCATACCAACTTGAGAATGAGAGTATCTGAACATACAGTGTCATACTTTGGCCATAGCGCCAAACTGCAAGACAGTTTGTGAAACAAAATATAAAACTGAACGGAAACTAGCTCTGACTGAACATCAATATAAAGCTGGGCCGACAAGGACGTCATAACTACTACAACTAACAAACCAACAAAAATATACATACAAGGGGTACAAGCCCAACATACAACACTGACTGCCAAGATATATCTACAAGCCTCTACTGATGGATGTACTATGGTCGGAATAGGGCCCTGACCTACCCATAACTGTCATGCGCCGACCTCGGGGAGTGCGACCGGTGCTCAACAGAGTTACCCCGGTCGAGCAAGCATGCACAGTGTTGTCTACCCAACTCACCCATGAATAAAAAGAAGAATACATTTCATTAATTAAACACTAATGGGTCATGTGAATAACACGAGTTCATTTTCATTAGTTACGTCATTAACAAGTCCCCAAAATAGTACACTATACATTCGTAGTTAAAGTGGGACAGATGATACAATTACAACAAGTTTAGTTCAACCTTCCCAATATAAGGTACAGATACAACCCACACTATGCCTACGACAGTGCCGGAAACACGGCCCTGGCTGTAACACCCCGTAATATTTCAAGTACTTAAGGTAAGGCCTGGTAAAATTTGCAAAGAAAAAAATATTTCATGGTGCCGGACTAGGCTTACGTGTTTGAGGATTATAGAAATTCTTCGCGGCGAGGGTGTAATACGATTTGGTAAGAAAGGTAAATTGGGTCCGAGGTATGTCGGAACGTACAAAATCATTCAGAGGATCGGTGAGGTGGCGTACAAGCTTGAGCTACCACCTGAGATGTCATTAGTACACCCGGTGTTTCATATATCTATATTGAATAAAGTAGTCGGAGATCCAACACTCATTGTTCCGGTTGTGACTATTGAGGTAAATGAAAAATTGAATTATGAAGAAATTCCAGTTGCCATTCTTGATAGGCAAGTCCGAAAGTTGAGAAATAAAGAAATTACATCCGTAAAAGTGCTATGGCGAAACCAACAGGTTGAAGAGGCTACTTGGGAGGCCGAGGAAGAAATGAAGAAAAAATATCGTTATTTGTTTGAATGACCATGTATTTATAAAGTTGTGATCTATGAAAAAAATTCTAAGAGTTACTTTCTATGAATTATGTATGATTTGTACATTTGATTTTAAGGGTGTTCCGTTCTGGTAATATAATTACTTGTGAGGCCACGGTTGCTATTGTTTTGTATTATGTTACGTCGTTGGCATACGTATAGGTTGTTAGGATGTGTTTCTGGGGCTCTCTGACAGGTGAATAAACCTAGTTACAAAGGAAACTCAGGCAAAATTTTTGGAAATTTAGGGAGTTAGTCTAATTTGGGGATGCTAGTGTGTGGTATGAAAAACTGAGTTGCATAGGATGCTAATAACCAAATTTGACCCTCATTCGAGGATGAATGATCCTAAGCGGGGGAGAATGTAAGACCCCGGAAAATTTTAAGTACTTAAGGTAAGGCCTGGTAAAACTTGCAAAGAAAATAATGTTTCATGGTGCCGGACTTGGGTTGAACAATGCACAGGGAAGTAAAGGAAAATTTTTGCCGAAAAAGTGCATTTATGCGGTCCATTATGCGACCGCATAATCACTCTGCGGGGCGCATAATAGCCGTAGAAGTGAGCAGGAGAGGGCCATTCTGGAAGCAGCTATGCGGTCGACTATGCGACTGCATAACTGTTATGCGGTGCATTATGAGATCGCATAACTGTTATGCAGTGCATTATGCGACCGTATAACAGTTATGCGGACCGCATAGTGACCGCATACACAAGCAGTTCTTTTGGCTATTTTGTAACCAATTATGCGACCGCAGAACCTGTTCCGGAGCTCCATTTTTAGGTTTTTAAAACCCGACCCTATTTCGTTAAATACACTCTTTGGGTTATTTTTGAGCTATTATCTGACATTTTAGAGTGAGAAGGTATTCTCCAATAATTGTTCTTCAATTCTTGCCCAAGGTTTGGAAGATTAAGAAGGGAAACTCACTAGGTCTTCATCCTAGAGGTAAGATTCTATACCCTAACCCTCAATTTCGAATTTTGTGTAGAAATGGATAAGAAGCAAGATAATTTCTGGGCAAGAGGGTTGGTTATTTTACATGCATGTGTTATCAAAGGGTGTAGAAAGATTGTTGAGCTAAAAATGGTAAAGGGTGGGTTGTGGGATGATGGAATCCTCAATAAAAGGACCTTGAAACCTTAATGCACATCTAGTGTTTGATAAAATGCTCAAATGAGCTAGAACAATGATCATCTTCCTAATTTTAGTTTAATTTGTTATATTTCTAAGATAGATTGAAGTTGCTAAGAATTCCGGAATATTTAGAGTGTAAGGAAGCTCAAGTGAGGTATGTTGGCTAAACTCTTCTATAAGAGTTGAAATTCTCATTATCCTTGTAAGTTCCGACATGTTGATTATAAATCGAGTATTTCGATAAGTTTTGTGATGAAGATATATGTTCAATCCGTGTTTCAAATGATCTTATCATATAGCATTATAAATTGAGGATGTATCCTAAACTATGGATTACGTATCCACATGTTTTAATTTCTAGTCGTGATTTATGTGAAAGGTATTATGCCAAGTTGTGTAGAGATTGTGATTGTGATACACCTCCACCCGTATACATTAGGGTGAGGCAGCATAGCCGCTTTGTGTAGGGATTATGATATTGTGGGACTCCACCTCCACCCGCTTACATTGGGGTGAGGCGGTACGACCGCTTTGTGTATGATTTTGGTATTATTGTGGCACCTCCACCTGCATACATTGGGGTGAGGCGGCATGACTGCTTTGTGTAGGGATTATGATATTGTGGGACTGCACCTCCACCCGCTTACATTGGGGTAAGGCGGTATGACCCCTTTGTTTATGGTTTTGGTATTATTGTAGCACCACCAACTGCATATATTGGGGTGAGGCAGCATAGCCGCTTTGTGTTGGTATTGGTATTGTTGATGCATTTCCACCCGCATACATTGAGGTAAGGCAGAAGGGCCGCTTGATTAGAGTTGTGGTATTGTACGTACACCTCCACCTGCATACATCGGGTGAGGCGGCGGGGCCACTTTGTGTGAAGATGGTTCTAGAGGATCTCATCTTAAATCCTATAAATGTTGTTGATAGCTTCTAATAAGCTTGCTATGGTTGAGACGGTTATCTATATTATTCTATTGTTGCACTAGTTCATCATAATTATCTTGTATTTCTAAATTCTTAAATTGGTGTTTAGTTTTCATACTAGTACTATTCGACGGTACTAACGTCCCTTTTTTCGGGGGCGCTGCATCTTTAAATGGATGCAGCTGGTTCCACAACAGGAGACATTGATCAGTGATAGCAGTACACCTTCTTCCCAGCTGACTTAGTGAGCCCCACTTCATCCCAGGGTCATGTATCTTTTGTTCTTTATGTATTATGGTTGAGGTATAGCCGGGGCCTTATTGCCGATATTATCATTGTACTCTTCTTTATCTATAGAGGCTCCGAAGACATAGTGTGGGTTGTGTATTGGTGCTGGGAAAGACAAACTATGCTATGTTGTGGTTGTATTTCTTGTCCATTTGCGACATTAAAAATGGTGAAACTTATGGTAAGAAATTGGTAATTGTAGACATGACCACTTTATTGTTTAATTAAGGAAAACATATATTCTCTTTATTCATGAATGAGTTTTGGTAGAAGGAATCTAACTGGCTTGCTCGGTCGGGTTCATTCGGTTGAGCGCCGGTCGTGCTCCTCGGTTTTAGGGCGTGACACCTGCTATACCTCAAACACTATGTGCAAAGAACAAGAGATACAGGACCCTGAAATGAAGTGGGTCTCACTAAGTCAGCTGAGGAGAGGGTGTGCTGCTATCACTGATCAATACCACCTACTATGGAACCACCTGCATCCATTAAAGATGCAGCGCCCCCGACAAAAGGGATGTTAGTACATATGGAATAGTACTAGTATGTAAAACTAAACACTCTCTCAATAGAACGAATAATAGTAAACAGAGAAGAAAACAGGAAATCAATAAGAGAATCAAATAGTATCAAGGTGTCAAGTCAGAGGAAAGGCAATTTCAAGTAAGTTCCAATCTTTTTAAGTTGGGAGATCTTTAGCACCGGTACACCACCGTGTTTTAGCACGGAGTCCGATCTCAGTCCGACCAGCTAAGCCCGCTCACCCCGAGACATCCACTCACAATACCACCATGTGTGCGGTATGGCATCCGATCTCAGCCCGATCGGCTAAGCCGTCTCGCCAAAATGCCGTGTGGGTCAACATCACATCATATCTCGCTAGCAATAATCATATGCCATATAGGGGAAACATCTCAACACATCAATCTCATACCATATAAGAGGGAGCAATTCTCATCACAATATCACGGGGATTTACCCCTCAATCACTCCTACACTGGCACGTGTAGATTCGGGGTTAGGTTATTTCGACCTTCCCTTCCTCGGTGGCTAATCGATACTCCCAAAGAATTTACTATTAAAATGATTTACCACTTATTTCGTAATCTTTTGCATATCATTCATTTTATTAGTACCAATGGCCATGACGCAACATCATTCTTCGCACGTTGGCCGCACATCATATTTCATGTTCTCTTCTTTCACTTTCAAATATCATTATGGATAATCAAGCCTTTCAAATTAAGACTTTAAACACATATTTGAGCAAACAATAACTCAACATAACAAGGATCTTTGGAATACATATTGAACGCATATTTATTTTGACACAAGGCTTATTTGGAATGATCAATTTATAATGAGTATCACGGGACTTACAAGGCCATTGTGGGGTTCAATTCTAAAAGAGGAGTTTAGCCAACATACCTTGCTTTGAGCTTTCTTAATTCACTAAACAATTCCAGAATCCTAGAAAATTTGATCTATTTAGAGACACACCAACATTGAACACGAATTAGGAAAGAGTTCATGATTCTAGCTCATTTGAGCATTTTATCAAACACAAGGTGGCCATTATGATCTCAGGGTCCTCGTATTGTGGATTCCTTTATTTCACTACTCACCTGAGCTCAAGAATCTCCCCACAACCCTATATAGTACATGCATGCATACATAACAACTCTCATACCCAAGAATCATACTCCCAATTACCCATCTTCTACCTAAACTCGAAATTGAAGACTAGGGTTAGAACCTTACCTCTTGGATGAAAATCTTGTGAGATTTCTTGTTGAATTTCAAAGCTTGGACAAGATGTTTATGAACAAAGCACTTGGAACTTACTTCCCTTTGCATAGAACACTCCCCTCTTCTCTCTAAAATGACAGGTCTTTGCCTTCCAAACGAGTCCCAAAAGCTTTTAACCAAAACATGGTCAGGTAAAAAATAATTAGTAAAATTAAGCCTCGACACAGATTTGCGGTCGCATATGCGAGCACATAATGATTTTGTGGTCCGCAAAATGGGCCGCATAATGGCCCTCCGGAACTAGGCATTTCTGCCCCACTCTGCGACCGGTCTGCGGTCTGTAGACCTATTTTGTGGTCGCAGAACTTCCCTCCAAAAATTTTCATGCTGGGTCTGCGATGGATTATATGGCCCACAAAATAATTATGTGGCCGCATAATGTTCCAAGAATTTTCCCAGATTTCTGCTTCAGCCTGCGGCAGATCTGCGGTCCGCATACCAGTTCTGCGAGAGCATAATGGACCGCAGAAAATGGCCTGCACATCCAAAAATTTTCTTTAACTCCCCAACGCATTGTTCAACCGAAAAAGTCTGAACCGCGGTGAGCTTGCGAGCCGCGAAGAATCTCTACAATCGTAAACACATAAGTCTACTTTGACACGAAACCCCGAGTTTTAGGTAAAGTTTTACGGGGCCTTACAATAACATATATACATATATGCATTCAAAACCCTAGACACGACAACTCCGAAGGATGTGGAGCTTATCGATCAAGCTGGATTCGGACAACACCTATTGAGGAGGTCTACCCGTCGGTCTATCTCAACCTGCATGCATGAAATGTAGAGTCCCCAGAAAAGGGCCGTCAGTACAAAATAATTTATCGTTTATGTAAGGAAATAAAATAACTGGAAGCTGAAATTGAACCGATAATATAATAAGTAAAAGTAATTAGGAGTTAAAAATGATTTGGAGATATACTTACGTGTTGATATTGACTCACCTCTCACAATATAGTAAGTAAATAGTTGTCCGGCCCTATAAGGCTCAGTACGTGTAATTGCTCGGCTGTAGTAGGCTTGCTCATAGGTGCTCGGCCATACTAGGCTCGGTATCTTGGCCATTCTCGGCTTGCTCATAGGCGCTATGCCATAGTAGGCTTGGTATATAAATTACCATCTGATCGGAGGTTGCCCAATAGGGGCATGTCCACCGATTATAGCTCGATGGTGGTGAAAATATTGTAATACTGTATATATATAGACCCTCTGCTCTCTTGACTGGAAGAAGACAATACCTAACTAAATATAAAGTCCTGATAAGGGAGAATAGTGTAACTTATCAGACTAGGATAATGTATATAAATTCAGGAGTACAACTTCTCTTCATGTCTCGTTATCGAACTCATATAGTTACGAGATCATGCCAAAATGAAGGAAGGGTTTAACCTTAACATACCTTATCACAATCTTTCCAATAACCACGTTGAACCCGTATCTTCTCACCTTAATCTACAACTATGATAGTAATACTATCATTAATTTATGAAAGGTACAACTATCGCACAACGAACGACAAGCTTATTTTATATTAAAACGGGCAGTATCTCCCCTATAATCTTTACTTCCTTCCAATTAGAGATAACACCAACAACACAAGAACACAACAATAACAACATATATACATTATTTTACAACCTTATATCCATCACAAAATATCACAAAACGGCCCAACACACCCCAATCTCTTCATGTGCAAAACGACCACCCCTTTACGTAGTGTTTCTCCTCACCCTTTCTCCTCCAAAACTCCATAAAACATTATCAAAATACACAATCCAATAGCAGCATGAAACAACCCACAAAACAGTCCACTTCAAGTTGAATAACTCGAACACACCACTTTCGATCACCGTCCCGTGAGTTCTTACCATTATAAAACGACTTTCTATACTTTTCCAGCAGAAAACAATGGTTGAAAGAGATCAGTATACTTAAAATATTTGGTGAATATCTCAGATCCTATCTTTGTTCTTCAAACCCTATGTTTTCCTCCAACTAGAGCTTGAAAAGAAGAGAAAATCAATTAGGGTTTGTGTTTAATTTTTGGGAGAATTTTGTAGGGGCTTATCTCTGGTTTTTATGCTATATAATGAGTGTGAAATATGAAGGAAATAATACCTTAAAAGGGCTCTTTAGCCGACCCTAATTAGCCCCTTTTTGGACATATTTAGTCCTCTCATTTAAGCAAGTAGGTGACACACCTACTTGTCACCTATGCAGTCTCTTTACTCCTATGTCGCATTGACAAACGGTTTAATGAGTTAGAAACTAGACTCTTAAATCTTAAATTGGACATGTGGATCACCCTGTAACACAAACTATATTGGGAGAAAAGCTCAGTGACATATGACCCAAATTTAAGTAAAACTTATGAACGTAACTTGTGATGACTTTCAACGACTTTTGTTCCACAACGCACTTGACTTCAAACTTGACACATGACTATAATAAGACTAAAATAACTCATAAGATAACCCTCTTATCATGTTAGGAACCATAGTTTCACCCCAAATATACGGGTTATAACATTCCCAACTTGTCAACTTTCGACGAAATATTATTTTCTTCAATTCCTTTAGCTTCTGAACCTTCCAACCCTCTTTGTACTTGATGTTCATGATCATTAATATTTGTAACCTTCAAGGTAACATGATTAACTTACTTTATATACTTTCAAAGATGATATCATTTTTGGTCTTACATCAGTTTGCTTATGACATACTTTTAAGTACGAAAATATGGGGTGTAACACCAACTGCAAAAGCGAAACTTTGGTAGCACCTGCAGGACTACAGAAGCAGTTAAGTAAACCTCCGATACGAGACGCCTGTACAAAAGATAAAATCAAGGGTTTTGAGTATTCTCTCATTTTTGGACTTTGCAAACTCGTCTATTGGCGATTATTAAGAGGGGTTTCACTAGATTTCAAGAGGTAAGCCACTTTTGATCATTTGTATTCATTAATATTGAATTCCCATTGATTTCTACACCTAGATTATTTGTTTTAAGGTGGAATTTGTGGAATTTTGGACTAGGGATTGGAGAGAAAGATTTGGGGATTTGAGTGTCAATTTGTTGTTGGAATTTGATGATATTAGTATGGTTGGACTCGTTATTGAATGGGTATTAGGATTTTGTAAATTTTGTTGGATTCTGAGACGTGGGCCAGGAGTTAACTTTTTGGGTTGACTTTTTGACTTTTGTTAAAGAACTAGGCTTTATCGTATGGAATTGATTCCTTCGGCTTGTATTGATTATATTAAGTTGTTTATGGCTAGATTCGAGTCATTCAGAGGCCAATTAATGAGGCAGGGGCTTGTTGGAGTAGGGATTTGCGCTGGTTGGTGTTGACGTGATGCACATGCTAGGTGACGGGCGTGTGGGTGTGCACCCTAATAATTGTGACTCAGTTGTTATTCATGTAATCGCCATGTGTTAGAGAAATTGAGTTGTGATTCATGTTAGAAATTATGTTTAGGCTATATGTTGGTGTTGTTGGAACCCACAAAGGTCATTTCTACTATTAAATTTTTTGCTTAAATTGCAGTTATGTACTCAATCGCATTCATCACTCTCATATCATATCTCAGTCTATGTTATTATTTATTGTTATATCATGTATCATTGTTTTGGCTGATTGGCATGAGTTTTGTGAGCCCGAGAGACTAGAGAGAATGATGACTGAATGAGGCCGAGGGCATGATTGCGAGTGATATTTATGGGTTCGGGCTGCACGCCACAACAAGCTTTATTGATTCATGATGGGATCGGGTTGCACGCCGCAGCATGCCATGTTGGCTTATATTAGCGCTTGGGCAGGATCCGCTCCTCTGGAGTCTGACATACCAGTAGTGAGCGCAGGTGCCGTTGAGTGCTGAGTGTGAGTGTCGAGTGCGAGTGCTGAAAGGTTGAGAATGTTGAGTGATTGGGAGTACTGAGTGATTAAGCATGTTGAGTGAGGTTGAATACTCCGAGAGCATGAGTAAATGCTTTTATCATTGTGTTGCATTACAGGTGACATACATATTTAACATGTAGAGATAGAGATGTAATGTTCCTCATGTTAGCTATACTTGCCATATTTTATCAATATTGAGCTTAAACTGTTGAACTTCAAAGAATGTCTACATTTATGTACCGTGTACAACTGATTATGAGATTTCTCTGAGTTGTTGCTATTATTTTCCTGCCATATCTATAATGTTATTTATTTGGATTTGGACTGTACCTATCTGAGCTCATCACTGCTTTCAACCCAAGTTTAGTCATGTTACTTATTGAGTATGTTGGGTTGGTTGTACTCATACTACACTTTGTATTTCGTGTGCAGATAGGTATATCTGGACCCGGTGGTTGCTAGACTTGGAGCATTGTTCTATCTTTTTAGACAATTATATTAGTAGTTTTGACTGTGTTGTCATTTAGTAGCTCATGTACTCAGTGACACCCGGATTTTGGGGATTTTGTATTGAGTCGCGGCATTTCTTATCGGTTTTTATGAGATTTTTCACTGTTAAACTTATTTCATCATGTTTTCAATTCCAAATGCGTAGTTATTTGTGATTGTCAGCTTGCCTAGTTTTGTGATAGGTGCCATCATGACATGATGAGTTTTGGGTTGTGACAAGTTGGTATCAGAGCTTGGGTTACACAAGTCTCACGAGTCATAAGAAGGTTTTGTAGAGTCTTGTGAGTCGGTACAGAGATATCTGTACTTATCTACGAGAGGCTACCAAACCATTAGGAAAAAATTACTTTTTTGCATTTTTGTGGTGTAGATTTGTTTATTTCGGAAATTAAACTTCTATTATTCTATTCTCTCACTGATGGTCAGGACACGTTCTACCGGATGAGGTGGATGGCCAACGGTACCACCATCTAGGGCCACGAGAGGCTAGGGCCGAGGTGGAGCTCGTACAACAACTAAAGTAGTACCTATGGAGCCAATAGTTATTCTAGCTCAGGAGTAGATACCAAATGTGGTTGAGCCGGTGGGACCAGATCAGGCACCAGCTGTGCCAATTGTGATTCCATGCCTTCAGAAGGCTTTGGCCTAGATATTGACTCTATGCACTAGCCACGCTTATGCGGTTTCAGTTCATGCCACACCAGCCACTTCTTAGGCAGGGGAGGTGCTTAGACTTTTGCCGCCCGTACTCCAGAGCAGGTGGTTCAGGGACTTCAAACACCGAGGGTACTACCAGCCCAGTCGATTACAGTTGTTCAGGCCCAGGTGGGTCCACCTATGACTGACGAGAAGTAGAAGAGGCTAGAGCGATTTGGGAAACTCAGGCCTCCAGCATTTAGTGGGGCTGAGTCTGAGGATGCTTAGGACTTCTTAGATAGGTGCCGGCAGATTCTTCACACGGCGGGTATTTTGTAGACTATTGGAGTTTCATTTACTACTTTTGAGCTATCGGGGGCAGCCTTCAGATGGTGGGAGGCTTATGAGTTGAGTAGGCTAGCTGGCGCTCCACCACTTACGTGGCATGAGTTCTCCGTTCTCTTCTTGGAGAAGTTTGTTCCACAGACCCACATGGAGGAGTTACATAGGCAGTTTGAGCAGCAACGCTATGAGGGTATGTCCATGACCTAGTATGAGATGAAATTTTTAGAGTTGGCTTGTCACGCGATCTGCTTGGTTCCCATAGAGAAGTAGAGGATTAAGAGGTTCATTGATGGCCTCAACTATGGACTGCGCTTTGTCATGACTTGGGATATTACATTAGGTGCTAGGTTTGACGAGGTGGTTGATATTTCTAGGCGGGTAGAGCAGGTCCGTAGTCAGGAGCATGAGGAGAAGGAGGCCAAGGGGCCTCGTGGTTCAAGTGGTTTCAGCGGTGTTCCTTCTAGACGGCAGTCCCACCACAGCAGTGGTCGTCCTTATAGGCTCGCTCAGATGGATCATCTGGTTCATCGTGGTGCATTAGATAGCCATGGTTTATATAATGCTCATCTGGGTCAGTCAACTCTCACTGCCCTCCCAGCTCAGAATTTATCTCGTGCTCTATCAGTTCAGGGTTCATCTGTGCCAGGTTCTTCTGGTAGTTATTCTGGTTCTCGGGGTCCGATTCAGTCTCCACCACCTTTGGAAGATCAGAGTTTCTTCGAGTGCGGGGAGTTTGACATATGTAGAGGCAGTGTTCCCATCGCTTTTAAGGTCCAGTTCAGTAGAGGGGTCAGGTTATGACTTTCGCACCAATTATGTCACCATCCGCTTAGCCAGCTCGAGGTGGGGCTCAGGCAGCTAGAGGTCTCCCTAGAGGGGGAGGCCGATTAGGTGGCGGTCAGGCTTGATGCTATACTTTCCCTGCCAAACAAGAGGCCATTACTTCAGATGAAGTTATCACAAGTATTGTCTCGCTATGCCACGTGGATGCTTCCATATTATTTGACCCTAGTTCCACTTATTCATATGTATCGTCATATTTTGCTCGTTATTTGGATATGCCCCATGAGTCCTTAGTTTCGCCTATTCATGTATCTATGCCCGCAAGCGATTATATTGTTGTGGACCGAGTGTATCAGTCGTGTGTGGTTACCATTGGGGGTTTGGAGACTAGAGTTGATTTCTCATTGCTTAATATGGTTTATTCAGATGTGACTTGGGGCAAGGATTGGTTGTCCTGATGTCATGCTATTCTGCAATGTCACGCTAAGACCGTGATATTGGCAATGCTAGGGTTACCTAGGATCGGGTGAAGAGGTTCTATGGACTATGTTCCAAGTAGAGTAATCTTATATATGAAGGCCGAACGGATGGTTGGGAAGGGGTGTTTGTAATATTTAGTTTTTGTGAGGGGTGTTCGTGCTGATACTCCTACCATTGACTCTGTTCCGGTAGTGCAAGACTTTTTGGAGTGTTTCCTGTAGACCTTCCGGGAATGCCACCTGACAGGGACATTGATTTTGGTATTGACTTGGTGCCGGGCACTCAACCAATTTCTATTCCTCCGTATTGTATGTCACCATTAGGGTTGAAGGAATTGAAAGAGAAGCTTTAGGAGCTTCTTGATAAGGGGTACATTAGGGCTAGTGTGTCAACTTGGGGTGCACCAATTTTTTTTGTGAAGCAGAAAGATGGTACCATATGGATGTGCATTGACTATAGGAAGTTGAACAAAGTTACAATTAAGAACAAGTATCTTTTGCCACACATTGATGACTTATATGACCAGCTTCAAGGAACTAGAGTGGTCTCTATAATTGATTTGAGGTCTGGGTATAACCAGTTGAATATTCGGGACTCTGATATTCTGAAGACGACATTCAGGACCTGCTATTGTCACTTGAGTTCCTTGTGATATCTTTTGGGCTGACCAATGCCCCAACAACATTCATAAATCCGATGAACAATGTGTTCCAACCATATCTTGATTCATTTGTCATAGTATTTATTGATGATATCCTGGTGTACTCACGTAGCCAAAAAGAGCATGCACAATATCTGAGGATTGTACTACAGACGGTGAGTGAGGAGAAGCTTTATGCTAAGTTCTCCAAGTGTATGTTTTGGATTAGTTCGGTGACGTTCTTGGGGCACGTGATGTACAACGAGGGGATCAAGGTGGATCCGAAGATGATTGAGGCGGTTCAGAGTTGGCCCAGACCGTCTTTAGCTACTGAGATTCGGAGTTTTCTCAGCTTTGTCGGATATTATCACCGCTTCGTGGAGGGTTTCTCGTCCATTGCAATGCCTTTGACTAGGTTGACCCAGACGGGTGTTCCATTCAGGTGGTCTAATGAGTATGAGGATAGCTTTCAGAAACTCAAGACTGCCTTAACCACAGTTCCAGTTCTAGTTTTGCCTTCAGCATCGGGTTCTTATATAGTTTATTGTGATGCTTCTCGGATTGGGTTTGGTTGTTTCTTGATGCAAGGGGGTAGAGTGATTGCTTATGCTTCACGCCAATTAAATCCCCTTGAGAAAAACTCCCCCGTTCATGATATGGAATTGGCAACCATCGTTCATGCATCAAGGATTTTGAGGGATTATCTCTACGGCATGTCTTGTGAGGTATTTTCAGATCATTGGAGTCTTCATCACTTGTTCAAGCAAAAGAATCTAAATTTGAGGCAGCAGAGATGGTTGAACCTTTATATAGTAGTAAAGAACAAGCTAGTCAAGACTTCAATAAATGGGAATTATGTTCCCTACCAGCATAGAAGACTACCCTTACTAAGACCAATGTAGTCAACATACACATAGACCAATGCAAGTCAACATAGATTAAAATAACTATTAAATATATATTCTAGAAACTATTTTTGGGCTAATTTGGGCTGCTGAAAATTCCTCTCCTGGGGGCATATTTGAGCCTCATTCTATCTCCTCTTGGACTTTAATTTGGGCCTCCAAATAGTTGTAAGACTTGGCCCAAAGATCCTCCTTGTGCTGGAACTGTTCTTCTATTACAAGACACTTTTTAATTGCCAATTGAAGACCATTAAGATTGTCTTGAAATTTCTTTCTTCGAGACCTTGGCATGGGCCTTCTTGGAGCTTTCAGAGCTTTACCCTTCTCCTTCAATGACGTTGAGCTGCCATGGATGCTATCATTCCCCTCTTCTTGAATAGAAGTCTTCCTCGAATTCGAGCCTACATCAAACAAGAAAAGATAAAAAATATTGAAGGTATCACTAACTTGATATTCACTAGGAAGGTTACGTTTGTAAGCATTGTCTCCAATCCTTTCAAGGACTTCAAATGGCCCATATCCTCTTGGATCTTCCTTTGGAAGGAAATCTTTCCTTCCTAAAATGCACCCAAACTAAATCTCCAGGTTAATAATAATAGATTTTCGCCCTTATTTCTTCTTAAGGCAGTTTGTTATTCTTTCGTTCAATTGCAAGCCTTGTATGTTCATGAATCTTCTTCATCATTGCAGCCTTGTTCCTACCATCAAGATTAACAATGTCATTAGTAGGCAAAGGCAACAAATGAAGGGGAGTGAGGGGATTAAATCCATAAACAGCTTCAAAAGGAGACTTACCCGTAGAAGAGTGGATAGTTCAATTATAGGAAAACTCTACCATGAGCAAATGTTCTTCCCAAGAAGTTAATTTTCCTTCTAAAACAACTCTCAAAATATTCCTTAAGTTCCTATTAAGTACATTCGTTTGCCCATCAGTTTGTGGGTGACAAGATGGAGAAAATAGCAATTTAGTTCCCAACATTCCCAAAGAACTCTCCAAAAGTGACTTAAAACTTTAGCATCCTTATCTCTTACTATAGTTCTATGTATGCCATGTAATTTAACCACTTCCTTCACAAACAAATCAGCCATTTGTAATGCATCATTAGTCTTCAAGAATGGAATAAAATGAGTAATTTTTGAAAATCTATCTACCACCACAAATATAATATCCCTACCATACACAGTTCTAGGAAGTCCTAACACAAAATTCATAGAAATATCAATCCAAGGAGAAGTAGGGACATGTAAGACTTTTGATTTGGCTTTTTTACATTCAAGACATGGAGAGCACGCTTTTTCAACATCCTTATGCATGCCAAGACAAAAAAAGTGTTCAGCAAGTATATCCAAAGTTTTGGGGATGCCAAAGTGTCCTATGAGTCCATCACAACGTGCTTCACCTAAGAAACTGTTCTCACAAAGTGCAATTAGGAATACACAATTTATTTTTCTTAAAAAGGAACCCATCTTGAAGATTGAACCTCTCATAAGGACCCAACTTACATTCTGCAAAAGCCTTGCCAAAATTAGAATCATTAGAATAAATTCTCTTGATTTGATCAAAACCCATCAATTTAAAAGTAAGAGAAGTAACCAAGACATACCTTCTTGAAATTGCATCAGCAACCACATTCTCTTTTCCTTGCTTGTAAGAAATCACATATGGGAATCTTTCAATGAATTCAACTCATTTTGCATGGTGACGATTAATCTTAACTTGGCTCTTCAAATATCTCAAGGATTCATGATCAGTCTTCACCACATACTCTTTTGGCCACGAATAATGTTGCCATATAGCTAAAGCCCTTACCAAAGTATATAGTTGTTTGTCATAAGTTGATTAGTTCAATCTAGCTCCACTCAGCTTTTCACTAAAGTATGCAATGGGCTTCGAGTCTTGCATCAAAATAGCACCAATTCCTTTTCTAGAGGCATCACATTCAACCTCAAAAGACTTAGAAAAATTAGGTAATTGCAAAAGAGGAGTAGAACATAATTTTTCTTTCAACAAATTAAAAGCAACATCTTGTTCTTTTCCCAATGAAAAACCATATCCTTCTTAATAACATCAGTTAAAGGAGCAACAATGGTGCTAAAATCTCTAACGAAACTCCTATAAAAACTAGCAAGCCCATGAAAACTCCTAACTTCAGTTACACTGTTAGGTTTAGACCATTATTTTATTGCCTTGATTTTCTCTTCATCAAATTCAACTCCCTTAGACCACAAAACCCAAGAATACCACACGATCCACATAAAAAATACACTTCTTAAAATTAGCAAACAGGTGTTACTTTCTAAGAACTTCAAAAACTTATTTTAAGTGTTCCACATGCTTATCTAGATTTTTAGAATAAATCAAGATATCATCAAAATAAACCACCACAAATTTTCCAAGAAAATCCTTAAAAATATAATTTATCAATCTCAAGAAAGTGTTGGGTGCATTAGTCAGGCCAAAGGTATAACTAACCACTCATAAAGCTCATATTTATTGTTAAATGAAGTTTTTCATTCATCTCCAAGATTCATTCGAATCTGATGGTAACCACTTTTTAGATCAATTTTAGAAAAGATTTTGGATCCATACACTTGATCCAACATGTCATCAAGACGAGGGATAGGATGGTGATACTTTACTGTTATCATGTTGATTGCTCTACAATCCACACACATTCTCCAATTTCCATCCTTCTTGGGTACCAATAGGACGGGAACAGAGCAAGGGCTCAAGCTCTCTCTTACAAAACCTTTCTCAAGTAACTCCTCAACTTGCCTTTGAAGCTCTTTTGTCTCTTTTGTATTACTCCTATAAGTAGGCCTATTTTGAATTTGTTCTCCATGAACAAAGTCAATTTGGTGCTCAATGCCACGCAAAGGTGGTAGACCTTTAGGAATATCCTCATAGAAGACATCATCAAAATCCTTCAAAAGAGAATAAACACTACTTAACAATGAAAAAGTTAGTAACTCATAATTAATAAAAAATTCTTAGTAAGTAAGTAGTATAATTGGTAGCCCCTCTTTTTTTGCATTCAAACACTCTTTGGCTTTTATGTACAAACTCTCCTTTTTCTTTTCCTTTGCCTCTTTCCACTCACCAAAACTTTCCATTTTATCACTCAAACCCTCTTTTACCACTTTACTCAAGTTTCTGCCCTCTCTCTCTCTCTTTCTCTCTCTCTCTCTCTCTCTCTCTTGGCCATCTCTCTATTCTCTAGCTCTTGGCCTTCTTTTTTTTCTTTTCCCTCAAGCTCACTTTTTTTCCTCCCATTATTTTTCTCAATCTCTTTTGATCTTCAAACATTTGAGAAGGACTAAAAGGTGCAAGAGTATGCTTCTTGACATTAAGTTCAAAATAATATCTATTCTTTCTTCCATCATGAAAAATAATCCTATCATATTGCCACGGACGACCGACAAGATATGACAATCTTGCATAGGAACCACTTCACAAAGAACATCATCCACATACCTATCAACATTGAAGGAAATCATGCATTGGTTGTTGACTTTCACTTCAGCACTATCATTCAACTATTGGAGTATAAAGGGTTTCGGGTGTTTCATGCATACGAGCTCTAACATGTTCACCAATTGTTAAATCACCACATTAGCACAACTACCACTATCAATATTCATAGAACAAGTTTTTCCCTTTATTCCACACCTAGTATGAAATATCTTCTCTCTTTGTTCTTCACTATTGATTCCCAAATTAGCAGTCATAATCCTCTTAACTACCCCAACCAAACCATCATTAAAAGGCAACTCCACATCATCTTCACTCACACCTTCCTCTTCATCACTCATTTCTCCCTCATATTCTCCATCTATGGTCCTCCTAACTACCCCAACCAAACCATCATTAGGAAGTTATACATCATCTTCACTTACTCCTCCCTCTTCTTCCTCATTGTTTTAACTCTCATATCCTCCATCTTTTCTCAAAAGAATATTTCTTCTATTTGGACATTCATGCATCATATAGCCACTTCCACGATATTTGCGACATTAAATGGAACTAGAAGGTTTAGATGATCTAGAATTGAAAGCTTTCCCTCCCTCCTTCTCATCAATTTTACCTTTCCCCTTGTCTTCTTGAGGTCTAGAAATCACTTCTTGTTTTGGCCACGGCTTCTTGGAATTGGTGTTTCGCCGACTTCACCATGAGCTAGCTTGCGTCCTTCTTTTATTTTGCTTTTCAATTTTTATAGCTAAATCTACTAACTCATCTATATTTACATATTGGTGTATCTCTACTACATCAGTTATTTCTCTATTTAAACTATTAAGAAATCTAGCCATAGTGGCATCTTCTTCTTCCATACAATTAACTTGGATTATAGACATATCAATAGCTTTAAAGTGTCCATCAATTTCTGCCTTGACCCCAGCCTCTCACGACCCTAGCCTGGGGTATCAGCACCTTCCCAACTACACCCTACGATCATGTCCTCGCCATCTGCGAGCGAATAGAAAAGTAACGATTCAGAATTAGGGATAAACAGGCACGAAAGAGAATGAAAGAAAGAGGAGTTTCCTAACCACCATGTGGCCTATTGAAGATAATTACAGAAATCTCAATACAAATTCTCAAGGTTACTCTTTCACTGCTTATCCTATATGTATAAATCTAAGTCCTTTAATGATTACTCATTACCGTTCATCTTAATAATGATAGCCTAATCTTATCTCATACTTTGTAACTTTTATCCATCCATTGTTGATTCACCTTAATGTTGATCAATAATCTACAACTGATAACTTAAAACCTCTTACATAATATAATGTCACTAGGTCTCATGTTGCATCGGGGAACATTTAAAGTGATTTGCCTGATCCACCCAGGGACAATACTATACTTAACTAACCGTATTTCATAGCATCCTAGTGTGATTCATCTTATGAGGGTATTCTAACCCTGTGCAATTCTTAAAATCATCACTCAATCAAAAGCCTAAACGTCATCCTCTTATCTATTACCATTACACCTTTATTCTACTACCAGGGCAACATTTCATCTCTTCTAATTGCTCCTAGTCTTAGACTCCTCTGATTTTATTCAGATTGTACCGAGCTTTCTATAAATTACGAAAACCATCAGCTCTCTTGTTTTGATGGGTTTAATCCTGAGGACTTACCTATTCTCTTCACCTTCTCACTCACATCTTCTTATCCTAACTTATGTCTATGATAATGTGTATTGACTATCGGCAATTGAATAAGGTGACTATAAAAAATAAGTATCCACTACTTGCACGATGATGATTTTCTTTATCAGCTTCAGGTTACTTGGGTGTTCTCAAAGATTGACTTGTGGTTGGGGTATCACCAGTTGAAGATCAGGGCGTTGGATATTCCTAATACTGCTTTCAGGACTCGTTATGGACAATATAAGTTATTGGTGATGTCTTTTGGTTTGACTAATGCAAGAGGAAGCCAAATGAGGCATTTCAAATATGGATGGCTGCATTTCTGAGGCTCTTAAATTGGAGACAACCACCTTCTAGAACATTCCTGCTCGGCCCACTACTTCAAGATCCTCGAGCACCTATTTTGACTCATCGATAATCGAGGAGGAAGATGAGGAAGAAAATAAGGATAAGGATGAAATTACTGATGTGGGTACGAAACAACCTTCATCTCCAAAAGATGCAGCATAGACTTCTCTTCCTTTGAACTCCACTGGTAATATCAATTGATGTAAAAATAAATTGTAACTATGCCGAAACCTTTACTGAGTTCGACAATATGAAGAAATAAAAGACATATTTTGCTTAATTTCTGTGCAAAAATATTTTTTCCCATTTGATTAATTTCGGGCATTCATACTTCCGATATTTACCCTTTAACTATGAGGGTTTCAAAAGAGAGGGCCCTAATGTTTACGGTGATCTTGAATAGGATGTCTCTTATTCATTCCAGCATAAGCATTTGAATTTTAAGTAACTTTCAAATGAAAAATATCATATCGTATCTTTTAGACAAGAAATAAGATAAAAACAACACTTTACGCTATTCCTTCCATTTCTAAAAGTACATTTACATGAGCGAAACTTTTCTTGAGTAAATAAAGCTTCTATTATATGTGGCTAACTTGTACTACCTATATCTATGGGGCTAGTCATGCAGTCCCGGTCCTGATAAGATTCAACTTCCAGTTCGACCAGTCCCCAGTCTTGATGACACTTTTAATGCCCATATAAAATAGTCCCCCTCCCCCCAATGTTCGGATTCTAAGTATGAGAATTAGAACACTGGAGTTCTTGATGTTGTTAATGATCCTTCTTCGTAGTATGCTTTACATTGCTGCCTAATGAACAACCTTGTCAGAAATACCCAATTGGGATAAAAGCTGGTCGAAGGGAAAAAGAGTGCACCACATACTTTTACTATCGACAAGTATCTTCAACATTAATACCTTTTATGGTGAGTAACGTTCCAATTGCTTGGTAATTTTAATCTATCTTGAGTTTCCAACTGATATGAATCTTTGTCGGTTAAAACTAAAATCCGGCAAGGTCCTTCCCACGCTGGTCTTAGCTTTCAAGCCTTAACTTCGACTACATTGAGTCACTTTCCCCAAAACCAAATCCCCGACTTTAAAATATTGAAGATTTGCTCTGCGGTTATAGCACCTTTCCATCCTTGGATTTATGCCACCATCCTCACATATGCTAAATTCCAACACTCTTCAAGAAAATCCAACTTAATCAGCATAGATTCATTATTCGCCTCCTCGTTTGCCCGAAAATACCTTATGGTTTGTTCCCTAATCTCAACAGGAATCAAAGCTTTCGTGCCATACAGAATAGAAAGGGGTGTTTCTCCTATGCTTGTCTTCGTCGCCGTTTGATATGCCCATAACACTCATGGTAACTCTTCTAGCCAATTGCCTTTAGCATCCTCTAGTTTTTTTTTTTTTGAGGTTTTAAATTATCACTTTGTTGGTTGACTCCTTTTGACCGTTAGCAATTGGATGATATAAGGAAGATGTGATTCTTTTAATCTTTAATCTTTCAAGAAACTTTGTGATTTTGGAACTTATAAATTGTGGCCCATTGTCACAAGCAATTTCTTTTGGTACTCCAAACCGGCAAATGATATGATCCCAAATGAAGTTTATCACTTCTCGCTCTCCAATCTTTTTGAAATCACATGCTTCAACCCATTTAGTGAAATAATCAGTTAAAACGAAAAGCTATTTTACCTGCCGAGGCCCTTGAGGCAAAGGACCAACTATATCCATCCCCTGTTTCATAAATGACCACGGTGACACTACCAAATGCAGAAGCTCTTCAAGCAGACACTTTCACATATTTGTACAAACGCCTTTGCGTCTTGTTCCATCCGTGTTCAATAGCAACCATCCCTTATCACTTTAAGAACCAAGGAGTCCGCAACAGAATGATTGTCGTGACCCTCTTCATGAACTTCTCTCATCACATAATCAATTTCTTGTATTTCTAAACATCGAGCCATTGGTCCTTGAAAAGATCTTCGGTATAGTTTCCCATCAACAAGGCAATAACGAGCAGATTTAGTTCATGGCGCCCAGGAGGTTTTATAATATTCAAGCAATTTTCCATACCTTAAATATTCTATAAACTCATTTCTCCAATCCCATATTAGGTTGGTCAAGTTAACTTCGCAATACCCATCCACGTCCAGGAATGAGTGCAACACCTGAACAACTGCATGAGAATCAGCTCTTTTTATTTTCGTGGACAACCCTAAATTGGCCAACGCGTCCGCGTCCACGTTGTCTTCCCGTATGATATTAATTACAGACCACTCACTGAACCAGGAAAGCAAAACTTAAACTTTATTCTAGTACTTATAAGGTCACGAGCAGTCATTTTGAGCTTTAGCATTCGATTCGGTGATTTGAGATATTGAGTAGCTTCATATTGTGTACTATTGAGTTGCGTGTATGGTAGGTTTTGGTTTTCGAGCGGTTTGGAATTGATTTGGAAGAATGATTCTCGTTTTAGAATCTTTAAGTTGGAAGAGTTGATCAAGGTATGACTTTTGGGTAAACAGAATCGGAATAGGGTTATGATTATTCCGATAGGTTTGCATGGTTATTTTGGACTTGTATGTATGTTCGGATTTAGTTTTGGAGGTTCCTAGAAGAATTCGACACTATTTGTTGAAAGTTGACAATTTGAAAAACTTAAGAGTTCTTAAGTTTGACCAAGAGTTGACTTTTATGTTATTGAACTCCAATTGGTATTTTAAGACTTTGGAAAGGTGTATATAGTTGAATTGAAATTGTGTGAAAAGTTTGAAAGATATCCGAAGTGTTTAAGTGTGATTCGGACACTCTTTTGAAAGAATAAAGATTTAACAACTTAAGAAAAATTCTATTCGGTTTCTTTGTTGTGATGTTCTCGTGGGTGTTTTGAGGCTTTGGCTATGTTTGGAATTAAGGATATGTTTTAAGAATATGTTTAAGATTTAAGAATATGTTTTAATTAAGGAACTATTCAAAAGTGAAAGAAAATAACAAAAGGAAAATTCCCTACAGACCAAATTAGACAGAGATTAGAAAGACAGTATCACAAACGTATATAATACCTTGATGAAGAAATCGTGCGTAACTAGAAAGCCGTTGTCGTCAAACCTGAATCCCTAAATACAAGAAATTTCCCTGCCAAGCTAATCTCTCTATAGTTTTGGCCTGTAGGGATTTTCCTTTCATTATTTTCTTTTTTCTTTCACAAAAGTACCAAAGAGTAAGCATATGTAGAAAACCAATGTCTTCATCCTGGAATTTTAATCTGCAAACATATGTTGAGCTTGTAGAATTTTAATCTGCAAAAGAGAAGCATATTGGTCAGTGTATAAACAGATGCCTTTATGAATGGAAAATAGGAAAATTTTAATCTCCAGAAAATATTGGTCGTGGTATGAACAAAAGCCTTCATGGATGGAAGATATGAAGGTTACGAACTGGCTAATTAAGAGGAAGAGAAGGAGGCTAATTAAGAAAAATGATCTTTGAAGTATACTAAGCACATAATTTGAAATTAAAATGAGTAAAATGGCAAAATATTAGGAAAACAGAAACATATGATTCGTAAAATTTGGCGGTTATCAAAGAGTTGTCGTTTGGATTTTTAAAGCACCTAAAATGAAGAGAAAATGAGGAAAATGGCAAAAAAAATAGGAAAAAAGATAAATATAATTCCTAAGTTATGAGAGGTGCCACATCATCTCTAAGTGGCCCTCCTTTATAGATATATATAGATTGTTTCGAAATTTAGTTACTTTTTCTCACAAGGTTTTGGAGATCAATTTTGGGCGATTTTGGAGGGGATTTAACTGTAGGCTTGTTCCCTTTTTTATTTATCCTTTTGTGCTTTATAGTTGTTATATGACCTATTGGGTTTGTTGGTTCGGGTCTGCAGGGATTTTGGAATGAATTGAGACACCTAGTCTCATAGTGGAAAGCATAGGTTGGAAAAGATAACTGATTATTGATTTATGTGTAAACGACCCCGAATTTGTATTTTGATAGTTCTGTTAGCTCCGTTAGGTAATTTTAGACTTAGGAGCGTGTTCGGATTATGATTTGGAGGTATGTAGTTGAATTATGTTCGAAATGGCGAAAGTTAAATTTTTGGAAAGATTGACCGGGAGTGGACTTTTTGATATCGGGGTCGGATTCTGATTCCAGAAGTTGGAGTAGATCCGTGGTGTCATTTGTGACTTGTGTGCAAAAATTGGAATCAATCGGACGTGATTTAATAGGTTTAGGTGCCGGTTGTAGAAATTTGGAAATTCAAAGTTCATTACGCTTGAATCCATATGTGATTCGTGTTTTTGATGTTGTTTGAGATAAGTCCCTTGTGCTTGTTTTTGATCAATAATATTGTATCCCCATTGATGTTTCACCTAGTTTGGGTGTTTTTGAGGTGTAATTTGGGAGTTTGGGGCTAGGGATTTGAAGAGTTGATTTGGGGGATTTGGGTGACGATTTTGATAAAACGTGTATGGTTGGACTCGTGGTTGAATGGGCTTTCGGACTTTGTGAGTTTTGTGGGATTCTGAGACATAGGCCCGGGGGCGGTTTTGAACCAATTTCGGATTTTTGAGTTATAACTTAGTAATTTCTTGTGGAATTGATTCCTTTAGCACATGTTAATTGTATTGTACTGTTTGTGGCTAGATTCGGGTCATTTGGAAACCAATTTGCGAGGCAAAGGTGTATTGGAGTGGGAATTTGCTCGGATTGAGGTAAGTAACACTTCTAAACTTGGCTCTGAAGGCTCTAACCCCCTAAATATGTGTTATATGATTGGTGTTGAGGTGACGCACATGCCAAGTGACGGGCGTGTACGCGTGCACCATGAGAATTGTGGCCTGGTTGATTCCATGAAACTGTATAGTGGACTTTTCTTGTTGATGTCCATGTTTTCATCATGTGATCAAGTAATTAAGCTGGTAAACATGCTAGAGATCATGTCTAGTCTATATGTCATTTCTTGCTGTTATCTTACTGATTTCATTGATATTTCGTACTCAGTCATATTCATTCATTTCACATCATATCTTAGTCTCTATTGTTATTTATTGATGCATCATATCATTGTTTTCGGGCTTGTTTCATTGACATGGTGAGCCCGTGAGAGAGACTGGAGAGATTGATGATTGAGTGAGGCCGAGGTCCTGACTATGAGTGACATTTATGGGATCGCACTACACGCCGCAGTAGTTATATTTATTTATGATAGCGTTTGGGTAGAAGGAGCCCCTCCGGAGTCTGCACACATCCCTGGTGAGCGCGTTTTATTATATTGAGGGATGGATCTTCCCTGGACATGGATATTGTCCAAATCCTTATATACCCGGGGATGGATCTTCCCAATGGGCTAGATTGGCCCTACTCAGTACTGGGTGACTGATGGTCAGTCGATGTATATATTCCAGGATGGATCTTCCTTGGGCTGGGTTGGCCATATACAGTACTGAGTGATTGAGCAAATGAGAGTGTGAGCACATGAGTCTGATAGCATGGTGAATCACATACAGCATGTGCATTGGCATGTAGGAGTAGAGAAGTTATATTCTTCTTATCATTCAGATTTGATCTATTTTACTATTTTGAATTTATCTGCTGAACTTAAAAGCATGCCTACGTTTCTGCACTGCTACATCTATATTGAACTGTACCGGTAGAGTTCGTCACTACTTTCAGTCTAAAGTTTGGATTTGTTACTTATTGAGTTGGTTGTACTAACGCTACACCATGTACCTCGTGTGCAGATCTAGGTGCTTCCGATCACGGTGGCTGCTGAGTGTGGAGTTAGGATCTCGGGAGACTATCGAGGTAACTTCATGACGTTCGCAGACCTTGACCCTCCTTCGTTATCTCTATTTGTATGTTAGTTTTTACTCTTTAGACATTGTATTGGACTATCTTCCATTGTAGATGCTCATGTACTCGGTGACACCTCGATTTTGGGAGAGATTGTATTGGATTGCGTATTTATTTCTGTTTTCAAAGGTTTTCCTTAAATATTAATCGCTTCCGTATTTTTTTCAAAGCTTTTGGTTATGTTGGAATAGTTGAGTAATTGTCTTGCCTAGTTCCATGCTAGACGCCATCACAACGATTGGTTTTGGGTCGTGACAGGATTTTACTACTTGGATTGGGGTAAGTACTTTTACTCGGATTTGTTGTTATTTCATGATTCCAACCTCGATTTTAGTGTTTGATTAATGAATTCAATTTGAGAAATTGGGGATTTGAGTAAAAACTTTCTAAAACATAAATTGATGGTTTGAAGATCGATTTAGAGTCTTAGGTCACATATAGGAATTTAATTGAAGTTGCTATTATTTATCGTATCTTTCGTTGTCAAGTTTATTCTTATATGAGTTAGGTAAAGTCGCTATTACATGTTCTATTTTTCATTTGTCGAGTTTACTCTTATATGCATTTAGTGGTTGTTTGTCATTCATTTTGTAATTATTGAGATTCTTGTACACATTGGGGTTGAGCCATGGGCTATATGTTGTGGTAACCTTGTTATTGGTTATTTGGTAATGTTGTGGCATATGGGCCGGTGTGGTGCGAGTTGATTATTGTGTTGTGATATTGATGTGCATACCCGGTACAAGGATAGGGCTTAATGTGTATGCAACGACATAAGGTGGGATGTATGTGCGTGTTGATAGTAAGGGAATTACTTGAAGCCACGAGGCGACATAAGGGGGCTAAAGTGTATGTAGCTATTTCGAGAAAAATGTTAATAAAAATATCTAAATATAAGTCTCACGCGGCGCTATAAGGAAAGGTTGTGATTTTGAATTCTGAATTGTGGATATAAGGCGCGGTACCTCGGTGTGATTTTGTTGTACATTCTATATTTGAAAGGCTTGTTGATTTGAACGGTTATTGTTTCTCCTTAAATCTCCCCACTTGTATTTTGATTATATTCTGTTCTTTGTTGTTATTTTGTGTGGGAATGATTGTGACTTCTTATGTGAGTCATGCATTCTACATGATTTGCTGTGTTGCATTAATGTGCCCACCTGTGCCTCCGTGTTGCTTAGTTGATTGAATTTTAAGATGAATTTACTTGCATGGAGTCATTATCTCATACTTTGTTGAGTTGTTGGTAACATAACAGTTTTAAATAAAATAATTATTGCCATGCTTTATTTTATGTGACTCTTATGATAGAACTTGTTATCTCACTCAAAGCTTTGCTATTTTTAAATGATTCTCGCATTTTAGTTTAATTGGGTTCTCAAATTAAACTCATTACAATATTTGATGTTTTACTTTACGTGAAATTGAGATCACGCCTTACTTTAACAAATTCTATATTTAATTCGTTAAATTATCTGATGTTTTTCTTAATTTAAAAATACTATTTTACTTTACCTTATTGATTTCTAAACAAAACTCATTTGATATTCTAATTTGTATAAATTGTACTTTATTTTACTTTTTTTGTTTTCAAAAATAAACTCATCATCTTATTTGACGCCTTACTTTATTCAAGATTGTTCTTATGCCTTATTATATTTAAATAAACCTCTGGAACATTTTATTTGGCATTTGACATGGATATAATATACATGGTAGCATATGAACTTTGTCGTGTGAAGGTGAATGATAATATGGGAACGAAGTGCCATGCGTGTAAGTATTTTAGTATGTTATGCATTGGGCATGATTTGATTACTTGAATTGTCATCTCTTTTCCTAATTTGAGTTCAATCATATTTTATTTGTGTTCTGATTATGTTGCTGCTTTATTACCCGTTTACTTCTTGTTGCCAATTGTGTTTCTATTATTCCTTTATTAGTTTTATATTAATAATCTTTACGATGTTTGCCTTACATTAACATTCTTTCCATTGCTAACTTTATGTTTTTATCTTGCATATGTTTTATGTCTAATGAGTGTCTCGGCTTTCATCGTCACTACTGCACTGAGGTTAGTCTTGATATTTATTGGGTACCTCTGTGGTGTACTCATATAACGTTTCTGTATATTTTTGTGCAGATTCAGGTACTTCTTATCGTGTTGTCTCTTGAGTGGTGTGTCCACGCGGCTGGAAACTTCAAGGTATACCTGTTTGACGTTCGCAGGCCTCGGAGTCACCTTCGGACATTATCTTTACTGTTGTTTATCTTCATTTCAGAACAATATTATATTTTGAAAATCTAGTGTATGTCGATAGAACTTATGACTCTGTACAACCGGTTCTGGAGATTGTATAACATTTGTTCAGGTTTAGTTACGATATACCATATATTGTTTTATGTTATATACCGTTAAGATGGTTATCTTTGTTAGATCTCCCCATGTGTTAGACTTGCCTAGTGTTAGAGACTAAGCGCTATCACGATTCTTAAGCTGGGGTTTTAGGTCGTGATAAGTTGGTATCATAGCTCTAGGTTCATAGGTACTACGACTCATAAGCAAGTTTAATAGAGTCTTGCAGATCAGTACGGAGATGTCTGTACTTATCTTCTAGAGGCTACACAACTATTAGGAAACTCCACTTTTTTCATTCTTTATCGTGCGACATTGATTCAGCTTGAAGCACATATGTTACATTCCCTTGCATCCCCTCGTATACGATATTGCTCAGTCGATATCAGCCATGCCCTGACGGTTTATGATGTTGTGGATGGGCTACGAGAGGAGCCATGGATGCTCGATCATTGTCTCAACGTGTTTTCTAGACTAAGGACGGGTATGTATTGATGGAACTTTCAGTTGTTCACGTGTAAGGTGCAACGGGTTCTGGTAATTGGTTGGTGATGTACGAGCTTATGAAAGTTGGTATTGTGGATCATCAGATGTTAGGTCATATGGCTTTGCGCAAAGTGGGGGAGTCTACTATCGACGATCAGATTGCGTGGTCATGTGTCATATCAGTTTTGGTATGTGGTATATATATGTGGTATTGAAGGATTCCCCAAAATTATACGTGACAAAAATCTAAGACTTACATGGGATAATGCTCAGACTTGCGATATTTTTGTATCATTATTAAATCTATATTTTAGTATCAGAGAGGTTAGAGACAAAACTTCAGATTCACAAAAGGTCTCTTCAGAGTGGGTATCTCGAGTGTGGCATTATTAGGTGCTTCAGAGGAAACCCAATGGTTTATGGGATTTCGGACAACGTGATTCATGCTAGGATCTCTTACACTGAGCTTTGGTTTAGGATCGTAGTGTACCGGCAACAAAAAGTGTTAACTCGAAGGCAAGTCGAGGAGGATTGGAAGAAATATGTCAGCGTGGTCATATTGGGTCAGGATAGTAATAAAGGTAATTGGTTCCTTTGGTGTGGTGATGCATTATCGATGTTTTGTGGCAATATTCTTGGGTTAGACGGCTTGTGTGGCTTGGTAGTGTGAGTATGGGTTTCAAAGAGTTCTTGGTAGTGTCGACCCCTGCTTGAGCCAGATGTCTGTTGGTGGCGTAAGGAACATAGTAATGGAACATATTGCGTGTTTTGATCTTTTCTCCTGTATGGGGACATGAGTTCTAGATAGCTGGGATGATTTCAGATATTTAGAAGGATGCTTTCATTATTTTATACCACTTGTGGAGCATGCACACATCATAAGGTGCACTGTGTTTTGACTTGCGTATACCTGACTGGTATTATGCTAATCAACTAGTTGATAAACCACTGATGTTCAGATTTTTCTATGTGGCACGAAGGAATTATGGAAGCATTTCTCGTGGATTGGTCGTGTATGATGAATGTGTTAGTCATTTGAGTAGCGTAGTAGGGATCGGATATGGAGATTATGGTATTTTAAGGATCTAAAGAGTAAGAAGATTCTCATAGGCAACTTATTCCATGGTTGCAGAAGGCGAAGGTATGATAAGAGGTTGGCAACTGATGGTATGTGCTATAGATATGTTATTGTGGGATTTTCGGAGGCTATTTACCTATTTCGGAAGGATCATAATTGATTTGGAGGCCACTGGTAGGCCTAATGAGAATGTGTATTATAAAACGGGTTAGATTTGTTTACCCAGCATAGTTGATGTTATTCGTGGCGTCATCGATTTGAGTTGATCTTTTTCATGTTCTGATTTGTTCCATGTATTACTCTTCCTATGCTACGGTGAGTTGTGAGACTATTGAATACTTGCACACATGATGCGGTACTGGTTGGACTTTGTGGCAGAATTAGAGTGAGATAGCTCCTTGGGTCTTGAATGGTTGATTGCACCTTTGTTATGGTCTTCTTATTTGTGGTATATATATAGTGATATCCATTTCTCCATGGCTATGGTCATGCGCCTCGCGTGTTTGTTGAATATTACACATATGGTTATTGATTGTGAGACTCATACCTCCATCGAAGCACAGTCATGTTGGGATATAATCCTTTGTAATCGTTTCCTGTGTTTTGTTTCTCCTTTGTGAGATGGGTTCATAGCATTGCGCTTCGTGGTGGTATCTGTTGAGCTATGTGGCGGTTCTCTCATTTGATTCTCTTTCAATTATTTGGGCACTTCCGAGTTGTTGCTTGTTTGGTGCACGAATTGCATGGTATGTGGATCAAAATAGGATCGATGTGCCATGTTGGTACAGCAGTGTTATCAGACTTAATTAAGGTATGTTGGAAGGATAATGTCACTAGTCGACTTAGATTTTTGGCTATAGTTCTTATCAGTCAAGAGAGCTCCACGTCTTGTTGATCTGATAAGTTGTTATGAGTTTATGCATGTTTCCTCCATCATTGGCAGTGTACGAAAGTTTAGAATAAGGTTTTATTTGATAAGTGGTTTGTTACCGGTACCAGGCTTGTCATTGAGCAGCTATTGTTGTTAGAAGCTACTGCTATGAGTATCTTAGTTATGTGGTATATCATGTGATTACATTGTAGGTTACATATATGGCTTGATTTGGCTTGTTCAAACTTATATATTATATATATGTGAAAATCGGGTCTGGTAATGGATTCCGGATATTGGAAATTTTACTCTAAGGTTATGGGCTACGGTTGAAGTATGGATCTACGGCTAGGTTGTATTGTCACAATTATATGGATTGAGGTGACGTGGGATCACCAATGGGTATGTGAACGAGGAGGTTATACAGTGAATTGATGGCTTTGGAAAGACTCTTTCTTGACACGTTCGAGGATGAACACATATTTATGTAGGAGAACATAACGACCCGATGAGCTTTAGCATTCCATTCGGTGGTTTGAGACTTGAGTAGCTTCATATTAGATAAAATAACTTGCTTGTATGGTTGTTTTCGGTTTTTGAGCGGTTTGGGATTGATTTGAAAAAATGATTATCATTTTAGAATCCTTATGTCAGAAGAGTTAACCAAGGTTTGACTTTAGGTAAACAGACTTACAACCGGGTTTTAATTATTTCGATAGGTTCGTATGGTTATTTTGGACTTGTACTTATGTTCGGATTTGGTTTCGGACGTTCCTAGTGTCACGCCCCGACCTCGGGGAGCACGACCGACGCTCAACTGAGATAACTCGGCCAAGCAAGCATGTACAATGCTTTCTACGCGAACGTACCCATGAGTAACGAGAAGATATATTCTCATTAATTAGACTGAGAAGATCATGTGAACAACACCAAATTAATTACCAATAATTACTCCATTTATAAATTTCCAAAATATTACATTACATATTCATAGTTTAGAAGTGGAACACGTGATACAACTACAACATTACTAGTTTGACTTTCCCATAACCAAGGTACAACCCACACTATGTCTACCGAACCTTTAATAGATACAAAAGAGTAGCATGATGGTGCCGGCAACAAGGCTCCAACTATACCTCAAAACAATATACATAGAGGACAAGAGATACAAGACCTCAAAATGAAGTGGGGCTCACCAAGTCAGCTGAGGAGAGGGTGTACCGCTATGGAACCACCTGCATCCATTAAAGATGAAGCGCCCCTGGCAAAGGTGATATTAGTACATATGGAATAGTACTAGTATGTAAAACTAAACACCCTCTCATTAGAACGAGTAACAGTAAAATGAAAAGGAAACATGAAATCAATAAAAGACTCAAACAATATCAAGGTATCAAGTTAGGAAAAAGATAAATTTCAAGTAAGTTTTAATATTTTTATGTTGGGAGATCTTTAGTACTGATACACCACCGTGCTTTTAGCACGGAGTCTGATCTTAGCCCTATCGGATAAGCCATCTCTCCCCGAGACAATTAATCACAACACCACCATGTGAGTGGCATGGCATCTGATCTCAGCCCAATCGGCGAAGCCGTCTCACCACGATGTCATGTGGGTCGACATCATATCACATCTCGCTAGCAATGATCTCGTCCCATTTAAGGGGAAATAATCTCATCACATCACCATGGGGATTTTACCCCTCAACCAGTCCTACAACGGTACGTGTAGTTTCGGGGTTAGGCTTATTTCAACCTACCCTTCCCCAGTGACTAAACGATACTCCCAAAACATTTATTATACAAAGGATTTACAGTTCATTTCATAATCTAACACACCTCTTTTCATGTCATTGGCACTAGTGGCCATAGGTGTAATTTCGTTCTTGGCACGTTGCCGCATTTCACATTTCATACTCACCCCTATAACTTTCAAGCATCATCATGGATTATCAACAATAAGGGAATTTCTAATCAAGACTTTAAGTACACATATGAGAAAACAAGAGTCTTAAGCACATTGAGTTTCTCTTCCACAATTAGGCATACTAACTTGCAATTGAAACATGATTTTGAAGTCACAACACCATTGGTATATTGGTCATACTAGATTACATTCTTGGAGGGAATCATTATATGATGAGAACATTTGGAACACATTTTGAGTACACACATCTTTCAACACAACACTTATTTTAGAATAATTTAATCTATTAGGAAGGACTCGGAATATGAGAAATAAGAAATTGAGCCAATCATAATCGCAATATACGAGGACAACATGGAAATCGATTCTACAAGAGGAGTTTAGCCAACATACCTTGCTTTAGCTTCCTTAAATTACTACAATATTTCGGAAATACTAGAGAATTCAATCTATTAAAAACATGACATATTTGAACCATAATTAGGAAGATACTCGGGGTTTTAGCTCATTTTAGCATTTTATCAAGCACTAGGTGCGCATTAAGGTTTCAAGGTTCTCCTATGGTGGATTCCTTCATCCCACAACCCAATGTTTACCCATTTGAGCTTAATAACCTTCCCACCAACCTTGATGGTACATGCATGCATAAATAACACTTAAGAATCACACTTCTCATTACATACTTTTTAGTCCAATCCTAAAATTTGATTGGGTAAAGACCTTGTGAGTTGTCTTTGTTGAATTTCAGAGCTTGAGAAAAGGTTGATGAACAAAGTACTTGGGGCTTCCTCCTCTATCTCTAAAGCACTCCCCTCACTCTGAAATGGCAGATTTTTGCCTTCTAAACTAGACCCAATGGCTTTTAATCTGATAGGGTCGGGTTATAAAAATCAAAATATGGACCCTCCGAACTCAACTCTGCGGTTGTAGAGTGCACCGTAGACTAGGTCTGTGGCCCGCAAAATGGACCGCATAAACGATCCCAAAAACTAACCTGGCCTGGTCCAGTCTACGGCAAGGTATGCGGCCCGCATATCAATTATGCGACCGCAGAATCTCCCCCCAGAAATCTTCATGCTGGTTATGCAATAAATGTGCGGCCCGTGAAACGATTATGCGGTCGCATAGTTGACCGCAAAACAACCTCCAAAATTGGCCAATTTCTATGCGTCACTTCGCGGCGGATCTGTGGTCCCATAATGGACCGTAGAAACACCCTGTTCTGCAATAATATTTTCTTCAACTCCCCAACGCACCGTTCAACCCAAAAAGTCCGTACGTTAGTCTACCTCGGCACCATGAAACCTCGGATTTTAGGTAAAATTTTTCATGGGGCCTTACACCTAGAAGAATTCAACACTATTTGTCGAAAGCTGACAATTACAAAAACATAAGAGTAAATAAGTTTGACCAAGAGTTGATTTTTGATATTATTGGACTCCAATTAGTGTTCCGAGACTTTGGATATGTCTATATAGTTGACTTGAAATTGTGTACAAAGTTTGAATGTAATCCGAAGTGTGTATGTGTGATTCGGAAACTCTTTTAAAAGAATATTCGGAAGTTTCGTGGGTGTTTTGAGGATTTGGATAAGTTTTGATGATTTATTTTTACTTGTTGGAATGATTTGATGGATCCCGAGGGGCTCGGGTGTGTTTCGGATCGTTGGTTGAGAAACTAGTTATGTTAAAAATTTAAAATTTGACCATGGTCAATATCGGGTCAAGATGACCTCTTTTCGGTATTTTGGGTACGCGAGTCGGTTCGTAGCGTGTTTTATGATTGCTGGGTTTTTTTTCTTGTGTAAGTGATTACGAAAATGCCATTTATATCCTTGAAATTTTCACATTGCTTTTAAAACATCAAAACATTATATCTCCTTCATTTTAAGGCCAAATTGGGTGATTCAAGAAGCTATCTTGGGTGTAATCTCACATGGAGTATGGTATGATTATGAAACATGAGTTTTGGGACCATCTAGGACCTGATTCAAGTTGGGACAACTACTGTATTTTTTTTAATTGTTTCAAAATTTAGTTACTTTTTATCACAAGGTTTTGGAGTTCGGTTTAGGGCAATTTTGGAGTGGATTTTTACTACTTAGATTGGGAAAAGTATTTTTGTGTCACGACCTAAAAACCAACCGTCGTGATGGAGCCTATCGTGGTACTAGGCAAGCCGCTACTCACTATCTTAACACAGTAAAAGCTTTGAAATTATAGACAGAAGCAATTAATATTTAAGAAAAACCTTTGTGGAAAAGAATAACTCGCATCACAATACAATCTATCCCAAAAACTAGGGTGTCATTGAGTACATGAGTATCTATACCAGGAACAGTCTAATACAACGTCTAAGGAATAAGAACTGAAATGCAATAAAGATAATGAAAGAGAGCCAAGGCTTGCGAACGCCATGCAGCTACCTCGATAGTCTCTGGAATCAGCTGTTCAAATATCAACACCCGCTATGACCGGGAACACCTGGATCTGCACACGAAGTCTAGGGTGTAGCGTGAGTACAACCAACCCAATAAGTAACAATAATAAATAAGGAACTGAAAGATAGTGATGAGCTATACAGTTATAATTCATTTTCAGTAATCTCAACAAGAAAAGTAGACATGCTGTCAAATCCGGAAAATTAAGTCAAATCAGTTACACAATACCAAGTTCAGGTAAAACCGGATACAATATTTTTCTAGAAGTTTCAGAACAATGACATAAATCATCTAAGTGCAGCAACAAATGAAAACAAGTGCAAACTCTCAAGGCAACCGTCCCTCAGGCTCTCTCAATAGCTCAACACTCGGCTCTCAGCCCTCAATACTCACACTCAATAGGTACCTGCGCTTACTGGGGGTGTACAGACTCTGGAGGGGCTCTTACAACCCAAGCACTATAATCCGCACGGACAACTCACGTGCTGCACAGACAACTCACGTGCTATAGTATCAATATATGGATCCGCAGGGACAACTCACATGTTGCACGGACAACTCACGTGCTATAGTATCAATACCTCACAGACAAGCCCTCGTCCTCACTCAGTCATCAACTTCTCTATTCTCACGGCCCTCAGTAATAAAGGGGAATCAGCCACAAATAGAATGATATAATGTATCATCAGGGAATAATAGAGACTGAGGTATAATATGCAAGTAATACTACGACTGAGTACAAGTAACAATAAGCAGAAAGGTTCAACAGGTATCACGGCCACTGGGTTCTTTACAGCACCAACACATAGCCTAAGCATGATTTATAGCATGATTCACTGTGAAATTTCTATAGCACAAAAAAGGCACATATCTAAAAACAAGCTTATTCAACTTTCGAGTTTCACGTAACGGACCAAGTCCCAATTCTGATGGTGCATGCCCACACACCCGTCACCTAGCATGTGTGTCACATCCAAATACTCACATAATACAATAATCCGGGGTTTTATACCCTCAGGACCATATTTAAAACTGTTACTTACCTCAACCGAGCAAAATCCTACTCCGAAATGCCTTTGCCCCTTGAATCAGTCTTCAAATGCCCTGAATCTAGCCACAAGCAGTACAATACAATTAATATAGGCTAATGGAATCAATTCCATAAGGAAAACACGAAATTATAAGCCAAAATCCGAAATTGACTCAAACCGACCCCTAGGCCCACGTCTCGAAATCCGACAAAAGTCACAAAACCCGAAAGACCATTCACTCACGAGTATAACCATATCGAATTTACCCAAATCGGCTAACAAAATCCCATTCAAAACCTCAAAAATCTAACTCAAGAATTCTTCCTCTTTTTCCCAAATTTCCAACCTAAATCACAAATTAGATAGTGGAATTAAAGGCATAATCATGGGATTTTGACAAAAATTGGATAGGAATCACTTGCCCCAAACACCCACGCAAGAATCTCTCCAAAAATTGCCTTCTATCGAGCTCCCACTTCAATTTTATGATATGAACTCGAAACCCTCGTTTATAATCTTTTAAATCTACCCAAATGCACCTTCATCGCGACGCGACCACCCTCTCGCGTTCGCGTGGACCAATCTACCTGCCCCTCAACTTAACTCTTCGCGAACGTGACCATAGTTTCGGGAACGCGAAGCTTTACCAACATCACCCTTCGCAAACGCGACCCCTACCCCTCGAACGCGTAGACCAAAGGCATGGGGTCCCCAGCTACTCGCGTTCACGATGCACACACATACCACTCCTTCGCGTTCGCGTCCTCTTCTTCATGAACGTGAAGAATAAAAATTCCCAGCTCACAAACACCCTTCGCGAACGCAAGGCTCCTCTCGCGAACATGTAAGAGGAAACCAGAAAAGCACAGCAGCAGACATCAACTATCAACCAAGGTCCAAAATGGTCTGTTAACCTCCCGAAACTCACCCTAGGCCCCCCGAGACCCCAACCAAACATACCATCAAGTCCCAAAACATCATACGAACTTAGTCGAACCCTCAAATCATCTCAAACAACATCAAAACATGAATTACACATGGATTCAAGCCTAATAAACTTTGAAATTTCCAAATTCTACAAATGACACCGAAACCTATCAAATCACGCCCGAGTGACCTCAAATTTTGCACATAAGTCATAAATGACCCCACGAACCTACTGCAACTTCCGAAATCGGAATCCGACTTTGATATTAAAAAGTCAACTCCCAATCAAACATCCTAAAAATTTGACTTTTGCCATTTCAAGCCTCTACTCCCGACCTCCAAATCACAATCCGGACATGCTCCTAAGTCCAAATTCACCCAACGGAGCTAATGGAACCATCAAAATTCCAACCCGATGTGGTTTACACATATATCGACATCAGGTCGACTTTTCAAGCTTAAGATTTCAATTAAGATACTAAGTGTCTCAATTCACTCTGAATTCACTCTGGACCCGAACTAACTAACCCGGTAAGTCATGAAACAACCGGGAAGCATAAAAATGAGCAGAAAATGAAAACGGAGATATACCTCTCGAAATGACTGGACGGGTCGTTACATCCCCCCTTTTAAACAAATGTTCGTCCTCGAACGAGTATAGGGACATACATAAAGTGGTGAAAATATGAGGATAACAGCTGTGAAAATCTTGCTCGGTCTCCCAAGTCGCCTTCTCGACCAGCTGATCCCTCCACTGAACCTTCACTGAAGCAATATTCTTTGACCTCAGCTTTTGAACTTGCCTATCCAAGATCGCCACTGAATCCTCAACATAAGATAAACCCTTGTCCAACTGGACTGAGCTGAAATCCAACACGTGAAACGGATCACCATGATACTTTTGGAGCATAGAAACATGGAATACTACGTGAACTCCTGCTAGACTGGGAGGCAAGGCAAGCTCAAAAGAAACTCCCCAACACGCCGCAATACCTCAAATGGGGCGATAAACATCAGGCTCGGCTTGCCCTTCTTTCTGAACATCACAACACCCTTCATGGGTGACATCCAGAGCAGGACCCGCTCTCTAATCATGAATTCCACATCGCGAACCTTTCGATCTGCATAACTCTTCTGCCTGGACTAGGTTGTGCACAGTCTATCCTGAATCACCTTAACCTTCTCCAGAGCATCCTAAACCAAGTCTGTACCCAATAATCTAGCCTTGCCCAGCTCTAACCAACCCACTGGGGACCTACACCGCCTACCATACAAAGCCTCATACGGTGCCATATGGATGCTCGATTGATAACTGTTGTTGTAGGCAAACTCCGCTAGTAGCTAGAACTGATCCCAAGAACCTCCAAAATCTATCACACACATACGGAGCATGTCCTCTAATATCTGAGTAGTGCACTCGGACTGTCCGTCTGTCTGAGGGTGAAATACTGTGCTCAGCTCCACTCGAGTACCCAACTCATGTTGTACGGCCCTCCAGAACCGTGATGTAAACTTTGTACCCCGGTCAGAGTTGATAGATACTGGTACGCCATGAAGCCTGACAATCTCACGGATATAAATTTGAGCCAACTGCTCGGAAGAATAGATAGTCATCATAAGAATGAAATGAGCTGACTTGGTCAGCCTATGCACAATCACCCAAACTGCATCAAACTTCCGCTGAGTTCGTGGAAGCCCAACAACGAAATCCATAGTGATCCGCTCCCATTTTCACTCCGGAATCTCTAATTTCTGAAGCAACCTACCTGGCCACTGATGCTCATACTTCACTTGCTGGCAATTTAGACACCAAGCCAAATACTCTACTGTGTCCTTCTTCATTATCCTCCACCAGTAATATTGTCTCACATCCATGATACATCTCGTAGAAATAATGGAAAGATTGATATGGTTCGCATCTATTAATAATAGGTCGTGGACTTTTAATAATAGCTGCCAATTAATTGTCCACGACCTTGAGTTGGCAGCTATTATTAATTTCTAAACTAAAATTATTTTTAATAAACACTATTATGTGTTATTGTATTTAAATAAACCTCTCCAACATTTTATTTGGCATTTGACAGTTGACACGATTACAATATACATAGTAGCACGTGAACTTTGTTGTGCGAAGGTGATTGATAATGTGGGCACGACGTGCCATGCGTGTAAGATTCGGAATTATAGATTATGATTTGTGGTTACGAGGTGTGGCGCCTCGGGGTAATTCATGTTGTAAGTCATGCGTTGGAAACAATTTGATTACTTGAATTGTCATTTGTTTTCCTAATTTGAGTTCATTCATATTTCATCTATGTTCTGATTCTGTTGCTGCTTTATTAACTGTTTACTTCTTGTGGTCAATTGTGTTTATATTATTCCTTTGTTTGTTTTATATTAATAATCTTTACAATGTTAGCCTTAAATTAACGGTCTTTCCATTGCTAGCTTTATGTTAATATCTTGCACATGTTTTATGTCTAGTGAGTGTCTCGACTTACCTCGTCACTATACCACTGATGTTAGTCTTGATATTTACTGTGTAACGTAGTGGTAAAATCATGCTACACTTCTGCACATTTTTGTCTAGATCCAGGTACTTCTGATCGTGTTGGTTCATGAGTGTTGTGTCCGCGCGACTATGTCACGACCCAAATCGGAGGGCCGCGACGGGCATCTAGTGCCTTACTCAACCAAGTACCAACATAACGTATCTTTCTTGTCACACCATCATAGGTAAATGGACCAAAAGGGCCGTCATGAGATAAACAGAATAAAATGGGAATAGTAGACATAGGATGACCAAACATTATATAGAAACTTATACATATGACGTATAGGCCTATATGGACGACATGATCATTTGTACACTCAAAACATTGGTCGACAACGCCATACAAGTATCCATATACATGACATCTATCTACAAGCCTCTAAGAGTACGTAAACGCCATAAAGGTTGGGACAGGGCCCTACCAAACCAATTAATACATGTCCAAATCATACTGACCAAATAGGCAACTCTGGAGCAAGTGGAGTGCATCAACAACTTCCATTGAGCTAATAGCCTACTAGGATGAGTGTCAACCTGTCTATCGGGACTTGTGGGCATGAAACGCAGCGCCCCCAGGAAAAAGAGATGCTAGTACAAATAAAGTACCGAGTATGTAAGGAATGAAAAGTAGTATATAAAAGACATTAAAGAAACATGGAGTTAAGGACTCAACATGTAAGTCTGAATAGCTTTGAGAATCATGAAACATTTATAATGTCATGCATGTGCATATAAATGTCATATAATGCATAGATATATGTGTACATAACATCATCAAGCCTCTAAGGGCATTCCATCATATCATCTCAGCCTCTATGGGCAAAATCATCAATGCATACCAACTGATTAGGTGGTGATGCGAATATAACACCGTAACCTTTCTCCATACCCCATATACATATAATATACATGTATATAACGTCATTTGGTCATGGGTCAATGTACATGTATAAGTGAATGCAATGCATAATGAAGTAAGTCAATAACATCTCTCGGGATGTCATAAGATCAATGTGCCTTCGGTTACTATCACGAAATAAGCTTTATCAACTTACATATTTTTTGAGACCCATGAATAGACGATATAATAATAGGACATATGGGGAATCAAGAACATCGGCAACCCTAGTACTTCTAAGAATAAAATCATTTATGAAAATTGTGTGTTTGCTCGTTTCGTTGTATCATATGGATCATGCCAAAATGAAAGAAGGGATAGCCTTAACATACCTTTGCAATCTTCTCTCGAATGGTCAACCAAGCTCAATATGATCTTCTTACGCCGACAATGAGTAAACCGAATTCGTCGTCGTCATATAAGCATTGTAACTCTCATATTTCAAAACCAACATTGTACAAGAAAACGGACAGCACCTCACTTGTTTTTACTACATCCCATAAGTTACTAAAAGTCACCAAATAGCCCAAACAACAACAATACAATTCACAATAAGCTCTCTAATTACTACAACAACCATTTTGAGCGGCAAGCTCTGTTTGTGACTAAACAACTATAGTTTGAAACCCCTTCTCCCTTCCATAATTTATCAACAACATTAACCGCCACATATTCAATTATCCCTACTAAGTTTCAGCCATAATAAAACTTTAAAACGACCCCATAACAGTCCCACAAGTTCTGCAACTCAAAACTTATTTTTATGATTACTAAAACACGTTTTCGACTTGTCTTTTCTTCCAAATCGAGAAACACAACCAATAATATATAATTAAGCATATTCTCATATAAAAAATCCATGAATTCAACTTTAAATTAAGTTCACAACCAGCCAATAGTGATTCCATAACAAACAACATACTACGCTTTCGAAACTCGCAAGTTCTAGTCTTTACGATCGAGCTACAACTCGTAGAAACTTAGATAAGGGAAAGATAAGCATAAACATACCTTGGAATAAGTAGAACCCACGAAACCTAGTCACGCTTCATCCAAAATAAGTCCCCCAATGCAGCTATAAGAAGGAGAAAGGGAAATTAGAAAGTTGTCCGGGTTTTTTGGTACTAGAATCGCTTCGTATCACCAGAAATAACCTAGGGTTTGTGTGGGATTTTTGGGGGAGAAGTTGCTGGGGTTTCTCCTATGTTTTGCTCATGAGATTTTGTTAAAAATGTGATATAATCATCCCATATAAATGGCCCCTTGGCCGCCCTCAATCTGCCCCTTTTTACGGATTTATTTTGTCCTTTCATTTAAGAAAATAGGTGATGCACCTACTTGTCACCTACCAGTCCGCGCACTCTCGCGAAAATGTGAATATCCCTCTAATCCAATGTCGTATTGATGAACGATTTAATGTGTTAGAAATTAGACTCGTAGATATTCAATTTTGTATGCGGATCATCCCTTAATTACATGTATATTAGGAGAAAAGCTCAGCTACATTTGACTTAATTTTCTGCATATTTATGAATGTAACTTGTGATTACCTTTGCCAACTTTTGTTCCACAACTCTCTTGACTTCAAAACGTAATACACGACTATCATACGACTAAACCAACTCATAAAATAACCTCCCTATCATGTTAAGCAGCCTAGACTCACCCCAAAAGTATATGTTATAACTTTCCCCGTTTTTCGACTTTCGACGAAACTTATTTTCTTCATTTTGTTTAGCCTTCCAACACTCTTGGTACTTGTTATCCATGATTTTAAATATTTGTAACCTCCAAGGTAGTACGATTAACTTACTTTATATGCTTCCAAATATAATCTCATTTCTGAGCTTATATCAACTGACTTATGATGTACTCTCACGTACGAAAATATACGATGTAACATTATTCTCCCCTTTAGAACATTCGTCCTCGAATGCTGACTGATCCGCTTATCAGTCACATAACCTATAGCTCTTACAAATAATTTAATATTGTCCTTTCCACCTAGGTAACTTTTCTGTGAATAAATCCAATGGCCATGGCATTTCCCCTTTAGGCCTCTTTTTCACACCACGACTTGTGATCGGAATTCTTCCAATCTCGTAACTGTCGCTACCTTCTGTCATGCATCCTGTACAATTTTGTCCTTGTTTGTGCGCAGATGCGACTCTTCTCTCCCTTTTCCTCCCGCTTTTATCCAATCTCTAGGCATCACCTTGTGAATATATATATAACTATGACAAGTTATCCCTATGGGCATATATAGGTGTACTGAAGTTCTTCGCTTGGTACTTTGTCGAACTTACGACTATTGCCATATTTTGTTTCATAGCCTTGGTTATATATGCTTATGGCTTTACTACAACAAAGTAGGTCATGATATACCGTAAATCTTACTTCGGTTTATTATTATCGAGGTTTGCTACCCAACTCTAGGTTACTCTCTTGCTACTTATCCTATATGTATAAATCTAATTCCTTTAATGCTTCCTCATTACTGTTCATCTTAAGAATGACAACTTAATCTCATCTCATACTTTGTAGCTTTTATCCATCCAATGTTGATCCATAATCTACCACCGATAACTTGAAATCTCTTACGTAATACATTGTCACTAGGGCTCATGTTGCATCGGGAACATTTAAGGTGATTTTCCTGATTAACCTAGGGATGATACTATAGTTCAATAACCGTATTTCATAGCATCCTAACGTGATTCATCATATGGGTTCTAATCCCGTGCAATTTATGAAATCCTTTTTCTCACAATCATTATTGAATCAAAAGCCTAAATGTCATCCTCTTATCTATCACCGTTATACCCTTATTCTACTACCAGGGCAACATTTCATCTCTTCTAATTCCTCCTAGTCTAAGACTCCTCTGAGTGGCTATACCGAGCTTTCTATAACTTGCGAAAGCCATCAGCTCTCTTATTTTGATGGGCTTATTTCTGAGGCCTACCTATTCTTGTCACCTTCTGACACATATTTTCTTATCCTTACTCCTATCTACCTAAAAACTTGTTACTCTACCATACTTTAGCTTGCGACCTACACATCTATTTATACTACTCGAAACCTTCAGATAAGCACTTGTTTTATGCATACTTCGCTTATCTTAGTACCCACACATATTGGAATTCCATGTAACCCATATGATCTCGAATATTGCTTTTAAACTTTTTTCCCCGTTCATTACCTACGATATGTGCCACTTTCTTAAGGAGTGCATACAATGTTGTCGTGAGATTGTTGTTACAAGACCATTTTTTATTTAGGTTACTATGCTTAGGTTGAAGCCTTCTTCCTTATTTCCTTAGCTAGTATTTTAGGGTAGTACATAGTGGAGACCCTATGAATCCTGTAAAGATACGAGCTCATTAAATCATATACCCAAAGGAATTTTTGATGTTTATACTCGCCTATAATTATCCGTAGTTACTTACCTCTACACCCTTGTGCTGTAGGGTTTCTTCTAAACTGAAATTTTGACTGTCTCCCCAGTGGCACTTTATTTTATTTCTGTAACACTTATACGGTACTTTTAACTACCCTAATTCCTATCTGAATATTTCTCAAGGATCATGATGTCATATCTGCAAGATTGAATTCCCTATATTTGGGTCCACTACGTTTATCTTGCATGATCTGTTGATTTATCTGCGTCGTCTTGTCTAGCCATAACTAGACTCTTCATGAATTAACTACTAACTACTCGTTGGTCCATTCTAATATCTACATTTCACATAATCTCTCCTGGGTTATTTCCTTTGTCTTAAGTTACCTCTTGCATTAGCTCCTTATGTATCAAGTGTTTATTTGCACTTATTTATCAATAACATCCCGGGCGGGAACCCTTACTTCCTCTCCCCGACATCGTGCTTCCATAATGATTTGGAGTTGTAACATATCTATGGGATTTGAATAAATGCAATTTCATTCCTTTCGCCTTTTTACCGCACTCTTCCTTTACTATTCCATAGTTACCTCATCATCTTTGGCGTCTTTTCACATCTTCACTGACATCTTACTCACCTTGCAATAACCCTTCTATACCAAGGATAACTGAATTTTTTATGCATGAGGGTGACACCTAGTATAACTGGCACACTTACTCTCTTAAGCTTAACTATGCTCATAGTGCTTGCTTTAGGGAAGCGTCTTCCTGAATGAACTTTAAAGGTTATTCTTTTGTTATCCATTCTATTATTGTCGGAACGCTATCTCTGAAATTCTCACGATGCCGACTATTGTAAAATCCTTTGGTCCCTAATTCATGTTCAATTTATCTTGTTCACTAGCCCATACTGATTTCTATTACTCCGAGGTCTAACTTAGACTTCTAGTAATCACGTTATAGTCAAAAACTCATTTCTCGAAGTGAGGGTATGACTTTATGGCTTATACAATTATATTGTCTCAAGGACCGTCACCTCTTGTCGTTTCCTTCACTTGACTATAGAATCTATCATCCTATCGTATTTTAATTTACCGTTGTCACCCATTTATCACATCTTACTCATAATTCTTCATTTACTATCTTCTTATTCTCCTGCTATTATTTCTGTCTATTACCTTATTCTGAAAACTTCAATAAAATATTCTACCACTTTAAGAACCCCTTGATCCATTCACAAGCTCTTCGGGCCACCAAACATTTTCGCTTCACTAGGGACGTGAGCCATACTAAGGTAAATATTTATCCTTTATAGGATTTCAGTGCCTATCTTCTGAATTTTATGAACATGCTAGTATTCATATCTAACTGTACTATTCTAGAGTGCACCATCTCGGTGTCTCACAAGGAAAACTATTACCACGTTTGCAATATTCTTCGGCCCCTTCAATACCGATGGTGCTCGTCTGATCTGATCCATCCAAGCGTGGAATTCTTTAGCATTTTGATCCATCTAATCATTCATTTCCCTCGTGATTCTCACGAGATCGGTTTTCAAAGGATCATTTGTGTTATTGTCGTTCCCGGATCCACTACCCGTACTACCTGCTTGATTTTCATTAAATCCAAACTCCTCCCTTCAAATAGACATTACAAGTTCTTTGTGATGTTTGATTTACATACACACTAGGAGGGGTTTGAACTCCTCCATTGGAATTGTTGGAGGCAACCGAAAGTGCTTGCTGGAGCTCCGTCATTATCCGGTATTGTCTTGAGAGATGTTTCATAATTTTTCTTTGATGCGCTCTCAAAACTTTCACCATTTCAACAATAGGTTTGTCATCTATATCGACAGGAGCTGGACTTCTCACATGCCGAGGATTTCGTTCATCGCGAACCAGAGTTGTCTCATCTCCGTCGTTACGAGTTTCATTGGTTGAGTCATCACGCTGGAACATATCCCCGCGCTCGTTGTTTGTTCCAACATTGAAAGAGTTGTTCACATCATTAGATGGCATATCTATTTTTTGCTTTGACTAAAGAAAAGCATCAAAATAGGTTTGTCATTGGTGAATGGACCAAAGTAATAACACAATTGCCTATGCCCCACGATCGGCACCAAACTGTTTGCCAGTAAAATGGTATAGTTAAATTTATATCATGGTTTATAGACATGTGAATTAATTTGATCCAAGAATAAAATTATGAAGAAGAGAAATATATTAATTAATGAAACTTAAAGAAATACAAGTCTGATGGTGAAATGAGTTTCTCCAGAAGCAAGAATAATAACACTATATTGAGTTGAAAGAAAGAATGTTGCTAATAAATGTAAGGACCCGTAAAAATTTTAACCAAAAACTTGGGGTTTCGTGGTGCTAATTTAGTTTGGACTTTTTGGATTGAATAGTACCCTATGGACTGAGAGGAAAATATATCAAAGAAGAACGCGTTTCTGCGGCCCATTATGCGGCCGCATAATCACTCTGCGGACTACATAATGGCCACAGAGTGAAGCAGTAAGTTTGGCCAATTTGAGGTCAGTTTTGCAATCGATTATGTAACAGCATAATCGATATGCGGACCGCATATCGGTTGCATAATTTCTCTTGGATTTCTGTGGAGGGAGTTCTGCGGTGCATTATGCGACTACAGAACAAGTATGCGGATCGCATACTGGTCACATACGTGAGCGAAATTTTAAGCCCCTGTGCATCTGCGACCGCAGACCTGTGTCGGGGCACCATTTTTCTTAATTTAAAACTCGACCCCCATTCCGTTAAAATAATCCTTAGGTCTATTTTGAGCTCATTTTCTGATACTTCTAGAGTGAGAGAGAAAGGGTTCAAGAGGGAGGGCCTAATTTTCATCAATCAATCTTCAACCATCACTCAAAGCTTGGAAATACTCAAGTAGAGCACCCAATTTCTTCATCCAAAAAGGTAAGGTTTCATCACCCCAGCTCTTAATTTCAAACATAGCTATAATGGGGTACTAGGGTAATACTTCATGGGTATAAGAGTGGTTCATCTTGTATGCATGTGATAAAGAGTGTGGAAAAAATAAAACGTGAACTAGAAGTATGAACATTTTTCCTAATTATGGGTTCAATTTGTATATTACAAAAATTGATTGAGGTGGCTAAGGATTTCGGATAATTGTAGAGTCTAAAGAAGCGCAATTGAGGTATGTATGGCTAACTCTCTTCTTCTTAGAATTGAACTCCTGGTGTCTGAAATATTGGTGTAAGTTCCAACTTGATTATACTAGAATTGTTTGCCTTAGTGTGTTTGATTGAAAGATTCATGTTCCCTCACTGTTTTAGATGGTTACCATATCATCATGCTATTTGAGAATGTAATTATGATTTTTTAAGCTCCTTCCCTTATATGTGAAATGCCTTATGTGATGGTACTTATCGATATGAATGATGATGTTATTTGAACAAATAAAAAGGAAAAGACTTGAATTGTAAAATGTGCCCAAGTGCCAAGAACTACTTAATAAATGAGATTGTTTGTGCCATGTAATGAAGATGGGAAAGAAATGTGAATTGAGTGGACAGTTGAAAGAGTTTATGTCTTAAGTGAGATGGCTTAGCCGATCGGGCTGAGATCGGACGCCATGCTATACACATGGTGGCATTTGTATTGGAATTATTGAATGAAATTGTGAATATGGATATGTCTCACTTGAGATGGCTTAGCCGGTCGGGCCAAGACCGGACTCCGTGTAAAAATATGGTGGCATTGTGAGTTGTGGCTTGGCACTAAAGATTATTAATCTAAAAAGATGGAAAGATTGAATTGGAAACTACGTGATCCTTACTTGGTGTTTTCTTTATATTTCTATGAAGTACTTATTGATTATTATGACTGCCTTCTCTTTGTTTCACTGTTTATTCTACTAAGATTAGTATTTGCCTCACATACTAGTACTATTCGACAGTACTAACGTCCCTTTTGCCGGAGGCGCTACATCTTTGAATGGATATAGGTGGTTCCATCGCAGATAGTGCCGATCACAGATAGTGGTGCTCTCTTTCTCTCCTCACAACAGATTTGGTGAGCCCCATTTCTTCTAGGGGTCATGTAGTCCTTCTTTGTATAAGTTTTCACATTTTGAGATATAGCTGAGGTCTTGTTGCCGGCATTGGCATATTGCTCTTTTGTATTCTTAGAGGCTCCGTAGATATTTTTGTGGGTCGTGTATGTATGTTGGGGCAGTCGTTGGATCGAGTTGTATTTTGAAAACTTAACTATGGCATAATGCATATAATGAAAAATGAAATAGCAACGCTTATATATTTATATAACTGATCTCTCCCCTATTATACAAATGGTGACGCATTCCCTTTTTGGATCATGAATGAGTCGGGTAGGAAAGGTTTACTAGGCTTGCTCGACCGGGTTTACTCGGTTGAGCGCCGGTCGTGCTCCCCGAGGTTGGGGCCTGACAATAAAATCAGAGCAACTTTAGCCTTTTTGCATACATATGTTTTCGTGTCCTACAATGAATACAGACTCGTCTATTTATAATTCAATTCATGGATATAAGATCCCCAAATGAAGCTCTTCTTTAATATGAATAAAACCCCTCTCGATGATTGCATAACGGATGAGTATAAATGCAAAGATTCTTTGTAACGACTGCTCATTGAATGTTGTTTTTAAAACCGATATCTTCCTTTCAAATCTTCGTTACTGATTCCAACGTCTTTGAAACTTACTCAACACCAGTCACATATTCATAATCGGTGTCATCTATTTGCTGGCTCATATCTTACTTATATTCATCTCTACGTGGTAACTCAAGCCACTAATAAAATGATGCAAGGGCCACTGGCTTATGTTAGAGTAAGCGGAAGTAGCTTGTTGATATTAATTGATTGAATTTCATGGAATAAAACGTGTCATATTTCTCCTATTAAGTATCGAGCTGTCACCTTGTCAATATATATTAAAAGCGATAAGTTACCCTATTTTTGACCAAGTCTCGTAAATTGAATGGCTAAATTTTGTCATCTGAGGCCAAAATCTTTTTAGAGATATGAACTTTTAAAGTATACTAGTAGTTTACAGCTCCTAGCAATAGTGAGCAAATCTTGTGCCTTATCCATATATCCCTCGGAACCATTCAAATGCCTTATCCATAAGAGTTTATCTAGTGTATAATAATTTTTACCGTAGCAGATCATCCAAAAGATAATTAAATATAATTATCAATAGTAATTCGGAATTAGAATTATCTTATAAACTATGCATATAACATGCTATAACAGGTTAAGTGAATGCACTAATTCATAGTTCTATTAAATATCACATCCCATAAGAGAATCCCAAATATTTTTATATTTTCTAAAAAAAAATTAATATAAAATCTTGAAAGTGTATATAAAAATTATGTATTTATATATCGATTTGGTTTGAATTTTTTACTCAATACTAAAACAAATCAAATCAAACCTAATCAATTTTTTTAAACGATTTGATTTGACTTTTCGATTTGATGTGATTTTTTGATTCAGTTTGAACACACATATTTGCCGGTACATATATAAAAATTAAATTGTATCATAATTCTTCGACAAGGAATAGGGGCGAACGGATAAGAAGCTACTCCATTATTATTGTACTATCGGAAAGCAAAAGAGATGAAACAATCTGACTGGCTCGTACTTTATATGGCTCATTGCACCAAGAAATGATGACTAAAATGATGACTAACATAAATGGTTCAGTTTCAATGTTTAGATTACCGATGTACTTCCTAACAATCTAATATGATTATGCTCTTCAGTCTAGACAATAAGAGATGATCACTCCGTTTCAATTTATGTGAATTTATTTTTTTTTAGTCCGCATCAAAAAAGAATGATCACTTTCCTTATTTAAAAAAAATTTATTTTTATACAATAATTTATAGTCATACAAAATATATGTGGCTCATTTTACACTACAAGTTCAAAAGTCTTTTCTATTTTCTTAAATTCCATATTTAAGTTCACATAAATTAAAACAGAGGAAATATAATGCAAACTTTGATTGCGTGTTAGTAGTGCTATTCTTAGGACAGGATGATAAAGCTTATCGCAATTTATTGTTTTTAAGTTGACGTATGATTTAAATGGCTTGTCATCGAATCCACAATTAGGCTATTAAGGGATATGTAATGCAGGTATTTGGGTGTTTAAACCACTTGTTGCCCATGTATTATAAATTAAGAACCGCTTGTCTCTACCAAAATGCCATATGACTGCCCGTCAACATTAATATTGTCACGCCCCAATCTCAGGGAGCGAGACACGGCACCCGATACCTTAAACTTGTGATTAGGTGGACCAGTCATTCCTTTAATTACCATCTATAATCTCATGTATGACTTAAATCTGTAATATTATACATCTTAAACGTTGTCTTTAATTAGTTTAAAACACTACATAACAGACTAGGTGTGACACATCCCCTGGGGCTTCAATAGAAATTTAACAAAGTACATCATCCAATCCACAAAATATCTATGGAGCCTCTATTAAAATGCGGAAAGAAAAGAAAAAAAATCATGTTGGTGACAAGGCCCCGATTATACCCAAAAATTATTGAGTCTGAAATACAAAAAAAACACACTTAGGATGAGATGAGACTCACCAAATAGCAGCAAATATGAGATGATCACCTAGCGAAGGTCGAGATTTTCTAAATTAGATGTTACCTACATCCATAAAAAGATACGACGTCTCTTGACAAAAGGGACGTGAGTACAAGAGAAATAGTACTTGTACGCTTCATAAGCTCTCTCACATAAACACAAGGAAATATTCATGTAAAAGGAAAAGGACATGTGATGTAAGATGCAATAAAATAAATGAACACGTTCATGTCATTAAATAATAGGGAACTTAACTTTAAGCAACCCAATATATAAGTAGTTACGGATATATCTGTTCATTGATGGCATGACATCCAATCTCGGTCTGATCAGCTAGGCCATCTCACCATAATGTCGTACGGATAATGTTAGTTTTCTAGCAGTTTGTTATGACATTTGTTAACACTACCAAAGGCAAATATAATCCTACGCCGACATGTATGATTTCGGGTATTGGCCCTTTCGATCAATACCTTCTCGATTACATAATAAAGCTTCCACAATATTTTATAAAAGTATTACATTTCAGTTGGCACCTTTGGCCCTTGGCACAATCTTTTAGAATTAGGCTTTTTATCAATATCACATGCTTAAACATTTGAGATCTTTTTCATTTTTCATTTGATAGCCATAGTATCATATTAGAGTTCGTGCACAATATTAAGATTAAAAATATTTCATTTAGATGCTGGTAGATATATGAATCATTTCAGTATGTAATACATGGTATGTGTGACTATAACGTTTATAAGTAGGCATGAAAAGAGTCATTCAAATCTAAGGGAAAAAAAAAAAATTCACCAAGAATACATTGGACATGTAGAAATTGACACAATACCTAGCACTTACATCATGGAAGATATGGCACATAAGAATCAAGACTTTTAAGAAGAGGCACGGGGACTTGGAGGGAAATATTCTCATGAAAAGAGTTTTAGCCAACATACCTCAATTACATTCTTTAATATTACTACAACGTTAAAGAATTATCACATAATAAATTATCCAGGCCAATTCTAGTGAGAAAATCCATGTCTATGATCACTTAGGCATTTCCTAAATACGTAGTATGCACTATTTTCTACTACCTTCAACAATGGTACTTCTTGACCCAACAACCACCTTTCATATATTAATTATACTATAAACATCCTTAGATAACTAGCAATCTCCATTAGCGCAAATACAACCAATAATCCACTTCCAACCAACTCATTTTGTCAATTGTAATATTTAACAATATCTACAACACTCATTAACCTAGACTGAAAACTTACAACATCAACAACCCAGTATAATCCCACTAGAGGGGTCTGAGGAGGGTAGTGTATACGTAGACCTTACTCCTACCCTGGGGTAGAGAGGCTGTTTCCGATAAACCCTCGGCTCCTTCCCTCCAAAAAATCCCCACCTTGCTCATGGGATGAATCGAACTCACAACTTCTTGATTGGAAGTGGAGGATGCTCACCACTAGAGCAACCCACTCTTGTCCCTAGACTGAAAAATTATGGCTTTCAAACACCATCCCATAAATTCTAACAATAAATTCCTACTCATATACTGACCTTAATTCATGCATGTAAATTTAACAGTGTAGAATTACTTATTGGAAGAAATCTTGCAAACCCCTGTTGTGTTCCAGAAGCTATTCCTTGAAAAACTAAAGATTCCATGGGTATTTTGTGCCAATTCTAGTTTAGAAAAAATAGAATTTAACATCAAATAAATTGGAGTTACTTGCCTTAAAAATGAGAAGTTTGGGGTATTGAGAGAGTGGAGAAAAGCTCAAAGAATCAGCAAAGATGATTTGGGGAAATGAGCCCCTAGAATTACTTTTTAAGGGCTTCAAGGGAAGCGTGCCATGCTTCGCGCGTTGCGCGGGCACTGGCATGCTCTGCACTGGCGCCCCCATCCCTGGACATTACATTACTATTTTTTGAAAATTCTGTATGGCCTAGCTCACCATAGGTTGCATGACACATGAACTTTAATACACTCCAAAAGTTTTCTCGTTTTCAATTTCCTTTCAAGCTTGCCTCCATTTGACGCCTTGCTATGATAGCACTTCGAATTCACTTTCAAACCATCATATGAGCGTGAAACCATATTTGTTTCTAATAGTCCTTACATGTTATCACCTTGCTCTACAAACAAGTGAGGATATCTTGTCTTCATATTTTCTTCTGCCTCCCAAGTCGCTTCTTCAACATGTTGGTTTCGCCAAAACACCGTAACAGAGGTGACCTCTTTTGTTCTCAACTTTCGAAATCTTCATTAATCTAAATACTATGTGGGGACGATGAGTGATGGGTCCCTTATTACTTACTTCAACATTGACACATAGAACACGGGATGCGCGGATAATTCCTAGGCTAGTTGGTCTATGTTTATCAAAATTCTATAAGGAATGTTCCTTGGACACAATATTTCTTTCTTCCCAAACTACATTACGTCTTTCATGGGAGAAACTTTTAAGAACACTCAATCAACTTCTTTGAACTCTAAATCTTTACGCTGAGCATCCAAATATGACTTTTGGCGTCTCTAAGCGATCTTCAACCTTTATTTGATTATCTTGACCTTCTCCATTGCTTAATGATCAAGGTCTAGTAGACCTATTAATTCTGCTTCACCAGATTCGAACCACCCAACATGAGATCTGCATCTCTTGCTATATAATGCCTCAAACAAAGCCATTTGAATTCTTGTGTGATAGCTATTGTTGCATGAAAACTCTATACGTGGCAAGTGATCATCCCAACTTCCCTTGAAGTCAAGAACACGAGCCCTCAAAATATCCTTAAGCGTCTGAATTATCCGCCCGGCTTACCCGCAAGTATGAGGATGAAAGTTGAGATTACCTGAGTACCCAAACCCTTTTGGAACTTTTGCCAAAGTTAGCTGTAAATTGCGCACCTCGGTCAGAGATGATGAGAACCTGGGTACCATGCAACCTGGCTATTTTCTTGATCTACAACGGAGCGTATTGTTCGGCAGTGGCCAAAAAGTGAGATGATTTCATAAGTCGATCCTTAATCAGGGAAATCGAGTCAAATACGCGATATGTGCAAAATAAACCTACCACAAAATCCATATTAATCATTTTCCACTTCCATATCGGGATTTATATATTCTAGGATAGCCACCAGGATTTTAGTTCTCGGCCTTAACGTGTTGGCAATTAGGACACCTATCCACAAAGTCGACTACATTCCTCTTCATGTTATTCCATTAATAGATTTCCATGAGATTGGGATACATCTTTGTAGAACTCGGATGTACCGAGTACCTAAAATTATGAGCGTCATTCATGATTCTCTCTCTTATGTCATTGGCATCAGGAACAAATAGTTACCCTTTGTACATCAAGGTATCATCATTCACACCAAGTGACAAATTCGTAGTTTTGTGTTTGTGAAGTCATTCTCTCAATTGTGCCAAGAAAGGATCATCATATTATTTTTCCTTTACCCCTACTACAAGCGATGAGTCGACTCTATTTTGCTTAATCTCATTGTAATCACTAGAGTTCATGAGTCAATCTTCGAAACTTGCTAATCGATGGACCTTCCTTTCTATTGGTCTTTGATGTGCTTCCAAATGAGCCAAATTTCGCATAGACTGCCGGCTAAGGGCATCAACTACAATATTTACCTTCCCTGGATGATAAAGAATGTCCAGATCATAGTCCTTGAATAGTTAGATCCATCTCCCTTGCCTCAAGTTCAAATCTTTTTACTTGAAAATATTTTGATGGCTCTTATGGTTAGTTAATATGTTGACATGAACACCATATAAGTAGAGACGCCAAATCTTCAATGCAAACACTATTGTCGTAAGCTCCAAATTATGAGTTGGATAGTTCTTTCCATGGCTATTATGTTGCCTTGAAGCATAAGAAACCACCTTTCCATGTTGCATTAAAACACACACAAATCAAACTCTTGAAGTATCGCAATACATAACATACCCATCCATACCCTTCTTTAAGGTCAACACTAGTGTCGTAGTCAACATAGACTTCAATTCTTGAAAACTCTTCTCATAAGTATCGGACCACTGGAATATAGTTGCCGCTTGGTCAATTTGGTCACTGGAGAGGCAAGAGAAGAAAACCTCTCCACGAACTTTCTGCAATAAAAGGCCAAATCCAAGAAGTTGTGAATATCTATTGGCGTCATAGGTCTACGTCAATTCTTCACGGCTGCTATATTTTTGGGATTAACTTTGATTCCTTCACAGGAAACCACATGGCCCAAGAAAGCCATTTATTCTCGCCAAAACTCACGCTCTTATACTTTTGCATATAACTTATTCTCCTTAAGTGTTTGAAAGATTGTCCTGAGATGATTGGCATGGTCCTCGCGACTCTACGAATAAACAAGGATGTCATCAACGAGTATTGTCATGAATGTGTCAAGAAAAGGGTTGAAAACCCAATTTATAAGGTCCTTGAAAGCTGCTGGGACATTAGTCATCCAAAAGACTACATCAAGAACTCAAAGTGACCATAGAAGGTCTTAAAATATATCTTTGAAATATCCTCCTCGGTTATCTTCCACAGATGATACCTCGACCTCAAGTCGATCTTAGAGAAATTCCTAGAGCCTTGCAATTGATCAAACCAGTTATCAATTCTCGCCAATGGGTACTTAATATTGATTCCAATTTTGTTAAGTTGTCGATAGTCGATACACATTCTCAGCGAACAATCTTTCTTCTTTACAAAAAGGATCGGTGCACCCCAAGTTGACACAATCGGTCAGATAAAGCCTTTCTCTAACAGATCTTTCAGTTGCTCGTTCAATTCCTTAAACTCTATTGGGCCATTCTGTATGGGTGAATAGATATAGGTTGCGTATCTGGCAAAACATCAAATCCAAGATCAATCTCCCTATCATGTGGGAGTCCCATAAATTCATTGGGCAAGACTTCTGGATGTTCATTTAAAACTAGCACAAATTAAAGTGTCGGTGTCTTAGCATCTCTATCGCTAACCCGAACTAAGTAGTAAATGCACCACTTTGTAATATGTTTTGTTGCCTTAAGGTTGGAAATAAACCTACCCTTTGGCATGAATTCATTCCCCTTCCATTTGATGACAACCCCATTGGGATATTCAAACCTAGCAATCCTGGATCGAAAGTCCAACTAGGCATAGCACGAGTATAGTCAACCCTTTCCACCACCTCTACAAAGTTGATTGTGGTGTATTGGACATGCACTATGACAGTATAATCCCTATAAACCTATGTGGCCACTATAGACTCACCAACCGGAATAGACACGAAAAATAGCTCGCGAAGTTGTTCCGGTTCTATCACAAATCTAAAGACAATAAAGGGTGACATAGGACAATGTGGAACCTGTATCCACGAGAGCATACACATCATGAGAGTCAACTGTCAGTATACTTGTGAAGATGTCTAGAGATTCCTCTGAACTCAAGAGACCTATCATTGCATAGAAATGACCGGGTCCTCCTAAGCCTTATTTCCCACCTATAACTGCGCCATGCCGAGCAAGTGACTAAGTGTCATGAGTTGGGGGAGGTATCGTAGAAGTAGTATCAACTAAACTAGTAGGTTGTGCCATACCACCACTGGGGCTATGTCATAATGAAGATCAATCCATCTTTATATGGTCCATAAGGCCACATTCATATCATACCCCTAGACCCACGCGGCATACTCCCAATTGCATCTTCCCTCACTTGCCACAAGGGGTCTGCTTCCATGATAATAAGATCGCACCACCTTGAATCTACGGCGTAGGTTCCCAATTACTCTAACTCTGCATGTGTGGTTCCACTGGCTCTAATTGGGCCTCGGTGCTAGAGTACTGAATATTGGGCAACAAAATGAGTAGGTTCAGATGACCCTTTTTTATACAACCTTTTCCGCCACCAGTATTGGAACCTTGAATGTTGCCCGTAGACCGAGCTTTCTTGTTGTTTTCTCTTTCTAACATGTTCATCTATTTAGGGCCTCTATATTCCATGCAAAAGCCACCATCTTGCTATAGTTCATGTTGGAGATCGAGGCAGCGGTAGAAGCTTCATTGATGACATGGGGCCTAAGGCCCTGCACAAACTGACAAACTCTAACCCCCATCTTAGGAAACTTATAGAGAGTATACCTAGAAAGATTGATGAACTTCAAATGATAGCCCCACTCGCTCATCGTACCTTGTTTCAAATTCTCAAACTCCATGACACGCTCTTATCGCATCTCAATGGGTAAGAAGTTATAAGTGAATGCCTCAATGAATCCCTCCCCAATTGCTAGAGGAGCATCATTATCACAGGACTCATCCCACATTTCATACCCCGAGGAGGCTACATCTTTCAATTTGTATAGGCTAGCTCAACGACTTTGATTTCAGTGGCATGCATGACATGAAGAGGCTTGTGTGTCTCATCCAGAAACTTTTAGGGATATCCGTCAGGCATAATACCCGAAAATACCAGAGATAGATTGAAAACCTGTGAACTCTTGAACTTGTGGAATCGTCATATTGAGTAATTGAAGATGGCTTGCGGTTAAACTACTGAGCTTGGAAAGCCACAACTTGAGGAAGAAACTGGATGTATCCCCGAAGGTCATCATTAGGAGAACTCTGTGCTGGAGAGAAAGCTGGAGGTGGATCTTGAGTATTTGTAGCATGAGGTGGATGAGGCACTTAATCCTTTTTGGGTATCACGTCAACATGAGAACTCGGGGCGGGAGATGTATTAGCTGGGGGACTACACCAGCCTCTGTTTGGACTCCATCAGCATTGGGAACCTAATTCGTTGTAACTTCTGGAGAGGCTCTGGCTCTTTGGCTATTCTTGATGTTCATCCTAGGCTCCATTTTTTGAAAATTCGAATAACGCATGAGAGAGAAATCAGCTCTATAGAATGATCTAGAGTAGTGAAGAAATGGTAACATTCTTAAATGACCAAGTAGCATCCCATTATAGATTTAGTCATTAACACTCAAAAAAGAAAAGCTCTACTAGATACGACTCCAAAAGATCCTTGGACATTCTTACTTATTAGGCTCTGATATAACGTTTGTCACGCCCCTACAATGGAAAGCGGAACACAGCACTCGTTGCCTTAAACATGTGACCGGGTGGACCAGTTATTCCTTTAGTTACCATCTATTATCCCACGCATAACTTAAATATGTAAAATTATAAATTTTAAACATTGTCTTCCATTAGCTTGAAACACTACATAATGGAGTAGGTGTGATACATGCCATGATACTTTAATAAAAAGGTAACAAGATATATAGTCTAACCCACAAAATGTCTATGGAGCCTCTATGATAACGTGGAAAGGAAAGGAAAGAAAATGATGGTGATAGAGCCCCCACTATGCTCAACAAAATATAGTGTCTGAAATAGAAAAAGAACACCCCGAAGATGAGATGGTCCTCACCAAGTAACAACATATATGAGAGGAGCATGGAAAAATGGACATAAGTACATGAGTGATAGTACTCGTATGCATAAAATAAAATAAATGAACACATTCATGTCTATCACGACCCAATACCACCATTCGGTCATGATGGCACCTAACTCACTTGCTATGCCATCCAAGTATAACAATAACTGTTGACAACCAATTTCGACCCTCCCTTTTAAAATTAATGTATTTATACTTAATAATTTACAATAAATATTTTGAAAGTATTTTCTACCAATAAATACTTATTTCTGCAAATTAATTCAGTATTGGTTTTAAAATTAATCACTTGGTATTAGTATAATGTAATTACAAATATACTTACTATTTTAAGATTATTAAAATAACTTTTACATCACAGGCTTTATAATTAATTTCATGAATTACTCCTTAATCTCTAGTTAATTAGACTATTATGTTAATAATTTAAAATTAATGCTATAATTCGAAAAATGAAGTATTTATAAATAATTAATTAAAATAGTTAGTGATGTATATAATAATTATAATTTTACTACATTTTAGTGAAAATTATTGACATTATTTAATTAATTATAAAACGAATCAAAAAAGACTAAAGGATATAATTGCAATTCTTAATTAAACACAATTGGCCATTCATTAAATCAATTTCAGCCCCAAAAAAAAGCCCAATCTCACCTGACCCAGTCTGAAAATTACCCCTCCCATCCACCTTGGCGATCCAGGCCATCTCGTTGAAGCCAATAATGAAGTGCTACGTCATCACTCTCAAGCATTCACACAAGAAACACACTTCATTTGGACCGTTGATCCAAATAATCAACGGTCCACAATTAAACTAATTTTTTCCTTTTATTTCAATATCCATCAGTGATTTATCTTCGTCTGGACCCAGTCATTTTTGTTTTCCATTAATCATTTTTATATCCGAAATACCGGAGCCGTTGATCACAATAATCCAACGGCTCCAGTTCCATCTCCCATTTTAAACCTACAGACAAACCCAACCCTAATCATTTCCTCCCAAGACCGGCCGCCTCTCTTTTCAAAACTCTCTATTTTCTCTCACCCCTTCTACCTCCATCAGTCATGGAACCTTGAACAAATCACTGCAAGGTCACAAAATCCCTCATCAAATCGTCCTTCCCCGCTACCTCATCCGAAAATCCTGCTGATCTTTCCCTTTTGTTCTTCAAATCTGAACCACCAGACATGGACAGTAAAATCGAAGCACTTGGTTCGTCTTCGTTCTTTCAAATCCAAACTTGCAGAATCATTCGCTTTGTCCCTAGGCTGTGAGGCCTGTGATTCACTTTGCATTTTCGCTGATTAGATTCAAAAACCCCAAATTGGAAACCCTAGACTCAAAGGTGAAGCCTCAAGTCTCCAAGATTTCTTTTATGCTTGGTCAAATCGGAGCATGTATGAGCATATCTCGAAGCCTCATTATGATTATTTGAGGTCCAGAGGTCAAATACAATGACCTCGAGACGTTGGAGCTTTGACCGATGGATTTTGCCTTCAGCGGGTCAGCCTTCCCCACTTAGGTAAATATTTTCATGATTTCCCCCCTAATTTCTTCAATTTTCACTCGTTTTCTTGCATCATTTGAGCTTCGTCACTTTCCACTATCATTTTGAATCCCTTGAAACCTTAAGGCATTGAATGTACTATAAATATAGCCTTCAATGGTCTCACCTAACAGACCAAACACAAACACAAAAGCAACACTAAGATTTCATAAAAGTTTAAGCTTATTGCTGATTCCTAGTTTTCTTTTCGTTTATGAGTTCTTCCACTGCTCAAGCCTGAAGCTTTGGGCCCTATAAAAGGTCAGTAAAACCTCCACCTTCTCTCTTGGTTCATTTGTTTGATTAAGTATGATTCGTTCTATTATTAGATTATTGTTAGCGATGCATCAATGTCTTGAATGTTTTATATGTTTTGTTAATAATATATAGTTATGTTGCAAAAATCATGAGTTATTGGAGTGAAAGATAGTTGGCTTACATTGAAAGAGCCTCATTGGTATTTAAACATATGCAGAAAAATGAGTCGTTAGTGATTAGGGGTATTTGGGAGTAGAGTTTAACTCTAGGTTGAGCTGCTCTCCTCGGCATAAGTATTGCCCTGGGCCTTGAGACCCTTGGGAACATTGAAGTGTCGTAGGATTCAAAGGGGGCATCGACCTTGAGTAGAACTCTCTCCTTAGCCCTTAATTCATTGATGCTTGCTATTCTCTTTGGATTTAGTGTTTAATGACAATGAAAGGTAAATTATTTACCATATATAACAGCCACATTAGTATAAGTTCTCATATCATTTGACTATTGATAGTGTCACGCCTCGACCTCGGGGAGCGCGACCGGCGCTCAACCGAGATAACCCGGCCGAGCAAGCCTATTGGATTTCTTTCTACCCAACTCATTCATGAATAAAGAGAAGATATATCTCATTAAATAGACACTTAGAAGATTTCATTAACAACTCCAATTTCCATTTCCATTAGTAGCTTCATTTATAATTCCCAAAATATTATAAGTTTATAGATATAATGAAAAATAAGTTTGCCGAATACCAACACTTCTAGTTCAATTCCCAACATCAAACACCACCCACAACCTATTTACGGAGCCTCTAAGTACAACAGAAGAGTAGTATGGAAGTGCCGGCATCAAAGCCCCCGTTATACCTCAAAACACAAAGTACAACATCAAGTGACATCAGGTCCAGAATAGAGTAAGGCACACCAAAACCTGCTGAATAGGGAGTAACTACTAACGAGATCCATAGCTATCTGTTTGTCGTGCCACCTGTATCCATTGAAGATGCAGCACCCCCAGCAAAAGGGATGTTAGTACATATGGAATAGTACTAGTATGTAAAGCTATTTGTCCTCTTTCAAAGTGGAATGCCAATATAAAAAGGGTGAACCATGGAAACAGTAAGCAATGATCAATGATATCCAAATGCCTAGTTAAAACATAACAATTTTTAAAATACGAAGATAGTACTGTGAAGATGATAATAGAATTATGAAAATAATATTATTTTTTGGTTGGGAGATCTTAGTACCTATATACCACCGTGAATTTAACAAAGAGTCCCATCATGGCCTGATCGGCTAGGTTGTCTCATCTGAAGATATCCAATCTACACAAAGCGGCCCCGCAGCCTCACCCCAATATGTGCAGGTGGAGGTGTAATCACAATATCACAATCTCTACACAAAGCGGCCATGCTGCCTCACCCAAATGTGTGCGGGTGGAGATGTATTCACAATCATAATCTCTACACAAAGCGACCCTTCCACCTCACTCCAATGTATGCAGGTGGAGGTGTAATCACAATCACAAACTCTACACAAAGTGGCCTTGCCGCCTCACCCCAATGTGTGCGGGTGGAGGTGTATTCACAATCATAATCTCTACACAAAACAGCCATGCCGCCTCACCCCAATGTATGCGGGTGCACTCCTACACCGGCACGTGTAGTTTCGGGGTCAAGTTATTTCAACTTACCCTTTCTCAGTAACTAACGATACTCCCCACAAAATATTTTTGATTTGCATACAAAGGACACAACAATACAAATGCATTTACCTCATAACCTTTCATTCCATGTATAGCCTCGTTGGTTCTTTCAACCACTTACAACATCATTATTTTATTGGCTCTCTTGGCCATACATATGATTCTTCTTTTATTGCACGTTGGCCGTATTTCATATTTCACACTTTTATTTCTTTACTTTCAAGGATCCTCGTCATAAACATAAACATATATAATATTCAGGAAATCAAAACTTTAAGTTCATTAGAAATGAAGACTTTAAACACAATGGATGTCTTTCCACGAAATGAAGTAAAATGATTGGCAGTCGAAGCACGAGTTAAAATCATTAAGAAGTAACACACCATTTATTCTTGAATTACTTTTTTCCAAATGGTCAATACACAATTTTAACTCATGAATATGTAAGAGCTTAAAACTCATTGGAAATACTTACAAAGCATAGCATTAGTTAAAACAACCACATTGGGGCATGACTTGATGACATAAGCTTTTAGGCAAATCTATTTTCGAGGTCCATTTGGAAATGTTGAATCAATGCTAATTTCATAACCTTTCTCACAACAATTCAGTTCATTGGCACCATTAGCCACAAGTATAACTTTCTTTATTTGCATGGTGGCCACCCTTTATATCTTCAACTCACTTCTTTCACTTTCCAACATCTTTATAGGTTATCAACAATAAGACATTTTCAAATCAAGACTTTAGGTATACATACGAGCAATTTAGAGTCTTAAGCACATTGAGGTTTCTTCCTCAATTTTGGCATAATAACTTTCATTTGAAACATGACTCAAGGTCATAACATTTTAATACACATATCATTCCTGGACACATTCCCAGAGGATAACATAGCGTGATAGGAGCAATCAAAATATTTTTTGAATACATAACTTTCAACACTTTATTTACTCGGGGTAATGGAATTTATTAGGAACAAATCGGATCATGGGAATTAGGTACTTGAGTCAACCAGACTTGGAGCTTACGAGAGCATCGTGGAATTCAATTCTAAGAGAGTAGTTTAACCAACATACCTTGCTTTCAGCTTTCTTTAAATTACTGTAATGTTTCGAAAATCTCAGCAACATCAATCTATTTAGAAACATAATAAAATTGAACCATAATTAGGAAGAAGCTGATGGTCCAGCTCATTTGAGCATTTCATCAAACACTATGTGTGGAAATTAGCTACATGGTATTTCTATAGGATTTTCTTCACCCCGCAACTAATTCAACACCAAGAGTTCACCCATACTAGTTCATTGATCTTTCCACAACCATTGATAGTACATGAATGCATAAATAACACTCTCACACACAATATTCATACTCCCATTAACCATCTTCCACCCCAAATTCGAAATTAAAAACTTGTGTATGGAACCTTAACTCTTAGATGAAGACCTTGCGAGTTTTCCTTGTGAATTCTCCAAGTCTTGAGCAAGGATTGATAAACAATTAGCATAAGGTTTCCTCCTCCCTCTCTAGAACACTCTCACTTCTCTCTAAAAATATGAGACTTTTTCCTTCAAATTGAGCCCCAAAGGCTATTTATCAAAATGGGGTCGGATAAGAAAATTTCTAAAAATTACCCTCGCAGTCAATTATGTTGTAGCAGAATTGTTATGTGGGCAGCAAAATCGTTTTGTGGCAAACAGAATGGTTGTGTGGGCATCAAAATGTTTATGCCGCCCGCAAAATGATTATGCGGCCAGCAGAATCATTCTGCGGCCAGAAGAATTATTTTTTCAAAATTTGTCCATTTTCTGTTCCACTCCACGACGGATCTGCGGTCCACGAAGTGATTCTGTGGTCGCATAATGGACTGCAAAAATGCCATTTTCTACAATAATTTACCTCTAATTTTCCAATGCATTGTACATCCGAAAATGTCCATACCGTTGCTGGGTTTCTGCAATTTTCAAACACATTAGCCTACCTCGGCACCACGAAACCTTAAATTCCTTAGCAAAATTTTACTGGGCCTTACAGATTGTCTGCTGAATTTTGCTCCAATAATTTACAGATATGTTTCATGCATGATTGAATATACAGAATATGCATCTAATGACTATTTTTTTCACATGTATAATTATTTGGGTCTGCTGAGTTCTTGAGGAACTCAGGCCCAAGTCCAGCATTGCTGTATTTCTGGAAATTTGAAGTCAGTTATTGCCATCCCTATTACTGCTGGGCCTGCCTCTTTGAGGCCCAAATAACATAGTCCAATCCTACCCTTTAAACTCCTTTATTATTTACTGCTTCATTGCCTTCGCCTTAGTGCCTTGCCGCATTTTGCTGCGATCTTGTTGTCATTTATCTCACATGTATACAACAATTATATATTGGATTGAATGCTTTATTTTATATCGTAAGTCATATAAAACTTAGGAAAGCCTTAAAGAACCTAGGATTAAAAGAAGCATTAGTTAGTAACTCATTCTACATTCACTAATTATAATTTCTTCTGCTATGATTTCGCTAACTTTTCTTAAATGTTTTGAAGCCCAAAAGCTTAGCAAGAGACGACAGTTCCTCTTTAAAAATAACCAAAACTGAATCGCAAGTTTTATCTTCAAAAGGAAAATCAAATCATTTTGAAAATTAGGTGGTATCTCCCAAAAACAAAGAATTTTCAAACGGGTTTCTTCAGGTCTAAAAGCCTAGGTATATCTTAGGCTCACTTTCATAGAACCTTCATCTCACTAGGGTAATATGAACCTCCATGCTTTTTAAAACACAAAACGTTTTCTAGCTTAGCTTTTCTTTTTCACATGTTTTCATACAAACATCATATACAACTTTAACCTCTTTTCAAGCATATATATGCACTAACATCATTTTATTCGACTTTTATTTAAATCCATCCTATTTAAAACTACACTCTTCCCTCATAGTAATTATGTCCAAATGCATAGTAAGTCGTACTCTTTCAAAACTACTTGAGGCATAGAACAGATAATAATTCTAAATCTAGTCTAAGCCCTATGGAGCTACATCAGGTAGATTTTAAGGGGTGCGTAACACCTTCCCCTTAGAAGAACAAGAACCCTTACCCGTAATCTCACCGGTTAGCAGAATAATAGAGAAATCACAAGTTGAATCTTGTTTTGGCTAGTGCAAAATAGAGTGCAACAACATGGCGACTGTGCTGGGGAATTCACACTTAGGTTCTGACCTTAGCAGACTTAGATTAAATTTGGCATTTAGATTTATTTGTACATTGCTTTAATTGTAGATAAAATTGCAATTACATGCTTACCTGCCTTATTTTCTCTTTATGCTCATTATCATCCTTATCATTGCCACACTCTTGTCTGTTACTGCTTTATATATACACTGTCATCACATTTATTCCTATCGATTCTTGGTCGTACACTATCACATACAATGACATGCGAGGGTTGTCTTTTACACCCCCTCGAACCTTCTTTTCAAAACTCACTAGTTTCAGAGAATGGCTTTCTCAGGTCAAGTGACATAACTTCTCACAGCCTTCAGTCAAACTCAAAAGTAGGAAATACTCTACTCTAGCAAGAATAGGCCATACTGCATAAACCTTAGGTGAGTCGGTCCTTGGCATCGACACACAATTACGAAAGCTGCCCTAATGTGAACGGGTCATGCACCCAACGACATGACTTCTATGGAAAGACAAACAAACCTGACAAGACACTTAAATATACGAAGCAAACACTTACCAAACACCTTTCTTTTACCCACCTCAGAAAATTGAAATCAACTAAAACATCCCTGAGATTAACATGTTGATGAGAGCGCCACACAAGTTGAAGCATGGGTGGAAGAACTTTTGCTAGGAATATGGAGATGAGATTCGGACACACCTAGGAGCACTGGCCGCTTTGCTGAACATCCGAGCAAACAAGGTGCTCACTCTCCTATTGATAGAGTTTTGGGATCCGGCTAAGGTGGTGTACAAATTTGCCCACTGTAAGTTAATACCGACATTGGAAGAAGTTACTAGTTTCACAGATCTATCGATCAACAGAAGGAAGCTGATACTACCAGTTACTATGCCCGGTTACCGATTCTTGGATGCTTTTGGACTGGCCAACAGTCAGGGTCTGAGAAATATCGAGGATGGATGGGTGTGCCTCGACCATCTGTTCGGCAGATTTGGGCACCGTGAAAGCTATGAGTGGTATTCGGGAGTGTTTCAATGAGAAAAAGCAACGTGGGAGAGTCTCAGGCCTATCACATTCTCATTGGCACTATTGGGACTATTGGTCTTCCTGCAGAGAAGGGGTCGGATCAACATCAACTTATTACCCGTGATTCTGGCAACCTTCAAGCTACTTTGGTGCGAATGGTGCTAGCTGAGATGTTGAGGGCTTTGTACGTATGTGCACCAGGGTATGATTTCTTTAAGGGTTGTAACTTGTTGTTTCAGATCTGGGCTATGGAACATTTCTTCTAGTGAGAGGCCACCATTGACTACTTTGTGGCCGTCAACAACATCATCCGCAGCTACAATGAGAAGATGAGACATTGTGTCTCCCCACATGGGCAAGAAGAGTGGAGAGAAATGTTGACTAATCTAAGTAGAGAATGGGTCAACTGGAAGCTATCATTGTTAGGTGGAAGAGCAATCTTCAAGACTCCTAAAAAATACTTCATTGAGCTGATCGGGCTTGAGGGCATTCAACCATACTTACCCCTGCGGGATCTCAGATAGTTCGGGATGATCCAGGATATGCCTCTATGGACAAGGAAAACGTTGTACGAGGATGAGTATAGTGGAACGACCTGATCATAATGCCGATGGGATAAAACTCGTGTTGCACTCCTGAGTATTATGTCTGGATCAATGAGGAAGACGAGTTGGGCCGGACAAGAAGAGATGGTATAACCTGGCTAGAGGATGTAGTGGCAGCTTTGCAAATTTACTATGAGATCCTGCCACACTAACCTGTGACTACTTTAATGCACTATCAAGTAGTCCAAGGATCCGTCAATCACATGTTGCCACATGTTGAAGATGATGACCGGGTAAGGGAGTGCATACATATAGAGTCTAGTACAGAACTATAAGAGGATCAAGAAGAGGGGTAAAATTTGAACAATGATGAGGATGAGTTTGAAGAAGACCCGGAGGAAGATCCGGAAGAAGAACCAGAAGAGAAAGAGGAGATGGGCAATGATTCCGGAGATGGTTATTAGAGTTGGTTGATTTCCCCATCTTTCCCACTTTGTACTTTATCCCCAGTTTTCTTTTACTTTCTAAAAGGGCAAGTTGTCTAAGCCCATGCAGTTCTATGAAACAGTGATGTAACCTTTGTTCTTACTTATCTCAGTCCAAATTGTCAATGAAAACAAGCTTGCTTTCAGATCTAAATATGTCAAGTCTTTCGGCCTACCTCCGACAATGAGAGGTCCCCACAAATTCTAGAAAATGTGCTAGCCTTAATGCATGAATTAATTACTTTGTGTGATCTCCCGCTTGCATAAATGAAGAAACAGACTCCTGTTTATTTTTCTTTTTCTTCTTATTTTTTCTTTTGCTTTATTATTACCCCCCCCCCCCCCAAGAAAAAGAAAGTTGTGTTGTGTCTAACCGAAATTGGCGGAACCACCATACAATCTAAGATCAAAGGGAAAGATATCAACTACAGAAAACCCGACTGAACATACTTTGGTAATAGCCGACAGCCCGACGCGATCGGGGAAGAATGACGATACCAGGATTGATTAACATGTGGCCAGGATGGCCGAAATGGAGTCTCTAAGGGAGGAAGTACAGCATATCAGAAAACTAGCACATCTGGCCGTGAAACGCTTCCTCAACCACCTCATTTTCTTTCTTTGGATTCAATTCCTGACCACTTTCCTTCCACATCATGCCAAAACAACAACTCCCCAACTTCAGTCTACTTCTCAAGTCATACCTCTAGTAATGCCCGCGAACGCACTAAATCCCCCTATCCACACTCCCTACGTACCACAGTACTTTCAGACACCACAGAACCTGCCTATCACCACCAATGCAACTCACACCCCTCCTCGTGACAGAGTCATTTTTACCACTGACCCAAACCAGCACATAGCTATGGCACATACCGCTGCTCATGAGAGATATGTTCCCCCTGTATATGTCATTTCTAAACCTACCTTTACAGCGCCTTCATGGTTAGGGTTCCTTATGAGATTGACCAATATGCCGAGATGGAGAGGGAATCCAGGCATAAGGAAGATGAGTCAGTATCTGAGCAAGTGGAAATATTAAGAAAGCAAATGACGATACTTGAGGTTTCCCGAGGAAGTGAAAGTTTAGATTATGAGGATCTGTGTATCCATCCAGATGTGGACATGCCAGCAGGGTACAAGCCTCCAAATTTTGATATCTTTGACAGGACGGGTGACCCCCACGCATATTTGAGGGCATATTGTGACAAGTTTGTCTGAGTGGGAGGAATGAGAAGCTAAGGATGAAGTTATTTATAAGGAGACAAATGGGAGAAGCGCTCATCTGGTATACTCGACAGGATCTGTGAAACTGGAGAACTTGACAAGATATGGCAGAGGACTTCATGAATCGCTTTCAATTCAACACAGAGTTCACTCCCGATAGATTCGCACTGGTGAGCCTGCAGAAAAAGCCATCTGAGTCATTCCAGGAATATGCACGTCGGTGGAGGTTAGAGGCCGCCAAGGCACGACCTTCGCTGGACGATGGTGAATTAACCAAGTATTGCATCAGAGCCCAGGAAGGGATATACTTAAAAAAAATAATGATGGGACAGAAATTCCTTGAGCTAGTCAAGATGGGAGATTTCCTAGAAGAGGGCATAAAATTCGGTAAAGTACAATCCATGGCAGCACTACTGGCGGTCAGTAAGGCCATTCAATCAGGGTCAATTGGTAGCGGAAATAAGAAGAAAAAGGAGGTCTCAGCAGTCGTCCCTTACTATCAACCCAACCCACATCACAAAAACACTTCCTATTCCCCAAACAATCATTCACCACCACCCACTTCGCTCCAGTATATAACACCCAGCCATATTACCATCCTCAACCACAATACAACCCTCCTCGAGCCAACAATAAATCGAACCCACAATGACCAAATGCTCCTGTCCAAACTACTACTAACCAAATCCGACCCGTTTATGCACCACGCCCACGTCCCAATTTTGAAGAGAGGCATCCAAGAAATTATACCCCGATTGCTGAACCTCTAGCCCAATTATTTAAGAGATTGAGAAGAGCAGGATTGATACATCCAATGAAAGAAAGGTTCTTGAGTACCCCTCCAAGTATTTTGATGCAACTAAAGGTGCGTGTACCATTCCAATGTACCTGGGCATGATACTGAAGATTGTTTTAAGATAAAAATGATATTGAAACACTATTCAAGTGTGGAGCCATTCATTGCACTCTGGCGCCGCCTAATGTGAATTGCAATCCGCTGCCAAATCACCGAAACCAGGGAGTCAACATGATCACATTGGACGAAGAAATTGATCTGAAAGGAACGATTGTCATAATAAGAAATGTAGAAGCCGCCAGGATCCCTCTTCAAAAGGCTCCAATTATTATAGTACAAGTGAGACCTACAGTGACATTTCAAACTTATCAGCGACAACCTGTCATTGCTACAGGAGACACAAAAAGTCGGGAATACAAAACCGTCCCATGGACGTACCATCAGAAGGGGAAGGCCAAAATGACAGACTCTGCTCCAGCCCATGGTATGACTAGGTATTGGAGATGCTACGCTCCTGAAGATACCAATCGAGGGAACTTTGGAGGAGAGCAAATTCAAAGAAGGAACATAACACGCCCAGAAGCCGCCTAGTTCTGGAAGAGAATGTCGACTAAAGAGTACTCCGTGGAGGAGTAGCCGAAGAAAACTCCAGCACAAATATCAATCATAGACTTGTTAATGAGCTCCGACAGTCATAAGGACGCTCTGTTGAAAGTACCAAGTGGGGTAAGTGTACCAAGAAACACCACCAATGAGGCACTGGCTGAGACAATTGAGAAAATGGTCGAAACAAATATGATCACTTTCAGAAGAAACGAACTTCTCGTCGAAGGAGCAAGTCATAACAAAGCTTTTCATATCACTATCAAATATGGTGACAAAGTGGTGTCCCGAGTGCTAGTCGATGGAGGGTCAGGAGTCAATATTTGTTCACTCTCTACCCAACGGGAGTTAGAAATCCATTTGAGGGAAGCCACATGAGGGTGAGGGCCTTTGACGGTTTGCAGAAGGATGTCATCGGAGAAATTTATTTGGCTTTGAAGATCGGGGCGGTCAAATTTCCTATATTGTTTCAAGTAATGGATATCTCTTCTTCCTACAACTTGCTGCCGGGAAGTCCCTGGATACACTTGGCAGGGGCTGTCCCATCCACTTTACACCAATGCGTGCAATTTGAGTGGGGATGTCATGAGATGGTGGTCCATAGTGAGTGGGGTCACTCCGCTTATTTGGAGCATGTTGTTCCATTCATTAAAGGGCTAGACAGAGTTACTTTCCACGTGGTGGAAATCATGCAGACTACCAAAAGAGAAGAGACTGAATAAAACTTGGGAATGCAGTTGTCGTATAAATCTAAGATGGGTATGAGGGGATGATGAATTATGGATACAGGCCAAGAACAGGGTTGGCAGTCAGGTCGGACGGATCACAAAGCCAATTGAACCTAATGGGAAGAAAGGAATGGCATAGGATATCAGCCTCTGGTGGGGAAAGCTCATACCGATAACTCCGAGAAAAAGGTCTTTGTGCTAGAGCATGTTTCAAGTTCGGGTAAGAGTTCAGTACCAGAAGATGATCTCATTGACGGGATGGGAAAGCTGTTCGTGAATACGATTGAAGAATGCTGTGAAGGGACTAATATCAAGACACCGACCATCAGGGATGCTGAACCAGGGGAAGAGCTGCGGAATTAGACCGCCAGTCCATCTTTGGTTCTCCAGGAGTCTTGGTAGTATGGAACTGCAAAAGTTTTCTTTTGAAAAGTGCATGGTTAATTGACATGGCAGACTCTAAGATGACTAATGACATTATTATCCAAACATACCTTATACAAATCTGATTGCGCTAATTCCAGGCTCAATAACCTCAAAATACCCAGTACAAGATGCTCGACCGGCAAGCTACCAAAATACCACCTAGAGCCACATATGACACACTTCATGCACCCAACAAGAAACAACTCGAATATAACTAAATATGGAAAGAGAACCAAATAAGAGAATTGTCCAACAAGTCCAACAGGTACAACCCTAATGGCACCATGCTATGAATCCATCCTACAAGGAAGCATCAAAATGCACTAAATAACCACAAAGAATCATATCCTAACATAACCCTGTTGCGGCATGTGGCCCGATCCAAACATACCGATCCACATGGAATACCCATCGAGCCGTAATGCTCACAATCAACAACCGCATGCATATCAACAGCAAACATGCGAAGTGCATGACAATAATCGTGGAGAAACAGATAACACAATATACCATAGACAGGAAAACCATAACCATGGCACAATAAACAATCTAACACCCCAAGATCCATCTCTCTCGAATCTCGCCACGAGGCCTAAATAGAGCCACATCATGCGTGTAATTAGTCAAGAAGTATCACAACCCCCTAATAGCATAAGAGAGTAACACATGAAAAAAATTAGGGTGTGTGTAACATCCATTCCGCCTGATGATACACCCACAGCATATGTTGCCCAAGAGTAAGCAAGTCTGACCCCGTTTGGAATACATAATTTTCATTAGGCCTACCAATGAGCCCCCAAACAATTATGATCATATAAAAATAGGCAAGTGACCTTTCAAAAATCCACAGTGACCCAACCACAAACACATACAATCATTCGTCCCAACTCTTAACGCACCTTCACGGTCCACAACTAAGGAACATTCTGCCTCTGAGAATAACTAATTTGTAATCCTCAAGAATATAGGAATCTCCAAATTTGATCCCAACTCCATCACTAAAACGACTGACGCATCACTCATACACAATCCTCTCATGGGAAATATTCCCATAAATCATCCGCGCCATGTAGAAAAACCTTATCAACATCAGTCAACAACTAAGCGATTACCGTAAAACTAGCCAAGCATCCGAAAGTCAAAACACAATGTGTCTTATAAAATGCACACCCTTCTTGGGCGATACCAGATAGTGGCAGCATTCTCTTAAACGTATGAAATCCTCCATGGTGTCTATAACTCATGACCTTCTATTTGAAACTAAATCGCAACCTTGTACTTGTAAATCTCAATCCCACACGGCATACTGCCTCTGTCATGCTATCATATGAAAACACGAAGATCCCATTATGACCTCTTTGGAATCCATCAACACATAGTCAAGCCATCAAACTAAATCACTCTAAGCTAACTAAGTCATGCATACTGTCAAACCCAAATGTATCTCCACAAATTACTTGTAAATCCTTACCGTACTTAAGGAACCGATCACTGCTATTACTATGTTGATCCAAACCATACCAAGTTGACCCACTTCTTCACGTTCCTTTTGACTTGCCTTCCAGATAACACTTCACACTCCCAGTACACTTTGGCCCCAATCTCACCTGCAGGAGACCCTAACACGAAACCATATCGTCCTAAGACCCATGTAAGGCCCAGTTAAAATTTCCTAATGATTTAAAATTTTAAAGTGCGCCAACTGTATTTGGGAATAATGTATTCGAGTATTAAAGGATACCTATGGGATAGGACCACATCATTTTGAAATGAAAAATATATGGTTAAGGTGTGTTGGAACATACTAAAGAGTTTTGTTAATGGCAAGAACTTATGTGGAACAAGTTGAATACATTAAGTGGAAAGGATGTCTCAATTCTCACAATATCCTACTTCAAACACATACTTCTACAAAACTATAAAGACTTAGGAGATGATCTACCTATTAAATTAAAGCCCTTTGAGTCAAGTTTCCCACGCATCAAAACCGTTCGTCATTTGGATATTTCTACAGAAAGTTATGGCCATATTACCGGACCTATGCCATATGTACGACCAGATGAGCGGCCGCGCTTATTGGAGGGTATTCTACCTCAGGTGCGCGACCAGGTGCGTGAACGCATACGTAGGAGCCCATTAAATACCCCCACTGCCGGGTAGAGAGAGGGGTTAAGTCATTTCTTGAGCTAAAACCTTATATTTTTAGAGTGAGAGAGTGACCTAGAGTAGGAAATTGTTTCTCAACAATTGTTCTTCAATTCTTGCTCAAATCATGGAAGATTAACAAGGAAAACCCACAAGGTCTTCATTCTAAAAGTAAGATTCTATACCCTAACCCTCAATCTCAAATTTTATATAGAATTGGGTAATTAGTAAGATAATATTTGGGCTTGGGAGTTGTTCATGTTGCATGCATGTGTTACCAAAGGGTGTAAGAAGATTGTTGAGCTAAGAATGCTAGATAATGGGTTTGGGATGATGGAATCCACCATAGGAGGACCTTGAAATCGTAATGCACACCTAGTGTTTGATAAAATGCTTAAATGAGCTAGAACCATGATCATCCTCCTAATTTTAGTTCAATTTATTATATTTCTAAAATAGATTGATGTTGCTAAGAATTCAGGAATATTTTAGAGTTTAAGGAAGCTCAATTGAGGTATGTGGGCTAAACTACTCTTTTAGAAATGAATTACATGATCTTCCCGTAAGTTTCAAGTATTGTTGGCTCAAGTTCCTAATTTCCATGTTTCGAGTTGTTTCTAATAAATTTAATTATCCTGAGTAAGCAAAGTATCGAAAGATGTATGTATTCAAAATGTTTTCCGAATGTTCCTATCACATTATGTTATCCTTCGGGAATGTGTTCAAGAATGACATGTGCATTATAATGTTATGGCTTTGAGTCGTGTTTTAAATGAAAGCTAGTATGCCAATTTGTGTGAAAAAAACTCGATGTGCTTAAGACTCTTAATTGCTCATATGTGTACTTAAAGTCTTGTTTGGAACTGCTTTGTTGTTGATAATCTATAAAGATACTTGAAAGTGAAAGAACTGAGTTGGAGATATGAACTGTGGCCATTGTGCCATAAATGAAAGCTATACGTGTGGCTAGAGATGCTAATGAAATGAGATGATGTGAGAAAGATTGTGAAGTGAGCCTTGATTCAACTATTCCAAAATTACTTCAAAAGTAGAATTTCCTAAAAGCTTATGTCCTTAAGTCATGCCCCAATATGGCCGTTTTAACTAATGATATGCTTTATGAATATTTTTAATGTCTTTTGAATTCTTACATATTCGTGTGTGAAAATAGTGCATTGCCCTTTTTCGGAAAAAGTATTTCAAGAATAAATGGTGAGTTACTTGTTTATGATTTTAACTTGTGCTTCGATTACCAATCATTTTACTCCATTTCTTGGAAAGAAATCCATTGTGTTGAAGTCTACATTACTAATGAAGCTAAAGTTGTGATTTCCGGAATATTATATATGTTGATATTTATGATGATGATCCATGAAAGGAAAGAAATAAAAGTGTGGAATATGAAATACCGCCATTGTGCCACGAAAGAAGAATTATATGTATGGCCAAGAGAGCCAATGAAATAATGATGTTGTACGAGGATGAATATGCTAATGAGGCTATAAATGATGTGAAAGGTTATGAGGTAAATGCATTTGTATTGTTGTTTTCTTTGTATTCAAATCAAAAATATTTTTGGGATTATCGATAGTTACCGAGGAAGGGTAGGTTGAAATAACCTAACCGAGAAACTATACGTGCCGGTGTAGGAGTTGATTGTGATCATTCCCCTTATTTGGGATGAAATTGATGTGATAATACTATTCCCCTTAATTGGGATGAGATGATTGATAGAGAAGGATGATGTCGATCCACATGGCATTTTGGTGAGATGGCCTAGCCGATCGGGTCGTGATCGGACACCATGCCGCACGCATGATGGTGATTGTGCTGGAATTATAATTGAAATTGTGATAGTGGTTGATGTCTCGGATGAGATGACCTAGCCGATCGGGTCGTGATCGAATACCTTGCCGCACACGTGGTGATAATTGTGCTGGAAATTATAATTGAAATTGTGATTGTGGTTGATGTCTCGGATGAGATGGCCTAGCCTATCGGATCGTGATCAGACTCCGTGCTACAAGTACGGTGGTATTGGTATCGTGAATTGTGATATTGTGAACAGTGGTATATCGATGCTAAAGATCTCCCAACCAAAAAAATAAAATTATCTTCTTATTTTGGAAATTAATATGTTTTAACTTGGAAATTGGATATCAATGATTGTTTATTGTTGTTTCCATGGTTTTTCCTTTTATGTTGGCATTCTATTTTGAAAGAGGACAGTTAGCTTTATATAATAGTACTATTACATATGTACTAACGTCCCTTTTGCCAGGGGCTGTTGCGACCAAACACACACGCAAGTATACGTGACCGTCTAGTAATAAAGTGACTCAAAATTTAGATATCAAACCCATAGAGAATTAGATTAATCGTTAACTAAGCAAACTAAAATCAATTTACTATTCAAGATAATCAAAAATGTTATTTTTCTACTAAACTACTATAGCGAAATTTAATAATGTAACCAAGGGAGATATAGATTCCAGGGTTGTGGTCGGTTTATCAATCCTATTGAGTTTGTAATTACACCTGTTAATCCGAATTATCTATGGTTGATAGTTAACCGGATCATTTATATAAATAGTATGTTCCCACAATACTATCTATTTATCGATAATATATCAACCGTATATTCCTATGGTATTGAATCTATCATGAACGAATATAATACGGTATTCAACTAAGCAAGATTGTTAGGTATATTCCTATCCTAACTGCCAAATCTTTCCCCGAGGCACAGGTTCAGAAACAAGCTCTCTCTAATTCTACTCTAATCTAAACACGACTTTCCCAAGCATAGCTAGATAGTAAATAGAACTCAACTGGTGGCCAAACAATTAAGCAGTTATGCACAGAATTAGAGAAACAACCAACAATGATAACTTGAATTAACGGTGATGTAATTAATAAAATTCAATATTCATCACAACCACAACCCTAGAATGTGAAGTTTAACTCCACATAGACATGGTAGCAAAATAAAAAATCATCCAAAAAACGTAAAGATTACTAAGTTTGATGGACGAAAGATGGAATATGATGAATTCCGGCCTCCAATGCGGCTCTTTGCTCTCCCTTGGTCTAAAGTATGATCTCTCCTTCGTCCAAAATATTCCCCCCCCCTCCCACTACAAAATAGGTTTAGAACCCCTTTTATACATGTTGGGGAATTTAGGGTTGAAATCCCCAAGTCTCAGCCAAATTAGGACAAAATCCGCCCCTTGGCGTTTGGCTTGGCGCCTAGCGCCAACTAGGACAGCAAATTTTTTGGTCTTCTGTCTTTGGCGTTTTGGTTGGTGGCTAGAACCAATCTGGACAGTGAATATTTTAGCATGCTCTCAACGGCGTTTTGGTTGGTGCCTAGCGCCAACCTGGGCACCATACTTATACTTCCTCAAAATTCTTCCCTTTTTGACGCCAATTTGCATGCAAACTCCCCAAATCACTTTCAATTGATTTCTACACATATAAATAACATTATTAAGCTCGAGTCACAAATATTCACACAAAAGTTAACAAGATCGAGGCATAATACAATGCAAATTACATGCAAAAACATGGATTTTTAGTCAAACATCACCACCCCACACTTAAGCTCTTGCTCGTCCTCGAGCAACCAACAATTAACTCTATCTTTGAGCACTTTATATTTACACATTTGAAGCACACTACACCAATGACCATGGTTGATAGAAACAATTAAACTGTAGCATAATCATTAAGAACACACTTCCCTTTAACTTTTTCCCTTCTCAAAAATATTTACAACAAAGGCAACATGCTCATAACAGTCCTAGAATCAATAACTGACTCAATGTCAAAATGCACTCATGGCTTGAACACCCAACATCCTAGAGAAGTCTAATAATATTACCTATCCCTCATGAAACCATGTGCCCTCACAACAAGAACAAAAAAGTAAGTTTCACAACAAGAACAAAAAAGTAAGTTGAATCCACACATTCAAATCAAATGCTCAAATATATTTTAAGGACTCATATATATTAAAGAAAATCACTCACTCTCACAAAAGAAGCCACATGCATGCAATTGGTACCATAGGCTTTCCCTTAATGTAAATCTCTACTAGTGTAGGCTCAGTCGATCTAAAATCAATTAGGACTTTTTCATGGTTATAATGTGGGCTACGGGAGGGGAAGGATATATTTAGGAATAGTGGATAACCCCCCTAAGCACTTTAACACATCTCATAATCAACTGTAAGCACAAATTGTTCAATCCCAACTTCAATTTCACAACTAAAATCACCCCTAATAACGTTCCCTCTTTCTTTAGGCACTACTTTAATTCATACCCACTAGCAAGAACAATATGTCAATTTATTAATCTGTATTCTTCCTTCTTCTTTTTTCCAGATTTTGTTTCTTTACAATTTTTGCTAGTGGTGTATTTTTTACAAAACAAGTGCACCGTTCTTTCTTTCATTGGTTCCACTCGAAAGCCATCCAAATTCCCTCCTTACTACTCTTAGCGTTCATTTAACAATTAACATGCTTTAAGAGGTAAAAGGATCAAAACAATGTTAATTAAGAACAAAAAGGGATATAGGCTTGTAATGTGGGTGCAAAATAAAAGTCTATAAGTTCAAAATGGTTAACTAGGGATAGATTTTATTTGTGATAAGCATTAAACTCAAAAAGAACAAAGACAACCTAAAATCATTTTTCAAACCGAGTCTCACCTAAAATTTCGCTTCGACTCACATACCGGGCAAGTTCTAGACACAAGTGCAATGACATGGACTATACAAAAATCTCACTTCACACATGGCACATGACTCACTAAGGACGGTCTCATTCCGACTATCAAACTAATGCAAGTATTCACGGAGCCACAAGATAGTAAGCATTAAGCACAAAGTGAACATAAGTCAAGACTATGAGACATACGCGTCATGAGACATGCAATCCAATTTATAAAGGCATCATGATTAAATTCAAATCACAGAGAAGATACTACACATGCCCAAGCCTAAATATGCTACTATCAAACAAGTCAAGGGCGCCTAGGAATCTCATCCTTCTTCCTCCATTTTTTTCCTAAGTCCTACTCTAAAAATAACTACTACCCGGTTCAAACTACATCCCATGAAAAAGAACTGAGGCACAAAGAAAAACCACGGGGGATTATTACTACGTAAAAGAAACTAAAAGACATATTTTTGGATTTTTTGTTTAGACTTTAATCCCTCAAGAAAACTGTCTAGGAGATCCATCGTCGGGAAAAGTCCAATTTTTCAATTTTCTTTTTTATATTTTTCTTATTCTCCACATTAAAATAAATTAAGCTACTAAATACTACATAACTACATAACTACGAAAACAAAAAATAAGAAGCTAAAATCAAAATAAGAAGTTAACATTTTTACTAATATACTACTACTAATTAACTAGAGGAATTCTCCCACCCCATACTTAAAAGAGTACAGTATTCCCAATGCACAAATAAAGCAAAACAATAATGAGGGTGGACAAGAAACTCCCTGAAAGGCCAATGGTCGAAGCAATAGTTGCTCACGAGGTACTCAGACTTCCCTCAAGCATGGTCCTTTGTCTAGGCACCCCACACTTAGTTCTCACCATCTATGTCACTTTTGCACTCTTCCAATGGCTCTGCTTCCTATGCTTGTAATCCTACAAAATAAAACAAACACTACAAAATTAATATAAAATAAAATAAAATAAAAAAGAGCAGTAAAGCTGGGTTGCCTCCCAACAAGCACCTGATTTAACGTCACGGCACGACTTGAACTTATGAATTGAGCCCCTAATTTGGCTTCAAGCTTTTTGCTATGCTCGCGGGGTGGTGGGACAAATATAATTGGGCCAAGTAACCAATTTCGCATTCTACACCTCTTGGCCTTTAGATGAGGTTCTCTTTGGCACAATAAATTCCAGAATGTAAGCACCTTGTTCCTCGTCCGTTGGCTCCTCCAAAGGCTCGAATGACTCAATTTTTGTATCATCATCCAAACACAATGTTGAAAAATGGATGGAATGAGGACCAATGTATTCCAACTCTAGAATTGCATCACTATTTACATCCCCATATGTACACACACTAGAGTCTTCAAATATAATATTATCTACTTTCTCACATGACTCTAGTGTGCTTTCCTCAACATGGACATCATTAATAAAAGTATGTTCGAATGACTAACTCTCTACTTTTAGCTCCTCAATTTGGCATATAAGCTCCTTTTCAGCTTCACATAACTCAGAACTATTTTGTTGGGCGTTAGACGCATCAACCTTTGCATTCAATTGAGCTCCTAAGTCATGAATATGAATGCCAAATTTTTTGATCTCTTGTCCCAGTTCAGCTCTTCCTTCTATTAAGTATTTTATCCCATCTGTAATTTTCTCACATTGAGCCTCATATATTTCCAATCTTTCAGCTTGTTCCACCAGCCAAGTTTGACTCACAATCTCTTTTTTTTCAAACTTTTCCTCTTGCTGGTACTCGCTCTCTTCATTCAATTCTTCCATATTGGCCTTCATTCTTGTGATTGTTGCCCTCATTCTTTTCATATCTTTTTTTTTTCATCTCGTTGCTCTGCTACTTGCCTCAGAATATCCCTAATATATACATCACGTTCTATATCCTGCACTTCATTTCCCCTATCAAACACACAAACACTGTTAGCAAGATCATAATAAGGGCTCTGAGAAGGATGAAAAGAATTAGGAAAATTATCCCATATTGACCACCAAACATATTACAAATATTCCACTAAACGGATTGAGATTTTGCGCACAACTCGCTCTCGGGAACATTCTGACAATTTTCCCACCAGTGGGGTCCTCCACAATATGGACAAGGATTATCAAAGTAAGAATAATCATCATTCAAACAATTTTCATTCCAAGATGTCATGTCAAAATAAGAAAATAAAATACTAACTAAATAAGAAAATTAAAAGCATGGACAAAAATCAACTAAAAGCTAAACTTAGATAAACAATCAATAACTAAGTCCCCGGCAACGACGCCAAAAACTCGTAGCGACCAAACACACACGCAAGTATACGTGGCCGTCAAGTAATAAAGTGACTCGAAAGTCATATGTCGAACCCACAGAGACTTATATTAATCGTTAACTAGGCAAACTAAAATCAATTTACTGTTCAAGATAATAAAAAATGTTATTTTTCTACTAAAATACTATTGTGAAATTTAAACACTTAACGAAGGGAGATATAGATTCCAGGGTTGTGGTCGGTTTATCAATCCTATTGAGTTTGTAATTATACCTATTAATCAGAACTATCTATGGTTGCTAGTTGACCAGATCATTTATACAAATAGCATGTTCTTACAATACTATCCGTCTATCCATAATATATTAATCGTATATTCTTATGGTATTGAATCTATCATGAACGAATATAATACAGTATTCAACTAAGCAAGACTGTTAGGTATATTCCTATCCTAACCGCGAAATCCTTTCCCGAGCCACGTGTTCAGAAATAAGCTCTCTTTAATTCTACTCTATTCTAAACACGGCTTTCCCAAGAATAGCATAGATAGTAAATAGAACTCAACTCCTGGTCAAACAATTAAGCAATTATGCACAGAATTAGAGAAACAACCAAAAATAATAACTTGAATTAACGGTGATGTAATTAATAAAATTTAATATTCATGACAACTAAAACCCTAGAACGTGAAGTTTAGCTCCACATAGACATGGTAGCAAAACAACAAATCATCCAAAAACGTAAAGATTACTAAGAAAGATGGAATCTGATGAACTCAGGCCTCCACGGCGGCTCTGTGCTCTCCCTTGGTCTAAAGTATGATCTCTCCTTTGTCCAAAATATGTCCCCCCCCCCCCAACTCAAAAATAGGTTTAGAACCCCTTTTCTTCATGTTGGGGACGTTTAGGGTTGAAATCCCCAAGTCCCGGCCGAATTAGGACAAAATTTGCCCTTTGGCATTTCGCTTGGCGCCTGGCGCCAACCCGGACAACAAACTTTTTTTGGTCTTCTGTCTTTGGCGTTTTGGTTGGTGGCTAGCACCAACCTGGACTGTGAATATTTTAGCATGCTCTCAACGGCGTTTTGGTTGGTGCCTAGCGCCAACTTGGGAACCAAACTTATACTTCCTTCAAATTCTTCCCTTTTTGACGCCAATTTGCATGCAAACTCCCCAAATCACTTTCAATTGACTCCTACACATATAAATAACATTTTAAAGCTCGAGTCACAAATATGAATACCAAAGTTAACAAGATCGAGGCATAATGCAAGGCAAATTACATGCAAAAACATGGATTTTTAGCCAAACATCAGGGGCAGTGCATCTTCAATGTATACAGGTGGTTCATCAGCAGGCAGCTTTGGTCCTCGTTAGCAGTCACTCTCTATTCAGCATTTTTTTGTGATCCCTAGTCTATTCCGGGCCTGATGTCATTTGGGTTGTATATTTTTTTTAAGTTATAAACGGGGCCTTGTTGCCGGCACTTCCATACTACTCTTCTGTTATACTTAGAGACTCCGTAGACAGGTTGTGGGTGGTGTTTGATGTGGGGAATTGAAATAGAAATTTTGGTATTTGGCAAACATGTTTTTCATTATATCATAAACCTGTAATATTTTGGAAATTATGAATGAAGCTGCTAATGGAAATGAAATGGGAGTTGTTAATAAAATCTTTTCAGTGTTCAATTAATGGGGTACGTCTCCTCTTTATTCATGGATAAGTTTGGTTAGAAGGAGATCTAACAGGCTTGCTCGACCAGGTTCACTCAGTTGAGCGTCGATCGCACTCCATGAGTTTGGGGCGTGACAAACTTGATATCAAATCCTAAGGTTTTAAAGTGTCCTAGGATGTTTCAGATCTGTGTCTGGTAGAGTCCTCCTTATTGGTGTATTGTCGACCACATCTATAATGAGGAGGCTACTTTGGCATTTAGGAATTTCACACTTCTTTGATACTCCAGATCGTGCGATAGAGCTCAAGATAGGAAGCTAAATTCCTCATCATGTCTCATTTTCCATATGAGTAACCCACGGGTTCGAGGTAGCAAGGAGGGAATGAAAGAACCAGTATCTAGGGGAAGTGTCCTTATTCCTATTAATGTTACCTCGCCACCGGCATATGTTGTGAGAGCACCTAAGAAATGAAAGAGGATTATTGGCATCTATAAGACGGAATGTTTGATATGAAAAAAGAGCTACTTGGGTTTATGTTGAATGATTCTTAAAATATGTTATGTTAGTGGAAAGAGGGGGCACAAGAGGAACAAATACCCTTAGGCTGGGTACACCCATCCCGGTCTGCCTGATATACGGGCGAGAATATTTTGCGTCGTATTGTGAGTATGCTCAGGAGCGTGTTAGGGGTGGTAGAATTGGGAAATTCCAAAATCCCATAAAGTGAGCTGGTGTAGAGATTGTTAATCCCATCACGGGGTCCTGGAGGAAGGATATGGGCAATGCTTATGATGTATGCAAAAAGGGTAATATCAGGTCGGTGGGGCGAGTCAGTTTAACGGACCTCAACCTCATTGTGTGAAGTGTAGGAGATGCTATTCAAGGGTATGTCACTATGGTACCAATGTATGTTACATATGTGGAGTGGAGGGGCATCAATTAAGGTACTACCCTGTCAATCTAAAAATCACCAAGTAAGTCACTCCTTGCTACCTCATAGTGAATGCCACATTATTTTCCTTGTTGTATATGTACATCCATATTGAAGAGGCCTACATAAATATGGTCTTAACCAAAATGTTGAATCAAAAAACATTGCATGTACCTACTCTTTGAACGAGACGCAGTATTCGTGAAGCCTCTTGATAACAATTCTCTTATTTATGACCTCTTGAGGAATTGAGTTCTATAATTATGTTCTTGAATTGAGTTATAACTCTAGGATTAATAATTCGCACTTGCTTTCCTAAATTCTCAACAAGGGACTGTACTTGATTAATTTCTTACAGAACCTTTTGATTCAAATGGATAAAATCTGCTCACTTGTGCTTATGCATGCACAGTCATAAAGTTTACCTATGTGGTATCAAATCCAATGTATAGCGGCCTAGTGTTGAGATCATTCTTGAGCCACTATTTCTCTCTCCGGTGTATGTGGTTCCTATGGTTTGAACAATCACTTCACTTCTTTGTGAATATTATCATGAATCCTTTTCACTTTCAATTAACATTAGAGCATATCTCAGCACCTATCATATGTGTAAATGTCAATTGAAAGAGGTCACTTGTCCTTAGAAACGTTTCTGGGAAATTTGAGATTTTCACAAATACGTCACAGGAAGATATTTTGTTTGCCCATCTGAGTATGACTTTCATGTCCACTTGGATCATGCCTCAGTGAGTAACTCATTTTTTTCCTAGTATTGTAGTTTCCCATGAAGTGGCCTGGTATTGTAGCTTGAGAGCTATTATGGAAAAAACATGTCTAGCTCATAGAAAAGTATTCATTCTCTCTAACCAATACATGATTTCATCCCAACATTAAGATGTCCTAGCTACATGGTTTCACTTGTGTGTGGTTGAAAGTTAAGCAGCCTTACCGCGACTTTTTCCTCCCCACTTCAGGTGGATATTTCAGATTCAGGCACATATGATGAACATATTTATTTGAAAGACAAGTTTGTTGTATCTAATCCTCTCTTATATGATCAACTATTGTGAAGGTTTAAGATATCAGAATGATAGTAATCTCACAAGTGTTCAACTTTTATTTTCATCCTCATGGGCTTGTGGCATATCTATTCCTTGTGTTAGTTAATGTTAAGAGCGTAATGCAACTATATGTATTTTAAAACCCATATCACATTAAGGGTGCCGAAATATTCTCATTTCGAGATAAACTTATTTTCCCTACATTCCAAGAGGCGACTGGTGTCACGTAGTTGGCTATTTCTCTTTGAGGCCTACTATTGCCGAACAAGGCACATATGGAATAACGGACACTAATGTCTTTATCCTCATGACCATGCCTCCCATATGTCACATGTCTAAAAGGACTCATTTCTTTTAAATCTCAGAATCATGAACATTGTCCCTACATTATCAATGTCTTCTAGGCAACTCTATGCCTCATTTGTCGAATCAATGATGTCATCACAATGATTAACCATGTCAGCACTATTGGTAGTAACCTTCATGTCTCTTAGGATATAACCTCCTGAAATCCCCTGCTCAGCACATTGATGGAATCTTGAAAAAATTTCAACCCAATCTCGGACCTCGTTATTCCTATTTATAGTAACCTATGGGGGTTGAAGGTTCAAACATGTCAAAAAAGAAGTATCATTCCGCGATCAAAAATATTGGATAGGAAGTTTTATGGTAATATTCAAGCTAGCACATCTTATAGTAATTGTTGGAGGTCGCCAAAGGTTTAGTCTGGGTGTTCGGCGTAGGGATTTAGAGTTGAAGAAAGTGAACGGGTTATTCTCAAGATTTTCTCTATGAATATATTGGGTGAATTGTTAATGAAGGTAAAGTATGTGTAGTCACATTAGGCCTTATGGAATATTGAAGAAAATAGGACAAACTATGAGTATGATATTTTCCCATCGTTGTCCTCCATGCACCCGATGCATCATGTATCTAGGTTCGAGAAGGTTGTTGGAAATCCTTTGCCTATCATTCCGGTAGAAACTATTGAAGGTGAAGTTAATGGATAATTGGCTTATAAGAGGTACCTAGTTGTCATCCCTGTTAGATAAGTCCAAAAATTGAGATCCGTGCCCATCAAATTAAAGGAAGTATGCTCACTTGCATGTATAACCAAATGGTTGTGGTTTAAAAGGGTAGTTGTTATGTGTTATGATTTAAATATGTGCAACTCATGTCTAGACACCAATTCTGTTAATGTAATGCCCTTAGTGTTGAGATCAATGTTATTGATATATACTGTGATACTTTGTTGAGTTGTTGATGTGTTGTTAGGAGTTATTTTGGTGGTTCTCTAGCAGGTGGTTAGGCCCAATTACAGGGGAGACACTGCCAAAATTTCTGGAAATTTGGTGAGTTAGCCAAAATTTGGAGCATTTGGTGTGTATATAAAGATTTAAGTCACATTAGATGTCTATGGCAGACTCTAACCCTCATTCGAGGACGAATGATTCTAAGCGGGGGAGAATGTAAGGCCCCGTTAAAATTTTCTATGATTTAAGATTTTAAAGTGCGCCAACTGTATTTGGGAATAACATATTCGAGTATTAAAGGAGACCTATGGGATATGACCACATCATTTTGAAATGAAAATATATGTTTAAGGCATGTTGGAACATACTAAGGAGTTTTGTGAATGGCAAGAACTTGTGTGGAACAAGATGGATACATTAAATGGAAAAGATGTCTCAATTGGCACAACATCCTACTTCAAACATATGCTGCTACCAAACTATAAAGACTTAGGAGGTGGTCTACCTATCAAATAAAATACCTTTGAGTCTAGTTTCCAACGCATCAAACCGTTCATAATTTGGATATTTCTACAGAATGTTATGGCCATTTTACCGGACCTATGCCATATGCGCGACCAGAAGCGCGACCGCGCACATAGGAGCCCATTAAATACACCCAAGGCCGGGTAGAGAGAGGGGTTAAGTCATTTCTTGATCTAAAACCTGATATTTATAGAGTGAGAAAGTGTTCTAGAGTGGGAAAGTGTTCCTCAACAATTGTTCTTCAATTCTTGCTCAAATCTTGGATGATTAACAAGGAAAACCCACAAGGTCTTCATCCTAAAGGTAAGATTCTCTACCTTAACCCTTAATATCGAATTTTATCTAGAATTGGATAATTAGTAAGATAATAATTGGGCATGGGAATTGTTAATCTTGCATGCATGTGTTATCAAAGGGTGTAAGAAGATTGTTGAGCTAAGAATGGTAGATAATGGGTTTTGGATGATGGAATCCACCATAGGAGGACCTTGAAACCTTAATGCACACCTAGTGTTTGATAAAATGCTCAAATGAGCTAGAACCATGATCATCCTCCTAATTTTGGTTCAATTTATTATATTTCTAAAATAGATTGAAGTTGCTAAGAATTCCGGAACATTTTAGAGTTTAAGGAAGCTCAATTGAGGTATGTTGGCTAAACTACTCTTTTAGAAATGAATTCCATGATCTTCCTGTTAGTTTCAAGTATTGTTGGATCAAGTTCCTAATTCCCATGTTCCGAGTCATTCCAAAATAAATTCGATTATCCCGAGTAAGCAAATTGTCGAAAGATGTATGTATTCAAAATATGTTCTGAATGTTTCTATCAAATTATGTTGTCCTTCAGGAATGTGTTCAAGAATGATATGTGTATTATAATGTTATGGCTTTGAGTCGTGTTTCAAATGAAAACTAGTATGTCAACTTATGTGAGAAAAATTCGATGTGCTTAAGACTCTTAATTGCTCATATGTGTACCTAAAGTCTTGATTTGAAATGCCTTGTTGTTGATAATCCATAAAGTTGCTCCAAAGTAAAAAACAAAGTTGAAGATATAAAGTGTGGCCACTGTGTCAAGAATGAAAGCTATACTTGTGGCTAGAGATGCCAATAAAATGAGATGATGTGAGAAAGATTATGAAATGAGTCTTGATTCAAAATTCCAAAATTACTTCAAAATTAGATTTTCCTAAAAGCTTATGTCCTCAATTCATGTCCCAATATGGTTGTTTTAACTAATGTTATGCTTTATGAGTATTTTCAATATGTTTTGCATTCTTTCATATTCGTGTGTGAAAATTGTGTATTTCCCTTTTTGGGGAAAAGTATTTCAAGAATAAATGGTGTGTTATTTGTTTATGATTTTAACTTGTGCTTCGATTGCCAATCATTTTACTCCATTTCTTGGAAAGAAATCCATTATGTTTAAAGTCTACATTATTAATGAACCTAAAGTTGTGATTTCCGGAATATTATATTTGTTGTTATTTATAACGATGATCCATGAAAGGAAAGAAATAAAAGTGTGAAATATGAAATACGGCTATTGTGCCATGAAAGAAGAATCATATGTATGGCCAAGAGAGCCAATGAAATAATAATGTTGTAAAAGGATGAAAATGCCAATGAGGCTATAAATTGTGTGAAATATTATGAGGTAAATGCATTTGAATTGTTGTTTCCTTTGTATGAAAATCAAAAATATTTTTGGGAGTATCGATAGTCACCGAGGAAGGGTAGATTGAAATAATCTAACCTCAAAACTACACGTGTCGGTGTAGGGGTGAATTGTGATCATTCCCCTTATTTAGGATGATATTGATATGATAATACTATTCCCCTTAATTGGGATGATATGATTGATAGAAAAGGATGATGTCGATCCACACGATATTGTGGTGAGATGGCCTAGCCGATCGGGTCATGATCGGACACCATGTTGCACACATGGTAGTGATTGTGCTGGAAATGTAATTGAAATTGTGATTGTGGTTCATGTCTCGGATGAGATGGCCTAGACGATCGGGTCATAATTGGACACCATGCTGCACACATGGTGGTGATTTTGCTGGAAATTGTAATTGGAATTGTGATTGTGGTTGATGTCTCGGATGAGATGGCCTAGCCGATCGGGTCGCGATCGGACTCCGTGTTAAAAGTACGGTGGTATTGGTATTGTGATCATTGGTATTATGAACGGTGATATTGTCAACAGTGGTATATCGATGCTAAAGATCTCCCAACCAAAAAAATAATATTATCTTCGAATGTTGGAAATTAATATGTTTTAACTTGGAAATTGGATATTAATGATTGTTGATTGTTGTTTCCATGGTTTTTCCTTTTATGTTGGCATTCTATTTTGAAAGAGGACAGTTAGCTTTACATACTATTACTATTCAATATATACTAACGTCCCTTTTGTCGGGGGCACTACATCTTTAATGGATGTACGTGGTTCATCAATGGGCAGCCTTGGTCGTCGTTAGCAGTCACTCTCTATTCAGCAGGTTTTGGTGAGCCCTACTCTATTCCGGGCTTGATGTCGTTTGGGTTGTACACCACCCAGATGTCGTTTTATGTCATTTGGGTTGTACTCTCTATTCAGCAGGTTTAAGGTATAGCCGGGGCCTTGTTGCCGGCACTTCCATACTACTCTTTTGTTGTACTTAGAGGTTTCGTAGACAGGTTGTGGGTGGTGTTTGATGTGGGAAATTGAACTAGAAATGTTGGCATTTGGCAAACATGTTTTTCATTTTATCTATAAACTTGTAATATTTTAAAAATTATGAATGAAGCTGCTAATGGAAATGAAATGGGAGTTGTTAATGAAATCTTTTATGTGTTCGATTAATGGAGTGCATCTCCTCTTTATTCATGGATGAGTTAGAAGGAAATCTAACATGCTTGCTCGACCAGGTTCACTCGGTTGAGCGCCGGTCGTGCTCCCCGATTTTGGGGCATGACAACCCATAAGCCACTCCATTCCCTCTTAAGCACCCAATAATGCCGCAAACTGAAATGCCAACTCTGAAGAGATGGTCTGTGAATCTTAAATTGTTTCTTTCATCTCTCTAATACTAAAGTGTAGAACCAATGATGATATAGAAATATTGCAATCTTGGCACCTTCTAACGCAAGGCTCAGATCCTATCCGAACACAAATCCGGGAACCCCTACACACCTCATATGAACCTTGAACCCATTAGCACCATCTGGAGAGTAATTTAACTTACTAATCTCCTATGCATAGCTGATACACATCGAACGACTTGTGCCCCACATGTACGTGAATATACAAAAAGAAGAAACCAAGCGATTCCTTTCCTTGCACACTACATCCACAACGAAAGTCAAACATGAATCATTTCACGATATCCATACACCAAAAAGGTATAGTACACCATGCATCCAGTAATTTCCTTGCTCAAGTCATCCTCGATGTCAAAAACTTCAAGCCATAACCGATCCACTAGTATGCCTTAGTCCCAAAAATAATATAATACATGACTATGCGACCTGATTGTCGATAGTATACTCCCCCACTTGGCTCGAAACCACAAAACATAACATTTGATAACCCACGATACTCGTTCTTCATAATTTTCATGATCTCATACTGTTATCCGGCCAAATCCTTCATAAGCTCATGTAGATCTAGTCATCAAACACCCAAAATCATATGCCTTGTGCATACTCATCCTCGTGATAGTCATACGAACTTACCCAATCGATCCAGACTCTAGTTGTAGCACATACATCCCACTGTATAGAAAGTAAACTCTTGATGGAAACATCATATGGATCACAAAACGTCAGACCACATGAGATAACCCACCTGCTTAACCTCAAACTGGTATCTCTCTATGACCCTATCATGGTCACAACCACTATGCAATCACATAATCTTCCTGTGTCTATATCATTAACAAGACATAAGAATCTACTCCATTCCATAAATGAAAAACTGAAAGATCCATCAATAATTTCATAATCCCGAGATTATACAACACATCAAGAAAGAAATCAAGCGTCCACAACCTTTTGCATACCGAACAAATTCTTCTTGACACATCCAAACCATCTAAGCATAGTTCTCAGTCACATAATACTCATCTTATTGCTATCTCGCAACTCACTGAGCTATCAATGCCACTGATAAGTGGGAATTTTGACTACTTATTTGCACTTTTGACTTCTGTTTTTGTTCAAAAATGTTTAAAGGCATTCCCGAAAACTGATAAAATATGCTTACTTGTAGGTGTATCGAAAAATGAGCCATTACGATGAAATAAAACTCAAGAGGAGTGCTTTTGAACAAGGACAAAAATCAAGCCCAAAAAGCTAAAGTGCAGACCACAGAATTTTGTGTGCGGCCGTAGAACATGAGGAAAAATTAACAGAGTTGTAATGTAAGGTGCGTACCGCACAATTATTGTGAGGCCGAAGAAGTCAAGGTTCAGAGAGTTCAAACTCCAACCACAGCAAGAACTACGGACCATACTATAAGTGTGCGGCCGCATAAATCAAATGTGCGGCCGCACCCAAAATTGTGCGGTCCGCAAAACTCAAGAAGACGTGGCCGCAATGCAGAGTTGTGCGGATGTAGATCCAACTCCTGTCAAGAGCTGAAGCGAAGTGTGGACTGCACACAGAATTGTGTGGTCGCAGAACCTCCGAAAGGGAAATTGTGTCTGAAAATTCTATCTTTGTATAAATAGACTACTTTCACGAAATTAGGTCAAGGTTTTGGATACCTGAAAGTCTGTAGCTGTTTTTGTTTACTCTTTTAGGCAACTTTAGTTTATATTGTTGATTTTACATTAGATTTTCATCTATTAATTATTCAATATGAGTTTTATCATCTTTTCTTCTTTATTTTTTTCATTGCCCATTATGAGTAGCTACATTTCCTAGGGTTGTGACCCAACCCTAGTGTGAGAACCTAACTGGTGTTTGATTTAGGGCTTGTTTATGGTTGGGTATGTATTATTTAGCTTAGTTCTTGATATAATTGTAGAATTAATGGTTGCAAACATTGGTTGAAGCCTATTTGACTTGGTCTATACTTGAGAAAGAGAGACTTAGTCTAGGAAAACTTGGCTAACAAGAGTTTGGGATGAAATCAAGAGATTGATAGTCTCAATTAAAGGGTTGAACCTAGAAATAATAAAACCCGACTTGAGCAATTTGTCAACTGTTTAGTTCAATACCCGTTTTGACTTGAGAGAGCAAAATTGGGCAAAACCACTCTCTTATCGAGAGGTATTGAGTGGGTATTTGAGTGTTAATTGCTATAATACATCCCCACCAACGAAACTCGCCAACAAGCCTACAACCCCTTAGGCAAATACCTAGGTGGAAGTCACAACCCTAGACCTTTTACATATTTGAAAAACAACAAAAAAAACTTCTCTAGTTTCTTATTTTTAATTGCAATCCTTAGTATAATTTTAGAAGTAAAATCAAAACAAAGTTTGTGGAAGTGCAACTTAGACAATTCACGTGCTTAGACCAAATACATAACATTAATCCCATCTACGCTCCCTATGTATTCGATTCCGACTCCAAGTTGAGTATTATTATTGCAATCGACCACTTCACAACCCCAATTTGAGGTGTAACTTGGGCGAGATCGGGACACTGCCAGACATAAGTCCAAATACACGTACTCACACTACTAAAATAAGCGAGAGCAAGTTGTGCTCTAAATATGGCCTCAAGTCCTCCAGATTGTCATACCTTCCCCAAATAAACACATCTTGCACCTCATCCACGATATCACAAGTCGTCGGTGCACAACTGATATTAAGTGTTCAACATCACATACTAGTGGATGGAAAGAAATTTAAGATATAGGCTCCAAGCTAAAATAAAGTTGCACGATAAGGAGAGAAACATAGGAAGTTTCTTATATGCTCCGCAGCCTCTCGGTTATAGGTATGGACGTCATCATACCATTTCGCAAGACTCTACTATACATTTGCTCATGGCTCGCAGAACCTATGACTCTACTATACACTTGCTCAAATCCTGATTACCTATTCCAATACGAGTCCAAATCTCCAATTTTCACTCTCTAAAACCATAGCCAAAACCCCCCAAATTTCTCTTTCACACCCCACAATATATATGTAATAATCAATGGGTAACAATATATAATGTTAAAATCAAGTAGGAATCACCTATCCTCTTGCCTTGTGTGAAAATTCCCTTCAAAAATCGCCCCTCTCCATTCTAAGGCTCAAAATATGAAATAATGGGTCTATGTCTTGAAATTACATCACTTAAACCTTTGTCCAGTAGTACCCTTCGCGAACGCGGCCACTGCCTCGCCCAGTGGTACCTTTCATCCTCACCCAGTACAAACGTGATCCTTGTGTCACGAAAGTGAAGAACAAAATTCCTACCAAGCTTAAAACACACCGCGATCGCGATTTAATCTCCGCGATCACGAAGAAGGACCTGACACCAGTAAAAATCTGAATCTTTCCAAAATGCTCCGGGTGGTCCGAAACCCACTCGAGCCCCCCCGGACCCCGTCCCATGACATCAACAATTATTTAAACCATATACGAACATGCTCGTAATCTCAGACCATCAAAATATCATCTATTAACTAGAATCAAACACCAAAACACATAATGCATTCCTTGAAGTTAACGAACTTTACACTTTTACAACCAAGTGTTTGATTCAAGTCTAACCAATCCAGAATGAACCCAATCTTTGCACACAAGTTCCAAATGACTAAACGGATCTATCCCGAGTGCCGGATCAATAGTCCGAACACGATAGCCTCAAAGTCAACTATCAAACTTATGGAATTTTTAACATTCGACAATTAGAGCCAAATCAACCTAGGAACTTCAAAATCAAATTCCAGATATACACCTAAGTTTAAAATCACCATATGAACCTATTGAAACTATCAAAATATGAATCCAATGTTGTATACACAAAAGGCAAAACTTGGTCAACTCTTGTAACTTTAGCTTCAAAAATGAGACTAAGTGTGTCATAAACTAATAGGAAACATAAATTTAATCAACATAATTATTTAGTGGAAGTTCGTTAGTTATCAACATATATGTTCCACCATTTGTACGACATGAGGTCGGATTATGGCCCGATTGGCTAAGTCATCTCATTATAATGCTCTATGGATGGATATTAGTTTGCTAGCAGTTCATTAAGACATTCGTTATCCCAACCAAGGTAACCCAATCAAGTGCAAATATAATCCTACACTGGCATATGCGGTTTTGGGGATTAGGCCTTTAGACCACTACCTTCTCTATTACATAATAAAGCTCCCAAAACATTTTATGAAAGTAATGCATTTCAGTTGGCACTTTTAGTACATGGCACAATTTCTTGGATTTAGGCTTATTAGCCAAATCACATTGTAAAGCGTTTGAGACCTCTTTCATTTTCCATTTGAAAGTTGTAGTATCATCTTCGAGTTCGTGGAAAACATTAACATTAACAACATTTCATCTGAACGTTATTAGACATGTAAGTCATTTCATTATGTAATACATAGCATGTGTTATTACAACATTTAAATTTAGGCATGGAAAGACTCTTTCAAGTCTAAGAAAAGAAATATTTCCCCAAGAATATATCGGATATGTAGAAATTGACACAATACATAGCACTCTTATCATAGAAGAAATGACACTTAAGATTCAAGTTTGGGAAAAGGCATAGGTGCTTAGAGGGAAATATTCCTATGAATAGAGTTTTAGCCAGCATACCTTAGTTACGTTGATCTACCGGATCAATAGTAACCATGGTGCATGCACATATGCTTGTCCCCTCGCATATGAATTAACCCCAACATAATAACCATCATAGCATACGGGAAACATACCCTCATTCCAAGCCTAGGCAAGATACTTACCTCATCCAGGTCAGTCTTCAACCTCAAGCCACGTCAAAACCTTGCTCTAGACCTCCAATCACGCATATCTAAGCCAATCATCATCCAAGGAAGTCAAACAACGCTATAGGAAGGTATCCCAAACCATAAAGCTCCGATATTTTACGAATTTCATTAAGTAAACAAAGTCAACCCAAGCTTGTATGCCAAAAATCGGAAACCAATACCAAAATCTGATGACTCATAACCTACTGAGTCTAAATATATAATTAATTTCTAAAACGGAGCCCAGATCGTAACTCAAATCCCCATAATACACTCCCTTAAAGTGTAGACATAAACCCCAAATGTCACTTAAAAATCCAAGTTTTAGATGTATAAATACTTGGGGAATCAATATATAAAATCAAATCCAAGTGAAAATTCCTTACCTCCAATGTAGTAGAGAAATTTGTCTTCAAATTCTCCTTCTCTCGATGTTTAGGGCTCAAATTATGAAAGAATAGGTAAAATCCTGCAAATGGCAACTTTGATACTCTACCCAATAGTACTCTTCACGATCGCGGCATAGCCTTCACGACCGCGATACACAAATTAATACTGCGTCTGACACTCCTACGCGAACTCGGCCAAAATTGAACGCGAAGGCCAACTGGCCTCACTACTCCGCGAACGTGAGGGACCAATTGCGAACGCGATTGTCTGTAGCCCGAGCTCCTCCAAGTCTTCGGGAATGTGAATCCACATGTGCAAACATGATAGCAAGCTCTCCCAATACTCTGCAAATGCGATCCACAAATTCCAAACGGCCAAAATCGTTCTCTACAATCGCGAGCTTTCCTCTGCAATTGCAGTGTACTGCAACACACCAGCACAACAACTCTGCAAAACTAAACCAAAATGGTCTGAAACAAATCTGAAATACCCATGAGGCCCATGTAACCCCATCCAATTACCGATAAGTCCAAATACATTATCCAAACTTATCCAAAGGATCAAAACACTATAAATAACTACAAAACCAATAATTGAAGATCAAATAATCCCCTAACTTTCAAGCATTCAAACTTCACCGAACTCGTACGAATCACACTTAGGCACTCTATGTCACAAACAAACTTTGCATAGAAGTTCCAATCAATTAAATAAACATATGCAAGGTCTCAAAACCACAACACGAGTCCGAAACACCAAAGTCAACGTCTAGTCAAACCTATGAACTCTCCAGTTCTTCAAATTGTCCATTTTCGACAAATAGGGCCAAAACCTTCTAGGAACATCCAAATCAAATTCGTACATACGCCAAGTCCAAAATGACCATACGAACCTATTGAACCCATCAAATCCCTATTCCGAAATCGTTTATACAAAAGTTACACCTTGGTCAACTCTTTCAACTTAAAGCTTCTGAATTGAGAATTACTCTTTCGAATTAACTCTAAACCTCTCAAAAATCAAAACAAACTATTCATGCAAGTCATAATGCATCATATGAAGCTACACAAAGTATCAAATTTCCAAATAAATTGCCAAAGCTCAAGACAGCCAATTGGGTCATTACAATAGGATAAGCATACTTATTAAAACAATATAACCTAAACATAATTCAATTTCTATGTTCACATACAGAAATGATATGCACTATATAGAAACTACGTGGATGATTTTAAATGAGTCTATGATTATCATGCATGCTCAAGACTCGATCAAAACCAATATCCAACACTTCCCATGTGCTCTAATATGATCCAAAACATCCTACATGCTCCAACACGATATACGTACCACCTGCACTCATAGGGTCCAATGTAGCATGCGTAATCACACTCTGGAGGGATGGATCCATATCCAAGGGAAGCATTTAAACTCATCATTGTCACATCCCAAATAACCCTCTAGACGTGACTGGCACCTAGCTAACACTACTCGCCTGGCAAACAAAATTTTCATACACTTAACCTATTAATTCGAAGTATTAAATAAATTTAATAACTATCAAAACATGCTGATAGTTAATTACAAAAGTCTAATATCTCAAAATACAAATTTAAAATTATTGCTCAATTCCCACAGTAGACCATGGAGCATGTACAAGAATTATAAAAAAACCTAAAGCGACCGCGTAAAAGCAAAATACAGAAAGAACATATCCAAACAACTCGACCATAATACTGTTGTGGAATACATTCACTGTCCTTACATATGAAAGTGCCGAAACATATACAAATGCATCTACATAACGCTCTTATGTACGACAGTTATGGAACACACCTATACTCCCCTACATAATGCTCTCACGTACGGTGGTGCTGGAACACATCCATACACCCATACATTAACATTTCATATACTATTACTCCTTTCACACAAGTTGATACGAGCATCTCGTGCTATTGCACCCTCTATAACATATCACTTCATGGGATAGTATGATGTACAAATAGTTCAGACTAGATTAGGATAGGATCTCAATGAGTCTATCACGATTACCAAAACTAGGATCATAACTTTCTCAACAAATATGATAGACTAACCATGAATTCTACAATGGTGTATTTTTATTTTCTTTCAGAGTTAACCATTTTTATGGTAATTTCTCATGTCTCTAACAGTCATATTTAACATATGAAAAGTTTAAACTTTTAAGAACAACATTTTTTATATCTCATATCACCACATGTAATCGTTAGCTCTCATTCTTCGGTTCCAAGCCATAATTGTAGATTTGGAAGTTCTAAGTTTTATAAACATTGCATCTCTTGGAGTACAAATCTGCTCAAGTCAACCCCAACGATTGTAACTTTTTAGCTATAGTGCTCCATCATTGTTCACTATCAAGTAGGTTCCGCATCTAAAAGGTGATGACTAACCCCTCTTAATAAGGGCTAGATTCTCATACCGATAAACTTTGCTTCCTCAAACGAAGACAATTGTAATGTCACATATGGTATAGCCTTAGCAGGCATAATGCCATCGATCTATCATCTGTTTACTAGACATCACAAAGCCCAAAATATCAAAAGATAAGAAAAGAAATTCACACTTATAACCTCTGTATACATTATCTCGATATCCGTAGGACCATCCTTAACCACTACATATGTTTCTATCAACTACGAAAATATTCTCATACATCATTAATAAACATATTAATTAGGAGGCAAGGGAACGATTTAAATACTCGGTTCATCATGTCCATGATGATTACTAGTGCCTTGGACTATGTAAAATAGATCCGAGGTCAAATACATAAAAATTAAACTCTGGTCAACCTTCACAACTTAAGCTTCAGTACTAGGATCTTACTGTTTCAATTTATTCCAAATCCTCCACGAAAACAAACCAAACATCCCCTCAAGTCACATAACAATAAATGCATCCATGGGAAGCATCAAATAGGGGAACGGGGATCAACCATACCCCCAAGTCACATAACAATAAATGCATCTATGGGAAGCATCAAATAAGGGAACCAGGCTCAAATACACGAAACGACCAGCCAGGTTGTTATATTCTCCCACCTTAAACAAACGTTCGTCCCCAAACGGGTCTAGAATCATACCTGAAGTGCCAAAAAGGTGAGGATATCTGCTTCACATATCATGCTCGGTATCCCAAGTCACCTCCTCGACTGGTTGACCTCCCCATTTGACTTGCACCGATGTAATATTCATAGATCTCAGCTTTCGGACATCCCCTTCCAACTGCACCATGGTGAAATCTAACACATGTGATGGATCCTTATAGTACTTCCGCGTCATAGAAACATGAAACACATGATGAACTCTTGATAAACTAGGTGGCAAGGCAAGTCTATAGGTTACCTCAATGACACATGCTCGTAACATGACCTCCTATATCCGAATAGTATGCTTGGGTTGTCCGTCCGTCCGAGGATGAAATGTCGTACTCATCTTGACTTGTGTGCGCAACTCATGTTGCACGAATCTCCAAAAATGTGATGTGAATTGTGTGCCTTGATCTGAGATAATAGACATGGGAACACCATGAAGGTGAAGAATCCTACGAAGATAAATTCGAGCTAGCTGATATGAAGAGTAGGTAGTCATGACTGGAATAAAGTGTGCAAATTTTGTTAGTCTATCCACAATGATACATCCTGCATCAAATCTCCTCATGGTCCGTGGAAGCCCAACTACAAAATCCATAGTGATATGCTCCCACTTCCACTCGAGAATATCGATCCACTGAAGCAAACCATCAGGTCTCTGATTTTCGTACTTCACCTGCTGACAGTTCAAACATCGAGCAACATACTCAATAATATCCTTCTTCATCCTTTGCCACCAATAGTGTTTCTTCAAATCATGGTACATTTTCAAGGCACCCGGATGAAAGAAAGACCACAAACTATAGGCCTCTTCCAAAATCAGCTCTTGCAACCCATCCATATTCGAAGCACACATCCGACCCTGAAGTCGCAATAGCCCATCATCTCCAATAATAACCTCCTTAGAATCACCGTGCTACACCATGTCCCTTAGGAAAAAAAAGTGAGGATTATCATGCTAGCGTGCCTTGATGTGCTCAAACAAGGACGATTGTGATACAACACAAGAAAGAACCCTGCTAGGCTCTGAAACATCCAACCTTACGAACCTGTTGGCCAAAGCCTGCACATCCAAGATAACAGTCTCTCCCTAACTGGAATAAAAGCAAGACTACCCATGCTCTTAGCCTTCCTACTCAAAGCATTATCCACCACAATGCCCTTTCCTGGATGATAACGAATGGTAATATCATAGTCCTTTAGTTCAGATCATTTTGCTTATATAAGTGCTAGAGACTTCGGTGATCCGTTAACACCTCACAAGGGATGCCATAAAGATAGTGTCGCCAATTCTTATGCGCGTGTAGAATGGTTGCTAACTCCAAATAGTGCACTGGGTAGGTTTTCTCATGGGGCTTTAACTAACGTGAAGCATAAGTAATCACTCTCCCCTCCTGCATCAACATACATCCAATGCCAATCCATGAAGAATCACAATAGACTGTACAAGAAACCAATCCCGAAGGCAAAACCCAAATTGGAGCTGTAGTCAAGGATATCTTATACTTCTGGAAGCTCTCCTCACACTCATCAGACCACCTGAATATGGCACCATTCTGCGTCAATCTAGTCAATGGGGTTTCTATAGATCAAAACTCCTCCACAAAAGGGTAATATGACCCTACCAACCCAATTAAACTCTGGATCTCTGTAGTAGTAGACGATCTAGGCAAACTCTAAACTACCTCAATGATTTTCGAACCCACCTTAATCCCCACACTAGATACCATATGACCCAAGAATGCCACCGAGTCTAACCAAAACTCGCACTTGGAGAATTTAGCATATAGTTTCTTCTCCCTCAAATTCTAGAGCACCATCATCAAATGTTTCTCATAATCCTCCGAGTTGCGAGAATACACAAATATATCATAAATGAAAACTATGATGAAGGAATCTAGATAAGGATGAAATACGATGTTTATCAAGTGCATGAAAGCTATTGTGGCATTGGTGTCATGCCCGGATCTCGGGGAGCAAGACCGGTACCCAACCGAGATACCACGGTCAAGCAAGCCTACATGATGTCTTCTACCCAATCTTACCCATGAACAATATAAGAATCAGTAATAAGAGATAGATGTGAGAAGAGTAAAGAGTTCCATATTCTTTTTCCATTACTCAAAAGTGATTCCTTTTACAAATTCCAAAATATCACAAGTGCATAATTTCGAGAGAAAACATGTTTGCCAAATACCAAACCCGTCTAGTTCATTAGCCAACATCGAACACCACCCACATCATCTCTACGAAGCCTCTAAGTAAAACAGAAGAGTAATATGGAAGTGTCGGTGACAAGACCCCGGTTATACCTCAAAACACTATGTACCATGTCAAGTGACATAAGGCCCGAGGATCAAAGTTGCGTGCTGACGAACCACCTGCATCTATTAAAGATGTAGCGCCCCCGACAAAAGGGATGTTCGTACATATGGAATAGTAATAGTATGTAAGGCTAAACACTCTCTAGAAGAATTGAGTAACAGTACAAGGAGAAACAACATAAGATAAATGAGAGCCTCGAACAATATAAAAGCATCAAGTTAAGAAGAAGATAACGTTTTCCAAGTAAATATCATTATTTTTAAGTTGGGAGATCTTTAACACCGATATTGTAAGGCCCCGTAAACTTTTACAAAAGAAAAATAATGTTTCATGGTGCCGGAGGTCGAGGAAGAAATGAATAAAAAGTATCCTTATTTGTTTGAATGGCCATGTATTTATAAAGTTATGATCTAGGAAAATTATAAGACTTACTTTCTATGAATTTTGTATCATTGGAACAATTGGCGTTAAGAGTGTTCCTTTTTGGAAATATATTGCTCATGAGGCCACAATTAGTGTTGTTTTGTATTACGTTACGTCGTTGGATTATGTATATGTTGTTAAGATGTGTTTATGGGGCTCTCTGACAGGTGGATAGGCCTAGCTACAAGGGAAACTCTGACGAAATTTTTAAAAATTTAGGGAGTTGGTCAAATTTGGGGCTGTAACAGATTTTTACCCTTATTCAAGGATGAATGATCCTAAGTGGGGGAGAATGTAAGGCCCCGTAAAATTTTGCAAAAGAAAAATAATGTTTCATGGTGTCGGACTAGGCTTACGTGTTTGAGGATTGTAGAATCATGTACGTGTTTGAGAAAAATAATGTAAAGCTCAGACTTTTTGGGTTGAACAATGCACTAGAAAGTAAAGAAAAATATTTGGCAGAAAAATACGTTTCTGCGGTCCATTATGCGACCGCTAAAGCACTCTGCGGGCTGCATAATAGTAGCAAAAGTGAGGCAGGAGAGGGCTAGTTTGGGTGCAATTCTGCGGTCAACTATGGGATCGCATAACTGTTATACGGTTCATTATGCGACCGCAGAACAAGTCTGCGGGCAGCATAGTGACCGCAGACACAGACAAATTTTTGCCGGTTGTGGACAGTAATTATGCGACCGATATGCGGTCCGCATATCGATTATGCGATTGCAGACATTGTTCCGGAGCTCCATTTTTGGGTTTTAAAAACCCGACCCTACTTCGTTAAATACACGCTTTGGGCCATTTTTGAGCAAAAATCTGACATTTTATAGTGAGTGAGAGTGCCCTAGAGTGAGAAGGTGTTCCTCAATAATTGTTCTTCAATTGTTGCTCAAATTTTGGAATATTAAGAAGGGAAACTCACTAGGTCTTCATCCTAGAGGTAAGATTCTATACCCTAACCCTCAATTTCAAATTTTGTCTAGAAATAAGTAATTAGCAAGATAATTTTTGGGCATGAGAGTTGTTTATTTTGCATGCATGTGTTATCAAAGGGAGTAGGAAGATTGTTGAGCTAAAAATGGTAAATATTGGGTTGTGGGATGATGGAATTCTCCATAAAATGACCTTGAAACATTAATGCACACCTAGTGTTTGATAAAATGCTCAAATGACCTAGAACCATAATCATCTTCCTAATTTTGATTCAATTTTTTATATTTCTACAATAGATTGAAGTTTCTAAGAATTCCGGAATATTTTAGAGTTTAAGGAAGCTCAATTGAGGTATGTTGGCTAAACTCTTCTCTTAGAATTGGATCCCACGATATTCATGTGAATTATGTAAGTCCCGAGTGATTCATTATAAAATTGGCTATTCCGAGTAAGATTGGGTTAAAAGATATATGTTTAACAAGTATTCCAAATGCTTTATTTATGTTATGTTATGAATTTAGGATGTGTTAAAAATATGGGATGTGGATTAGAAATGTTTGACTTCAGGTTAAATTCAAACGAAGGCTATTATGCCAAATTTTGTGAAGAATCTATATGTGCCTTCGACTTTTAATTGCTTACTTGTGTACTACATGCCTTGATTTGAATTGTTGTTGTTGTTGATGATGATGATGTTGATATTAGAAAGGGAAAAGGTAAGCATGAAATACTAAATATGGCCAACGTGCCAAGAATGATCTTATAAATTATGGCCATTAGTGCCAATGAAATGAAAAGATATGAAAGTAATATGAAATGCGATGATTGATATAAAAAGGTTGATGTCTCGAAAAAGACAGCCTAGCCGGTCGGGTCGTGATCAGACACCATGTCGCACACATGGTGGTAATTGTGCTGGAAATTGTAATTGAAATTGTGATTGTGGTCGATGTTCCTAATAGATAGCCTAGCCGACCGGGTCGTGATCGGACTCAATTTTAAAGACGGTGGTATTGATATTGAGAGTAATTGTGGTTGATGTCTCTAATAAGATAGTCTAGCCGATCGGGTCGTGATTGGACTCCGTGCTGAGAGTACGGTGGTACTGGTATTGTGAATAATGGTATTGTGGACAATGGTATATCGATACTAAAAATCTCCCAATGTGAGATATGGAAATTAATTGAAACACTGTCTTGATCCTAAATTAAGGTTTGATGTTGATAAAAGGCTTCCATTAACATTATGATAATCTTGTTTGTATTATTTGTCATTCTATTGAGAGGGTGTTTAGTTATACATACTAGTGCTATTCGACAGTACTAACGGCCTTTTTGCAGAGGGCGCTGCATCTTTAAATGGATGCAGGTAGTTCCATAGCAGGAGATATTGATCAGTGATAGCCGTACACCTTCTTCCCAGCTGACTTGGTGAGCCCCACTTCATCCCGGGGTCATGAATGTTTTGTACTTTATGTATTCTGTTTGAGGTATAGCCGGGGCCTTGTTGCCGGCATTATCAATGTACTCTTCTTTATCTATAGAGGCTCCGTAGACATAGTACAGGCTGTATATTGGTGCTGGAAAGTTAAACTCGTTATGTTGTATTTGAATTACTATTTCCACTCCAGATTATGAAAAATGTGTGGAATTGAGACTTTAAAAATGAAGTAACCAATGGTAAGAAATTGGTATTGTAGACGTGATCATTTTATTGTTTGATTAACGAAGAGATATATATATTCTCTTTATTCATGATTTATTTTGGATAGAAGGAAATCTAATAGGCTTGCTCGGCTGGGTTCACTCGGTTGAGCGCCGGTTGCGCTCCTCGATTTTGAGGCGTGAAAAATATACCACTGTGTTTTTTACCACGGAGTCCGATCACGGGCCGATCGGCTAAGACATCTCACCCAAAGATATACAATCACAATATCATCGTACTTTTAGCACAGAGTCCAATCTTAGCCAGATCGGCTAAGCCGTCTCACCCCAAGACATCCCACCACAATACCACCATATGCGCAACAGGGCGTCTGATCTCGACCCGATCGGCTAGGTCGTCTCCCCACATATGCCGTGTGAGTAGACATCCAATCCAAGGCTAGCAATAATCTCATCCCAATCAAGGGAAAAAATCTCAATATATCAATCTCATCCCATTTAAGGGGAAATGATCTCAACAGTTGAATCAAAGCATAACATGGTGATTTATGACTTAAATAGTTAGTTTAAAACAACCATATTTGGACATGACATGAGTACATAAGCTTTTAGGCAAATCTAATTTTGGAGTCAATTTGGAACAGTTGAATCAAGGCTCATTTCATAATCTTTCACACATCATTTCATTTCATTGGCACGATTGGCCACACGTATAATTTTCATTCTTGGAACGGTGGCCATACGTTATATCTCCAACTCACTTCTTTCACTTTCAAGCATCTTTATAGATTATCAACAATAAGAGCATTTGAAATCAAGGTCTTAAGTATATATATACGAGCAATAGGAGTCTTAGAGGCATTGAGTTTTCTTTCCAAGTTAAGCATAATAGACTTTCATTTGAAACACGAGTTGAAGTCATAACATTTTAATACATAAATCATACTCAACACCTTCTCGAAGAGATAATAATAAGGTAAGATCTTTTGTTACACGTTTTGAGTACATGCATCTTTCAATACAATGCTTACTTGGCATAATCAAATTTATTAGGAACAACTCGGAACATGGGAATTAGGAATCCGGGCCAACCATACTTGAAACATACGGGAACATCATGGAATTTGATTCTAAGAGAGAAGCTTAGCCAACATACCTTTCTTGAGTTTTCTTTAGATTACTAAAGCATTCCAATACTCCTAGCAACCTCAATATGTAGAAACATAACCAAATTTAACCATAGTTAGGAAGGTGTTGTTAGATTTATCCCATTTTGACATTTCATCAAACAACTAATATGCGAAATCTATTACAAGGTCCCATAATAGAAATTCCTCTACCCTCGCCATGAATTTTCATCCAGGCAACCAATATACAATATCGCTACAACACCTATCAACCACTATTAGTCACGTGCATGCCCATCCATTTGCCTCAAACCCACCAAAATCATATTTCCTAGTCTTCACACACTCCCAAATTCGAGATTGAGGTCTTATGGATTCCGGTAACAAATCCCACAATCCCTACCATGATAACATCATACTTAAGGTGTGTGCAAGAATTGAAGAGTATAATTTCATAGAGCTCCACCCTCTCTCTCTAAATTGATACCCTCACTATAAAACATCAAGTTTTATCTTATAAAATGACCCCCTAAGGCCGTATATCAAAATAGGGTTGGATAAGAAAATTTCCAAAAATAACCCCCCGATGTCAATTATGTGGTGCAATTCCATGGAAGCAGAAAATATTTGTGTCCAGCAGAATGGCCACAAAATGGTATGTCAATTCCTCGATGCCATTTTGCGGTAGAAGAATGGTTATGCGGCCAGCAGAATGGCCACAAAATGGTTTCCAAATTTTGGGTTGGGTCTGGTCAATTCGGCGATGCAGTTTTGCGGCAGCATAATGGTTATGTGGCCAGCAGAATGGCCACAAAATAGTTTTCAAATTTGAGTTGCTTCTGATTCATTTCGTGGTGGTTCCATGGTCAGCGGAACATATCTGCTATAGCATAATGGACCACAGAATTGTTGTATTTTACAAATTCTTCTACCAACTCCACGATGCATTGGACAATCCAAAAATCCGGTTTGTGGCACATTAGGTTACCTTTGTACCATAAAAACTTAAATTCATGGTTAACCTTTACGGGGCCTTACAACCTAACAACACCTCCACATGTCAACAAAGCATCAAAAAATATATATCGATAACACCAATCTCAACATTACATGCATTACATTATCAAAAGTGGTATATTGACATGAACTTTACACATTTAAATCATAACACATGGAAAGTACCTTTTGAACCACATCCATTTGGCTATAAAAACAAGTGAGAATATTTTCTTTCCACAATACCCTCGGCCTTCGAGGTGGCCTCTACTCACGAACTTCGCCATATCACTTGACGGAGGCAATCTCACTTCCGGACTTATCTAACAAGGATGACAATTAGGTACCTCTCATAAGCCAATTATCCATAGACAAGGGATTTCAAACTACCTGTTTAGACATAGAAACATGAAGCACCGATGCCTGGAGGATAGCGATGGGGAAACATCATACTCATAGTTTTGCCTATTTCAATAAAGACTCCATAAGGCCCAATGTGAACTATACCTACTTTACCTTCATTAACAATTCGCATAATATCTTGATAGAGAAAATCATGAGAATAACCCGTTCGCCTTCTTCAAATCCAAATCTCTACATTAAACACCCGAATTAAACTTCTTGGCGACCCTTAACCTCCTTCTCCTCCTTATTCTATGATGTGATCGAATGAATATGACCATAGAGTTTCCTACCCAATATTTTTTGTCATTGAATGATTCTTTTTTTTACATGTTTGAAACTACAAATTTCTTGAGATCTGCTACAAATAGGAACAACGAGGTTTGGAGTTTGAGCTGGAATTATTCAACAATACATCAATGTGCTGAGCAGGGGCATTTCACGAGGTTATATCCTAAGAGATATGACGGTTATTACCAATAGCACTAACATGGTTAATCATTGTGATGACATCGTTGATTCGACAAATGAGGCATAGAGTTAACTAGTGCACATTGATAATGTGGGAACGATGTACATGATCCTGAGATGTAAAAAAAGTGAGTCATTTTAGACATATGATATATGGGAGGCATGATCGGGAGGATAAAGACGTTCGCAAAAGTTATTCTTGGAAGACGATGAGTTATAATACACTGGTTGCCTCCTGGAGTGTAGGGAAAATCAGTTTAACTCGAAACGAGAAGATTCTTGCACCATGAATGTGATAGGGGTTTCAAAATAGATGAAGTTGTATTACACTTTTAACAGTATTTGACATAAGGAATCTATGCCACAAGCCCATGAGGTTGAAAAAAAGGTTGAGCACTTGTGAGGTTATTACTCCGACGACATAACCCTTCCCAGTAGTTGATCCTATATGAGAAGACTAGATATACGATAAATTTGTCCTTCAAATTAATAGGTTCATGATATGTGCCAAAATCTGAAACATCAAACTTCAACCATTCACGGGTAAAACCAGGTATCTAGGACATCTTAATATTGGGATTAAATCATGCATTGGTTAGAGAGGTTATAATAGTTAATATGATGATTTGGGAATAAAGGAAAATAAAAATCATATCCACCCAGGAATGTGGAATATTTAGGATGGTAAACTCTCCGCACATGATAATGACATAATAAATGATTCTAGAAGCCGAGTGTTTAAAGATAATGGAACCCATGGAGGCACTATAGAATAATCATGGAAGGTTTGCAAATGTTCATAATGAGTTTGCCACGGGTCTTGTGACTTAAAAAGTACCCAGATGCTAATGAAGGATGGGAAAAACATGAGAAACCAACATGATGTTATGCTAACCCCAAAAGTGCATTCAACATAATGGAGAGACCCTTAAGAATCCTACGAGAAAGGGAGTGCTACAGCGACATATTGAAGGATGCAAAATCTCATGGTTATCCAACAAGTGTCGGGAAACTAGCACAATGGATTTACTAACTAAGGAACACATTCAGAACACTTTGTAGAGGTGTAAAGAGAAAATGAACACTTGTTATGAACTAGACACGTTTCTGCTATAACAACTCTCAAGCTGCAGCACCCGGCCACGTCATGGGCCGCTACAATACTAGGAATGAAGTTACTCACTGAGGTATGATCTAGGTGAATTGGAAGTTATACTAAGATGGGCAAACAAAAGATCTTCCTATGACAAATTTGTGAAAATCTCAAATTTTCGAGAAACTTTATGCGGACAAGTGATCATTTCAATTGAAACGTACATGTATGACAGGTGCTGAGATATGCTCCTATGTTACTAGACAGTAAAAAAGGTTTATGATAATGTTCATGAAGGGAGTAAAGTGCATATTCAAACCGTGTGAGCCACATACACAAGAGAGAGAGTGGCTCAAGAAAGATCTCAACACTAGGCTGCTTTACATTACATTCGATACCCTTTAGGTAAACATTATGATGGTGTATGTCTAAGCACAAGTGAGCAGATGTTATCCATTTGAATCGGAAGGTTATATAAGAAATTCATCCGGTATAGTCCTTTGTTAAGAATTGGAAGATGCAAGTTAAAGTGTTAACCTAAGATTATAACTCAATCCAAGGAAATCATTATAAAACTCAATTTTTCAAGAGGATGTAAGTAAGAGAATTGTTATAAATAAGCTTCACAAATAATGCGTCTCGTTCAAAAAGTAGGTACATGCAATGTTTTGTGACTCAGCGTCTTATTAAGACCATATTTATGTAGGCTCTACAATGCAGATGTACATATACAACAAGAAAAATTATGTGGTGTTCATAATGGTGAAGCAAGGAGTGACTTACTTGGTGACTTTAGATTGACGGGCCAGTGCCCTACCTGATGTCCCTCGACTCCATATCCATAACATGCATTAGTATCATAGTGACATACCCCAAAATGACATCTCGTACACTTCTCGCAACGAGGATGAGGTCCGCTAAACAGACTCGCCCCACTGACATAATTTTTACCTTTTTGCATACATCATAAGCAACACCATTTATCCTTCCTTCAGGCCTCCATGGCGGGAGTAACAATCTCTGTATCGGCTTGCTGTGTGGGCCTTTAGAATTGACCAAGCCTGCTACCCATAACACGATCCTGAGAATACTCACAACACCATGCCAAATGTTTGTTCATACGTATCGGGCAAGCCAGGATGGGTGTACCCAACCTGGGGCATTTGTTCTTCTTGTTCCCCTTCTCTCCACAACCATCATATATTTCAAGAGTCATCCAACATCTCCCTAAGTGGCGCTTCTTACAAATCAAACATTCTTGCCTATTGGTACAAACAACCAACTTTCGTTTCTTAGGTGCTCGCACCACATAATCCTGTGGCGTGGTGACATTAATAGGAACAAGGGCACTTTCCCTAACAACTAGTTCTTCCAATTCCTCAATGGCTAGAACCATTCTCCCAACAACCTCTTGTTCTATCTTCCCCAGATTCAATGGCGGGGTCACTCCCTCCTTACTGCTTCGAATTCGTGGGCTACTCATCTGGAAGAGTAGAAATGATAAGAAATTATCTTTCTATCTTAAGCTCCATCATTCGATCTTGATTATAAAAGAAATGTGACATTCCTAAATGTCCAAGTAGCCTCCTAATTATAGATGTGGTTGACAACACACCGATAAGAAGGACTCTACTAGACACAGCTCCGAGACATCCGAGGACACTTTAAAACCTTAGGATCTGATACCAAGTTTGTCACACCCCGACCTCAGGGAGCGCGACCGACGCCCAACCGAGATACCCCGGTCAAGCAAGCCTACTTGATGCCTTCTACCCAACCTTACCCATGAACAATATAAGAATCAGTAATAAGAGATAGATATGAGAATCGTAAATATTTCCACATTCTTATTCCATTACTCAAAAGAGATTCCTTTAACAATTTCCAAAATATCACAAGTTCATAATTACGAGAGAAAATATGTTTGCCAAATACCAACACTTCTAGTTCATTACCCAACATTGAACACCACCCACAACAAGTCTACGGAGCCTCTAAGTATAACAAAAGAGTAATATGGAAATGCCGGTGATAAGGCCCCGGCTATACCTCAAAACACTATGTACCATGTCAAGTGACATAAGGCCCGGAACAAAATATGGCTCATCAAAACCTGCTGACTCGAGGGTAACTGCTAACGAGGATCAAAGCTGCCTGCTGACGAACTACCTACATCCATAAAAAATGTAGCGCCCCCGGCAAAATGGACGTTAGTACATATGGAATAATAATAATATGTAAGGCTAAACACCCTCGCGAAGAATTGAGTAACAGTACAAGGAGAAACAAATAATATAAAAGTATCAAGTTAAGAAGAAGATAATGTTTTCCAAATAAATATCAGTATTTTTAAGTTGGGAGATCTTTAGCACCGATATACCACCATGTTTTTAGCACGGAGTCTGATCACGGCCCGATCGGCTAAACCATCTCACCCAAAGACGTCCAATCACAATACCATCATACTTTTAGCACGGAGTCCGAGCTTAGCCCTATCGGCTAAGCCGTCTCATCCCAAGACATCCCACCACAACACCACCATGTGCGCAACATGGCGTCTAATCTCGACCGGATTGACTAGGTCGTATCCCCACATATGTCGTATGAGTCGACATCCAATCCAATGCTAGCAATAATCTCATCCCAATCAAGGGGAAAAATCTTAACATATCAATATCATCCCATTTAAGGAGAAACAATCTCAACACATCAGTACGGGGATTTACCCCTCAATCATTCCTACCCGACACGTGTAGTTTCGGGGTTAGGTTGTTTCAACCTACCCTTCATCGGTGACTAACGATACTCCCAAAAACATTTTTATTTTGCACACAAAGGAAACAGAAATACAAATAAATTCACCTCATAACCTTTCACACCATATATAGATTTATGAATACTTTCAACCACCCGCAATAGCATTATTTCATTGGCTCTCTTGGCCATACATGTGATTCTTCATTCATGGCAAGGTGGCCGCATCTCATATTCCACACTTACATTTCATTACTTTCGTGGGTCATCATCATAAACATCAACATACAGAATATTCTGCAAATCATAACTCTAAGTTCATTAGTAATGAAGGCTTTAAACACAATGGATTTCTTTCCAGTGAAATGGAGCAAGACGATTAGCAATCGAAGCACAAGTTAAAATCATAAACGAGTGACACACCATTTATTCTTGACATACTCCTCCACAAAAGGGCAATACACAATTTCAACTCATGAATATGTAAAAACTCAAAACACATTGGAAATACTTACAAAGCATAGCATGGTGATTTATGACTTAAATAGTTGTTCAAATCATAGGCATTAGTTTAAAACAACCACATTTGGACATGACCTGAGTACATAAGCTTTTAGGCAAATCTATTTTCGGATTCAATTTGGAACAGTTGAATCAAGGCTCATTTCATAATCTTTCACACATCATTTCATTTCATTTGCACGATTTGCCATAAGTATAATTTTCATTCTTGGCACGGTGGCCACACTTTATATCTCCAACTCACTTCTTTCACTTTCAAGCATCTTTATAGATTATCAACAATAAGAGCATTTGAAATCAAGGTCTTAAGTAAATATATACGAGAAATAGGAGTCTTTGAGGCATTGAGTTTTCTTTCAAATTTAAGCATAATAGACTTTCATTTGAAACACGAGTTGAAGTCATAACATTTTAATACATAAACCAAACTTAACACATTCTCAAAGAGATCATAATAAGGTAGGAGCAATTGTTACACGTTTTGCGTATATGCATCTTTCAACACAACGCTTACTTGGGATAATCGAATTTATTAGGAATAACTCGGCACATGGGAATTAGGAATCTGGGCCAACCATACTTGAAACTTACGGGAACATCATGGAATTTGATTCTAAGAGAGAAGTTTAGCCAACATACCTTTCTTGAGCTTTTCTTAGATTACTATAACATCCTAATACTCCTAGAAACCTCAATCTATAGAAACATAACTAAATTTAACCATAGTTAGGAAGGTGTTCTTAGATTTATCCCATTTTGACATTTCATCAAACACCTAATATGAAAAATCTATTACAAGGTCCCATAATAGAAATTCCTCTACCCTCACCATGAATTTTCAAGCATCCAACCAATATACAATATCCCTACTACATCCATCAACCATCATTAGTCACATGCCTGGCCAACCATTTACTTCAAACCCATCAAAATCACATTTCCTAGTCTTCACATACTCCCAAATTCCAGATTGAGGGCTTATGGATTCTAGTCACCATCGCACAATCCCTACCATGATAACATCCTACTTAAACCCATTATTAAACTTTGCATAAAATATAGGGATGAAGTCTTACCTTGTAAGTATAAGGTTTTGTTAGTTTCCCTCTTGAATTCCTAAGGTTTGTGGAAGAATTGGAGAGTAAAATTTGATAGAGCTTCTCCCTCTCTCTCCAAATGTATACCCTAACTCTAAACATCAAGTTAAATCTTATAAAATTACACCCTAAGGCCTTATATCAAAATAGGGTCGGATAAGAAATTTTCCAAAAATAATTCCCCAATGTCAATTATGTGGTGTAGTTCCGTCATAGAAAAATAGATATGTGGCTAGCAGAATGGACACAAAATGGTATGTCAATTCCACGATGCCATTTCCCAGTAGCAGAATGGTTATGCGGCCAGCAGAATGGCCACTAAATGGTTTTCAAATTTGAGTTGCTTCTAATTCATTCTGTGGTTAGTGGAACATATCCTCTATAGCATAATGGACCACAGAATTGTCGTTTTCTACAAATACTTCTACCAACTCTACGATGCATTGCACAATCCAAAAAACTAGATTGTGGCACATCAGCTTACCTTGGCACCATAAAAACTTAAATTTTTGGTGAAATTTTACGGGGCCTTACAATTGGTCAGCCCAAAAGGCATCACCAAGAACTTATAATGGCCATAACATGTCATGAAGTCTGTCTCAGAAATATCTGAAGCCCTGATCTTCAACTGATGGTACCCCGATCTCAAGTAAATATTCTAGAATACCCTAGCACCCTGAAGCTGGTCGAATAATCATCAATACGTGGTAGTAAATACTTGTTCTTGATAGTAACCTTATTCAACTGTTGTAGTCAATAGTACTGATGCACTCCAAGGTGACACACTAGACCTGATGAAGCCCTTATCAAGCAATTCCTATAGCTGCTCCTTCGACTCTTTCAACTCCACTGGTGCCATGTGACATGGTGGAATAGATACCAAAATCAATATCCCTATCGGGTTGCATGCTTAGTAGGTCTGCTGGAAACACATCTAGAAACTCCCTCACTACCGGAACTGACTCAACAGTAAGAGTATCAGCACTAACATCCCTCACAAAGGCTAGGTATGCTAAGCACCCCTTCTCAACCATCCGTCGAGCCTTCAGAAAAGACACTATTCTACTAGAAACATGACCAAGTGAACCTCGCCACTCCACCCTAGTTAACCCCAGCATCGCCAATGTCACGATCTTAGAGTGACAATCAAGAATAACATGGTACAGAGATAGCCAATCTATACCCAAAATCACGTCATAATCAATCATGCTGAGCAATAAAAGATCAAGTCTAGTCTCATATCCCTCAATAGTAACCATACACGACCGATATACATGATCCACTATAATAGAATCACCCAATAGTGTAGATACATGAACATGCATATCTAATGAATCATGAGGCATATCAAAATAACGAGCAAAGTATGATGATACATATGAATAAGTAGAACCAGGGTCAAAGAACACTGAAGCATCCCTGTGGCACATAGAAACGATACATGTGATCATGGTGTCGGAAGCAACTATTTTTCTCCTAGCCGTAAATACATAACGGGCCTGCCCACCACCTGAATGACCTCCCCCTCTAGGGCGACCTCATCCTGTATAACCTCGACCCCGAGCTGGTGGTGTAGCAGCTGATGCAAAAGTCATAGTCTGGCCTCCCTACTGGACTAGAACTTTGTGAAAATAGGGCCAATACTTCTTCACATTACCCAACTCCCCACACTCCTAGCAACCTTGAACTTGGAATGACTGTCGGGCCTGACTTAGACCCCATGTGCCAGAATACCCGCTAGAGGATCCCGGTAATGATGAACCCTAAATTGATGGAGTGCGATAAGTGCTTTGAGCTAGGTGTGCACTGAAAGAAGACTATATTGAAGCTCATCGGCATGGAGGTGGAGAATGATAAAATGGTCTGCTAAACATTCCCCTCACAAAACGACCTCGGCCTTCAAAGAAGGCACCACTGAATCCCCCAATGTTACGAGGACTCTTGTCAGAGGCCGTCTCCCTAACTTGACCTCTGATGCGCTCGATCCTCCGGGTGATCTCCACAACCCGAGTAAAAGAAATATTATCCTCGATATCTCTATGCATATGTAGCCTAATTCCATATGTAAGTCTATCTATAAACCTATGCATCCTCTCCCTCTCAGTAGGGATTAGGATAGTTTCATGGCATGATAAATTAACAAATCTAGTCTCATATTGAGTAACGATCATGCTACCATGAATACACACCTACCACCACATCTTGGTAGCACCATGCTTCTGAATCACTACAAAATAAACTTTGTTGGACTCCACTATACCCATGTTGCGTAATATCTCATGGCAATGGTCTAAGAAATCGTAGGGTTCCTCATAAGATGTACCACCAAAGCGAGGGGGAAACAACTTGGTGAACTTGTAAAACCTCTTCAGCCCCTCAACTGACATCGTGGGTCTCTCTCCAGGCTGTGTAGCAATAACAGGCTGAACTGCCCTAACTGGTAGAACTACTGGGATCTGATACCTGTGAGCCATCTGCTCTAGAGTGTGAGTAGAGGGAGTCTGGGCTCCTCCCCCGACCTGATAAACGAATGGTGCTATAGGAAATATACCAGCATGGGCTACGCTCTCCATAAGACCAACCAGGCATACTAGGGCATCCTGAAACACTAGCGATGAACCCTTGTGCGACTTGAGCTGGTCCTACTGGATGAGTTGGAACAAGGATCTCCTCCTCCAACTCTGTTTGAGGCTCAACATCAGGTGTCGTTGTACGTGCTCTAGGCTGAGCTCGGCCTCAACCTCTAGCTCTACCTCGGCCCCGGCCTCTCACTGCCGTGACTGGTGGAACTGGTGCCTGCTCACCTAATTCGGATGAACGTGTCCTCACCATCTATCAGAGAATAGAAGAATAAACGTTCAAACTTTGGATTTAACAAATCCGCGTGACAAAAATGCAAGAAAGTGAAGTTTCCTAACAGTTTGGTAGCCTCCCGAAGATAAGTACAGATGTCTCCGTAGCTATCCGCAAAACTCTACTAAACTAGCTCAAGACTCGTGAGACCTACGTAACCTAGTGCTCTGATGCCAACTTGTCACGACCCAAACTCCGACCCGAGTTGTGATGACGCCTAACACCGCTTGCTAGCCAAGCCAACAATTAAACAATAACAATAATCATAATAATAAAACTTAATACTCTTAACAGTGGAATAATCATAAAAATATCTGAAATATCAACAATAACATGATTGATCTGGTGTCAATGAGCACATGAGCACTATAGAATTTAAATACTCCCTCCGTTCTAGTTTATGTGAACCTATTTCCTTTTTGGTCCATTCCAAAAAAAATGACCCCTTTCTAAATTTGGAAACAATTTTGCTTAAACTTACAATTCTACCCTTAATGAAAAGCTTTTATAACCACACAAATACTCTGGGCCCCTTTTGAATTATTTAGAACGGAGGGAGCACAAAGTTTAATCCTTAAATACAAAAATATGTGAATGATTGAACAGTGATAACATAAACAAAGCAGAAGGGGACTCCAACTTCTGCAAACGAAATCAGCATCAACCTCGAAATCTCCAATGATCCAGTACTTATGCCTCAAAGTAGCTATCACATCTCTCAGAAGTACATGCATCTGCACGTAAAGTGAAGAGTGTAGTATGAGTACAACCGACCCCATGTACTAAATAAGTAACAAGCCTAACCTCGGGCTGAAAGCAGTGACGAGCTTGACAATTTCCAACATCCAATGCCAATAACCAATAAAAATAACATAGAATAATAAATAGTAGCTTAAACAATGTTAATTTCAACCTTTGGACTAGGAATGATTTTTAAGAATAGTTACAAAGGCATGAATTCTTTCACCGAGTTTTCTAAGAATGGTGTTTTTAATATAACAATGATTTCGTATCCAAAATACCAAATAAGGACATCTAGTACCATCAAACATAAAGGAAAAATCACAACATGGTACCTGCATGATGAGTAAACATGCTAGAATTCAACAAATACTGCGATTAATTCGTCAAGTGTAACACATCTCAGCATACACATAGTGCCTGGCACAATTGCCCCCGAACCCTAACACACAACTTCATGACTCAACACAATACGAATACATTGATCAAGCACATGCATATGACCATGTGCTTGCGCTCACTATGAATACCAAATTCCGAAAGGGTGGATCCTTGCCCAAGCGCTGATAAAATATAAGCCAACAATCAATATCATATAGCCCAATCATGGGGCCTGGTGCACGCGCCGCCCCTAGTTAGTACCATTTAGCCCAATATGGGGTCTGGCTTACGCATCACATCAAAATCAATACCAAATCAGCTCTATGGCCCAAGCTCAGTCATTAACCGCTAAAGTCTCAATTAACCAAATCTCAAAGTACTTAGTTCAATAGTGTTACATATGAGGCATTAACAACATGTGAGAAATCAAAATAAGAATACACTGAGACAAAGATTTCAAACAAGGATATAACATCATGACTAAGAGTATGTCTATAATTAAGGCAAATATCTCCAAACAACAAGAATAGCCCTATCATGTCTCAAACAAATAAGCACCGAGCCTAGACATGATTTATAACATGAACCATAACTCAAATAATCATACAATTAGAGAAAGATATAATGAGGCATGATAACAATCAAGGCATATAATAACCTAAGATCCATGAATACCTTCGGTGCACGCACATACACCCATCTAGCATGTCTGTCACTTCTAACACATCTTAAATACCATAGCTTACCCTCAAACCAAGTTTAGACATTTTACATACCTCAAAGAGCATGAATCATGTCACGACCCAAAACTTCCACTTTCGGGGCCGTGATGGCGCCTAACATTTTACTTTCTAGGCAAGCCAATGTTAGAGGATCTTTAAGCCAATTTTTAATCAATTCAATTAAGTAAAACAAATTAAGGCGAAGAGAAACTAAAAGAGAATACAAATGACATAAAACCAATAATATCTAAGTACATCCCGGATCTGGAGTCAGAAGTTCACGAGCTTCTAGAATCTCTACAAAACAGGGTTGGAAATAAATACAAATGTCTCTAATAAAAAGAATAGTAAATAGGGGAAATGGAAGGGGACTTTAAGGTCTGCCGATGCCAGCAGATCTACCTCGAGTCCCTGAATGCCAATCCGAGCTGATACGCCTCATGGACAGCTGGGACCAGTACCAAAATCTGCAGAAGAAGTGCAGAGTGTAGTATGAGTATAACCGATCCAATGTACGCCATAAGTGTCGAGCTTAACCTCGACGAGGTTGTGATGAGGCTATGACACGACACCCATGTAAATAAACCTGTACAGACAGAAATATACGTACAAAATAATAGAAAATAAAGAATTAAAAAGTACAATTGGGAGGGGACATGCGAAAGGGGTACAATATACGGTAACTACAGTAGGGAGTAATAACAAGAATCAGTCAATAAACCTTCAATCAACAGAATGAACAAGCATAATGAATAAAACTACACGACATCACCCTTCGTGCTTTTACTCATAGCCTCACTATGAAACAGTAATAATGGCAAGGCATCACCCTTTCGTGCTTTTACTCTCAATCTGACCATAAATTGATAAATACGGCACGACATCACCCTTCGTGGTTTTACTCTCAATTTCATGATGAATCAATAAATACGACACAATATCACCCTTCGTTCTTTAACTCTCATATACTACATGACATCACCCTTTGTGCTTTAACACTCTCCCTTACCATATAAAATGAACATATAAAAATAGGTAGATGGAATAAGCAATATCAAGTCTTACATCAACAATAGTTCCGCAATACCAATCTCAACTTCAGAAACAATACTCAATTATCACAGATAGCTCATAAGTACAGAAAGAACGATCAATTTATCAATTAACTAATCTAAGCATGGATATCAGGATCAAAGAAAGAGATAGATTACAAGAAACAAGTCCCACCCGCATGCTCTAACCCAATAACAACGCATAAGTACTTGTCACCTCACATATACATTGTATCCTACATTTAAACAAGTAGCAAATAGGCAAACAAGTTCTAATCCATCAAGTCAAGGTTAATCACGACACTTACCTCACTCCCAAAATATCAAGTCAAAGCTCAACCACGGCTTTGCCTTTCAAAAAGCCTCCAAACCAACCAAATCTAGCAAATTATCAACCAAACGATTCAAAATAAGCCTTAGGAACTACCCACGAATGAAAAAGGTTCAAGTTAGGTCATTATTGAAAAAGTTAACTCGCGGGCCCGCATGGTCGAAACTCAAAATTTGGACCAAAATCTAATTACCCATTCACCCCCGAGTCCGGTTATGTAATTTATTTCGGAATCTGACCTCAATTTGAGGTCTAAATTCCAATTTTACAAAAATCTCTAATTCTTCCCAAACACCCAATTTCCATCATTAAAATCCTAGATTTAAGATTATAATCCTATGAAATGAAATGGAAAACTGAAGAAAATAAGTTAGAATCACTTACCAATGAATTGGGAAAGAAGGGCTTTTGGGAAAATTGCCTATAGGGTTTTCTAGGTTTGAAATTTTAAAAGAATGAGAGAAATCCCGTCTAACCTAGCTTAAGTCGAGGCGTAGATGTCACAATTGCGAAGCGGGATTTGCAATTGTGAATCCCGCAAATGCAAAAAACCCATCGCAAATGCGACGTTCTAACACCTCTACTACCATCGCAATTGCGATGGTTTGTTCGCATTTGCGAACTTGAACTCTTCGCAATTGCGATCATCTTGATTGCAAATGCGGACACTGTCTTCCCCAGCCCACTTCGCAATTGCAAAGAAATTGGTCGCAATTGCGAACCATTGATTCCTAGCTACTCTTCGCAAATGCGAGGAAATAGCTCGCAATGTGAAACTGACAGGGATTCTGCCATATCACAAATGCGAAGCCTGACCTCGCAGTTGCGAGGTTTGAGGCCTGCACAAGAAACTGAAGAACACCAGCTATTTTCCAAGTCCAAATTCACTCCGTAGCCTATCCGAAACTCACACGAGCCCTCATGGTTCCAAACCAAATATGCACACAAGTCTAAAAGTATCATATAAACTTGTTCGCGCGATGAAATTGCCAAAATAACACCTAGAACTATGAATCAGACACCAAATAAATTGAAATTTTCAAGAAAACTTTAGAACTTCTATTTTAACAATCGGACGTCCGAATCACGTCAAGCGAACTCCGTTTCTCACCAAATTTGACAGACAAGTCATAAATACAGTAATGAATCTATATCGAGTTCGGGAACCAAAATATGGACCTGGTATCAACAAAGTCAAATATTGGTCAAACCTTTAAATTCATTAAGCCTTTAAACTTTAAAATTTCGACAAAAAGTGATAACTCGAGCTAGGGACCTCCGAATTTGATTCTGGGCATACGCCTAGGTCCCAAATCACGATACGGGCCCATTAGGACCGTCAAAACATTGATCCGGGTTGGTTTTCTCAAAATGGATTTTTAAAGTAAAATTTCATGTTTTATCAACTTTTAACATAAAACCCTTCCGAAAAAAATACCCGGACTGTGCACGCAAACCGAGGAAGGCCTAAAAATGCTATTGAGGCTTCGAAACACCGAATTAAGGTTTAAAATTCTAGATGACCTATCGGGTCATCACATGCTCCACCTCTAAAATAACTGTTCGTCCTCGAACAGACATAGAAAAGTACCTGGACTGCTGAACATGTGTGTATATCTTCTCCGCATGTCCGAATCAAACTCCCAAGTAGCTTCCTTCACCGGCTGACCTCTCCACTGCACTTGAACTGAAGGATAACTCTTAAACCTCAATTGGCAAACCTGCCAAGCTAGAATAGCCATCGGCTCCTCCTCATAAGTCAAATCTTTGTACAATTGGACTAAGCTGGAGTCTAACACATGGGATGGATCACCGTGATACTTCTGGATCATGGACACATGGAAAACCGGATGGACTGCTGATAAACTAGGTGACAATGCGAGCCTCTATGCTACCTCACCCACTCTCTCCAGAATCTCAAAGGTTCTGATGTACCTAGGGCTCAACTTACCCTTCTTTCCGAACCTCATCACACCCTTCATAGGTGAAACCCGAAGCAATACTCTCCCTCCGAGCATGAATGCAACATCATGAAATCTATGATCGGCATAACTCTTCTGCCTAGGCTGAGCTGTGCGAAGTCGATCCCGGATAATCTTGACCTTATCCATGGCATCCTTTACCAAATCTGTACCCAATAACCAAGCATCCCTCAGCTCAAACCATCCAATGGGCAATCGGCACTGCCTCCCGTATAATGCCTCAAAGGGAGCCATCTGAATGCTCGACTAGTAGCTGTTGTTGTAGGCAAATTCCGCAAGTAGCAAGAACTAATCCCAAGAACCCTTGAAATCTATAACACAAGCACGAAGCATATCCTCCAATATCTGAATAGTGCACTCGGACTATCCGTCCATCTGAGGATGAAATGGTATGCTCAACTCAACCTGCGTGCCTAACTCACGCTGTACCGCTCTCCTGAAGTGCAAGGTAAATTATGTACGTCGATCAGAAATGATAGACACGGGCACACCGTTAAGATAATAGATCTCGCGGATGTAGAGCTCAGCCAACCTCTCCGAAGAATAGGTAACTGCCACAGGACTTGGTTAGCCTGTCCACGATAACCCTGTCACGCCCCAAAACCGTGGAGCACAACTGGCGCTCAACCGAGTGAACCCGACCGAGCAAGCCTATTAGATTCCTTCTACCTAAACTCATTTATGAATAAAGAGAATATATGTTTTCCTTAATTAAACAATAAAGTGGTCATGTCTGAAATTACCAATTTCTTACCATAAGTTTCACTATTTTTAAAGTCTCAAATGGACAAGTAATACAACTACAACATAGCATAGTTTGCCCTTCTCAGTACCAATACACAACCCATACTAGTATAGATAAAGAAGAGTACAATGATTATGCCGGCAACAAGGCCCCAGCTATACCTCAACCATAATACATAAAGATCAAAAGATACATGACCCCGGGATGAAGTGGGGCTCACCAAGTCAGCTGGGAAGAAGGTGTACTGCTATCACTGATCAATGTCTCCTGTTGTGGAAGCATCTGCATCCATTTAAAGATGCAGCGCCCCTCGCAAAAAGGGACGTTAGTACCGTCAAATAGTACTAGTATGAAAACTAAACACCAATTTAAGAATTTAGAAATACAAGATAATTATGATGAACCAGTGCAGCAATAGAATAATATAGATAACTATATCTACCATAGTAGGCTTATTAAAATCTATCAACAACATTTATAGGATTTAAGATAAGATCCTATATAACCATCTTCACACAAAGCGGCCCCGCCGCCTCACCCGATGTATGCAGGTGGAAGTGTACATACAATACCACAACTCTAATCAAGCGGCCCTGCTGCTTCACCTCAATGTATGCAGCTGGATGTATAACCACAGTACCAAGAACCTACACAAAGCGGTTATGCCGCCTCACCCCAATGTATGCGGGTGGTGGTGCCACAACAATACCAAAACCATACACAAAGCGGTCATACCGCCTCACCCCAATGTATGCGGGTGGAGGTGCGGTCCCACAATATCATAATCCCTACACAAAGCGGTCATGCCGCCTCACCCCAATATATGTGGGTGGAGGTGTATCACAATCACAATCTCTACACAACTTGGCATAATACCTTTCACATAAATCACGACTAGAAATTATAACATGTGGATACGTAATCCATAGTTTGGGACACATCCTCAATTTATAATGCAATATGATAAGAGAATTTGAAATACGAATTGAACATATATCTTCATCACAAAACTTATCGGAATACTCGATTTATAATCAACATCTCGGAACTCTCAAGGATAATGAGAATTCCAACTCTTAAAGAAGAGTTTAGACAACATACCTCAATTGAGATTCCTTAAACTCTAAAACGTTCCGGAATTCTTAGCAACTTCAATCTATTTTAGAAATATAACAAATTGAACCACAATTAGGAAGATGATTATGGTTCTAGCTCATTTGAGCATTTTATCAAACCCTACGTGTGCATTAAGGTTCAAGGTCCTTTTATGGAGGATTCCATCATCCAACAACCCAACCTTTACCATTTTAGCTCAACAATCTTTATACACCCTTTGATAACACATGCATGTAAAATAACCAACCCTCTTATCCAGAAATTATCTTGCTTATTATCCATTTCCACACAAAATTCAAAATTGAGGGTTAGAGTGTAGAATCTTACCTCTATGATGAAGACCTAGTGAGTTTCCCTTCTTAATCTTCCAAATCTTGAGAAAGAATTGAAGAACAATTATTGAAGAATCACCTTCTCACTCTAGGGCACCCTCTCTCACTCTAAAATGTCAGATAATAGCTCAAAAATGACCCAAAGAGTGTATTTAATGAAATAGGGTCGGGTTTTAAAAACCCAAAAATGGACCTCCGGAACAAGGTATGCGATCGTTGTCGCATATTTGGTTACAAAATAGCCAAAAGAACTGCCTGTGTATGCGGTCACTATGCGGTCTGTATAACTGTTATGCGGTCGCATAATGCATCGCATAATAGTTATGCGGTCGCATAGTCGACCTTATAGTTGCTTCCAACTGACCCAATCAACTGCCTCACTCTGCGGCCAATATGCGGTCCGCAGAGTGGTTCTGCGATCGCATAATGGACCGCAGAAATGCACTTTTCCGCCGAAAAGTTTCCTTTACTTTCCGGCATTGTTCGGCCCAAAAAGTCTGAGCTGCGGCGAGCTTGCGAGGTACCCTAGAGGTACCCTAGAGTACTTTCTACAATCCTCAAACACGTAAGCCTAGTCCGGCACCATGAAACATTATTTTCTTTGCAAATTTTACCAGGCCTTATACTTAAGTACTTTGAAATTTTCTGGGGTGTTACATTCTCCCCCGCTTAGGATCATTTATCCTCGAATGAGGGTCAAATTCTGTTTTTAGCATGTTATGCAACTCATTGTTTCATACCACACACCAGCAACCCCAAATTTGACCAACTCCCTAAATTTTAAAAAATTCGCCAGAGTTTCCTTTGTAACTAGGCCTATCCACCTGTCAGAGAGCCCCAAAAACATATCCTAACAACATATACGTATTCCAACGACGTAACATAATACAAAACAACACCAAATGTGGTCTCATAAGCAATATATATCCAGAAAGGGACACCCTTAATGCCAATTGTTCACATGATACCAAATTCATAAAAAGTAAGTCTTATAAATCACAATTTTTAAATACATGGTCATTCAAACACATAAGGATACTTTTTCTTCATTTCTTCCTTGGCCTCCCAAGTAGCCTCTTCAACCTGTTGGTTTTGCCACAAAACTTTCACGGATGCAATTTCTTTGTTTCTCAAGTTTCGGATTTGCCGATCAATAATAGAAACTGGAATCTCTTCATAAGTCAATTCTTCATTTACCTCAATAGTCTCAACAGGAACAATGACTGTCGGGTCTCCAACTACTTTCTTTAACATAGACACATGAAACACTGGGTGTACTAATGACATCTCAGGTGGTAGCTCAAGCTTGTATGCTACCCCACGATCCTCTGAATGATTTTGTATGGTCCGATATACCTCGGACTCAATTTCCCTTTCTTACCAAATCGCATTACACCCTTTATGGGGGAAACTCTCAAAAATATCCAATCATCTTCTTTGAATTCCAAATCTCTACGACGAACATCCGAATAGGATTTTTGACGATTCTGAGCAGTATTCAACCGCTCCTTAATGATTTTAACTTTTTTCATAGCCCGATGCACGAGTTCTGGCCCTATCAACTCTGCTTCCCCAATTTCGAACCACCCAATGGGAGATCTACATCTCCTACCATATAAAGCCTCGAACGGTGCCATTTGAATGCTAGCATGATAAATATTGTTATATGCAAATTCTATGAGTTGTAAATGATCATTCCAACTACCTTTGAAGTATATAACACAAGTGCGCAACATATCCTCAAGCGTCTAAATAGTCCGCTCTGCCTGCCCGTCAGTCTGTGGGTGAAAGGCTGTACTAGGATTCACTTGAGTACCCACACCTTGCTGAAATTTCTTCCAAAACTTAGCAGTGAATTGTGCTCCCAATCAGAAATAATGGAAACTGGGGTGCCATGCAACCTGACTATTTCTTTAATATACAACTGAGCATACTGCTCCTCTGTGTTGGTAGACTTAACTCGCAAAAAGTGTGCTGACTTCGTGAGTCGATTCACAATCACCCAAATTGAGTCACACTTGCACGGAGTGCGCGGTAATCCTACCACAAAGTCCATATTAATCATTTCCCATTTTCATATTGGAATTTTTATGTTCTGTGCCATCCCACCGGGCCTTTGGTGTTCGGCCTTCACTTGTTGACAGTTCAGACATCTTGCTACAAAATCTGCCACATTCCTCTTCATATCATTCCACCAATAGACTTCCTTAGGAACATGATACATTTTTTTAGAACCTGGGTGCACAGAATACCTAGAAGTGTGAGCTTCAGTCAAAATTCTTTCACGGAGACCATCCATATTTGGAACACATATTCGCCCTTGGTACCTTAGTGTACCATCATCCATGCCAAGAGAAAAGGCCATGGTTTTATGCTTATGAATCCCCTCTTTCAATTGTACCAACAATGGGTCGTTGTATTGTTTTTCTTTGACTTTCACTACAAGTGATGATTCAGCCCTATTTTGCACAATTACCCCTCCTTCACTAGAGTCTGCAAGACGAACTCCCAAACTAGCCAATCAGTGAACTTCTTTGGCCAATGGCCTTTGATATGCCTCCAAGTGTGCTAAGCTACCCATAGATTTTCGGCTGAGAGCATCCACCACAACATTAGCCTTCCCTGGATGGTATAAAATATCAATGTCATAATCCTTGAGTAATTCAAGCCATCTTCTCTGCCTCAGATTCAATTCCTTCTGTTTGAAAATATATTGAAGGATCTTATGGTCCGTGAATATATCCACATGGACCCCATGTAAATAATGACGCCATATTTTCAATGCAAATATCACCGCCGCAAGTTCTAAATCATGTGTTGGATAGTTCTTTTCATGATTCTTTAGTTTCCTAGAAGCATAAGCTATCACCTTTCCATGTTGCATTAATACACACCCAAGCCCGATTCTTGAAGCATCACAATATACCACAAATCCATCTATACCCTCTGGTAGAGTCAAACACCGGTGCCGTAGTCAATCTTGCTTTCAATTCTTGGAAACTCTTTTCACAAGCATCTAACCAGGCCTAGTCCGGCACCATGAAACATTATTTTCTTTGCAAATTTTACCAGGTCTTATACTTAAGTACTTTGAAATTTTTCGGGGTGTTACAAACCCATACCGCATCGAACTTCCTCTAAGTCCATGGAAGTCCAACAACAAAATCCATAATGATACGCTCCCACTTCCACTCAGGAATCTCTAACTTCTGAAGCAAACCACCAGGTCTCTGATGCTCACACTTTACTTGCTGACAATTTAGACATCGAGCTACATAAGTAACTATGTACTTCTTCATCCTTCTCCACCAATAATGCTGCCGCAAGTCATGATACATCTTGGCGGCACCCGAATGAATAGAGTACCGAGAATTGTGGGCCTCCTCAAGAGTCAACTCACGAAGCCCATCTACACTAGGCACACAAATACGACCGTACATCCTCAAAACTCTATCATTTCCAACCTTAAGCTGCTTGGCACCACCATGCTGCATTGTGTCCCTAAGGACAAGCAAACGAGGGTCATCATAGTGCCGCTTCCTGATGCGCTCAAACAAAGAAGACCTAGCGACGGTACAAGCTAGAACAAGACTGGGCTCTGAAACATCAAACCTCATGAACTGATTGGCCAAAGTCTGAACATCTGACGCAAGCGATCTCTCCAGGACTGGAATGTATGCAAGGCTGCCCATACTCGCTGCCTTTCTACTCAAGGCATCGGCCACCACATTGGCCTTCCCGGGATGATACAAGATGGTGATATCATAGTATTTCAATAGCTCTAACCACCTCCTCTTCATCAAATTGAGATCCATTTGTTTGAACAAATACTGTAGACTCTGATGATCCGTGAAAACCTCGCACGACACGTCGTAAAGGTAATGCCTCCAGATCTTCAGCGCATGAACAATGGCTGCCAGCTCTAGATCGTAAACAGGGTAATTCTTCTCATGGACCTCCAACTGCCGTGACGCATATGCGATCACCCTGCCATCCTCCATCAATATTGCTTTGATCCCAACACGAGATGCATCACAATATACCGTATAAGATCCTGAACCTGTGGGCAACACCAACACCGGCACTGTAGTCATAGAAGTCTTAAGCTTCTAGAAGCTCGCGTCACAGTTGTCTGACCATCTGAATGGGGCACCCTTCTAGGTCAATCTTGTCAATGAGGCTGCTATAGACGAAATCCCCTCCACAAACCGACGATAATAACCTACCAAACCCAAGAAACTCTGGATCTCAGTAGCTGAAGTGGGTCTAGGATAGTTCTGAACTGCCTCAATCTTCTTAGAATCCACTTGAATGCCCTCTGCCAATATTACGTGCCCTAAGAAAGCGACCGAATCCAACCAAAAATCACAATTTGAAAACTTGGCATACAACAGGCTATCCTTTAGTGTCTGAAGTACAATCCGAAGCTGTTGCTCGTGCTTCTCTCGACTGCGGGAGTCGATCAAGATATCATCAATAAACACAATCACGAAAAAATCCAGATAGGGCTTGAACATGTGGTTCATCAAATCCATAAATGTTTCTGGGGCATTTGTCAGCCCAAATAACATCACTAGAAACTCATAATGCCCATATCGAGTCCGAAATGCTATCTTAGGGACATCGGATGCCCTAATCCTCAACTGTTGGTAGCCAGACGTCAAATCAATCTTCGAAAACACCTTGGCACCCTGAAGCTGATCAAATAAGTCATCAATCCTCGGTAATGGATACTTGTTCTTGATAGTGACTTTGTTCAACTATCGATAATCTATGCACATCCTCATCGACACATCCTTCTTCTTCACAAACAACACGGGCGCACCCCATAGAAAGACACTAGGTCTAATGAAGCCCTTATCAAGCAAATATTGCAACTGCTACTTCAATTCTTTCAACTCTGATGGGGCCACACGGTATGGTGGAAAAGAAATGAGCTGAGTGCCCGGAGCCAAATCAATACATAAGTCAATATCTCTGTCGAGTGGCATCCCCAGCAGATCTGCAGGAAACAGTTCTAGAAACTCACAAATAACTGGCACTGAATCCATGGAAGGAACCTCCGCACTAGAATCGCGGACATAAGCCAAATAAGCTAGACACCCCTTCTCGACCATATGCCGAGCCTTCACATAAGAGATAACCCTGATGGTAGAATAGCCAGGAGTCCCCCTCCACTCCAATCGAGGCAATCCCAGCAAGGCTAAGGTCATCGTCTTGGCGTGATAATCCAATATAGCATGATAAGGTGACAACCAATCCATACCCAAGATGACATAGAAATCAACCATATCGAGAAGTAGGATATCTATGCTAGTCTCAAGACTCCCAATGGTAACCACACACGAACGAGAGACACGATCTATAACAGTAGAATCACCCACAGGTGTGGACATATACACATGAGCACTCAAAGATTCAAGAGGCACAACCAGATATGAAGCAAAATAGGATGACACATAGGAATAAGTAGAGCCAGGATCAAATAGAACTGATGCATCCCTATGGAAAACTAAAACAATACCTGTTACAATAGCGTCAGATGACTCAGCCTCAGGCTTGGCTAGGAAAGCATAACATCGGGGTTGGGCCCCACCACTCTGAACCACATCCCTGGGATGACCTCTAACTGGCTGGCCTCCACCTCTAACGGCCTAACCTCTACCTCTAACAGCCTGACCTCAATCTCTGGCTGCCTGACCCCTGCCTCTAACTGGCTGAGCAGGCGGTAAAGCAACCGGTGCCGGAACTATGGCACGAGAATCCTGTTGTTGTGAGCTGCCCGGTGCTCAAGTGCAAAATTTAGCAATGTGCCTCGGGTCACCACAAGTCTAACAAGACCTTGGTTGTTGTGACTATTGACCCTGAAACTGACCCTGCCGACCTGAGTAACCACCCTGAAAACTTTGGAGCGGTGGTACACTAATAGAAGCTGGTGGTGCACTGTAGGCTAGCTGATCGGGATGAGACATATCAGGGCCGCAACCACCTGAAGCATTGTGAGATGCCTGGAGCGCTGAATGATACGGCCTGGGAGCATGACCTCTACCAAAAGTACCCCTACCTCCAGATGAGGCACCACTGAACCCACCGGAATAACGAGGCCTCTTATCAGACCCATTCTCTCTCTCTTGAGCAAGAACCACCTCGATCCGCCTAGTAACATTAGTAGCCGTCTGAAAGAAAATCTCACTCCTGGTCTCCTTGGCCATCTGTATCTTGTTACGGCGAACGAGTCCATCAATAACCCTCCTCACCCTCTCTCTCTCTCTCTCTCTCTCTCTCTCTCTTAGTAGGAAGCAAAAAGAGAGCATGATGGTCTAGATCCACAAAACGAGTCTCGTACTGAGTTACAGTCATATTGTCCTACTGAAGACGCTCAAACTACCTATGGTAATCCTCTCTCAGTGTTCTAGGAAGGAACTTCTCTAGCAATAGCTGAGAGAACTGGTCCCAAGTAAGAGCAGGCCACCCAGATGGTCTGGTCAATATGAAATCCCTCCACCACCTCTTGGCAGAAACCGTCATCTGAAATACAGCAAAATCGACCCCATTGGTCTCAACTCTACACACGTTCCCCAGCACCTCATGGCAGCGGTTATGATAATCATGTGGGTCCTCAAAATGTGTACCACTGAAGTGAACTGGGAAGAGCTTTGTGAACTTGTCCAATCTCAATAAGCCCTCAGAAGACATGGCGGGCCTATCACCGGCCTGTACGACAAAAATTGGCTGAACTACCCCAACTGGCGGGGCTGCTGGAGACTGATATTGAGGAGCCATCTGCTTCAGAGTGTGAGTAGTGGGAGTCTGTGCTCCTCCCCCAGCCTGAGAGATGGTTGGTGCTATAGGAAATGCACCGACTTAGGCCACACTCTCCATAAGGCACACCAAATGGACTAGAGCGTCCGGAAGCACTGGGGTGGCGATGAACCCCTCCGGGACCTGAGCTAGTCCAATAGGTACAGTCCAAGCTGGAACCTCCTCATCAAAATCTACTTGAGGCTCCACTGTTGGTGCTGCTGCTCGAGCTCTAGACTGAGCTCTGCCTCGGCCTCGGCCTCTGGCGCGACCTCGGCCTCGTCCTCTACCCCTAGTAGGAGCTGCCACTAGGGGCTCCGGCTGCAGTCCAGCTGAAGATGTAACACGTGTTCTCTCCATCTGCGGGAGGGACAAGAATAGAAGAGTTCAATCAACAATGATAGAATGAAATCGCACAATAGAGAAGAATATAAGTAAAATTATTCCTAATATTCATAGCCCCTGGAAGATAAGTGCAGACGCCTCCGTACCGATCCTCCAGACTCTGCTATGCCTGCTCGTGACTTATAAGACCTAGGCAACCTAGGCAACCTAGTGCTCTGAGACTAATTTGTCACGACCCAAAAATTTTCACATTCGGGGCCTTGATGGCGCCTAACATTTCACTTGCTAGGCAAGCCAACGTTAGAGGATATTTAAGCTGATTTTTAAACAATTCAATTAAGTAAAATCAATTAAGCCGAAGAGAAACAAAAACGGAAAACAAATGACATAAAACAAATAATATCTAAGTACAATCCGGATCTGGAGTCACAAGTTCACGAGCTTCTAGAATCTCTATAAAATAGGGTTTGACATAAATACAATTGTCTCAAATGAAAGAACGGTAAATACGGGATATGGAAGGGGACTTCAAGGTCTGTGGACGCCAACAAATCTACCTTGAGTCTCCGAATGTCAATCCGAGTTGATACGCCTCACGGACAGCTGGGACCAGTACCAAAATCTGCACAAGAAGTGGAGAGTGTAGTATGAGTACAACCGACCCAATGTACTCCGTAAGTGTCGAGCCTAACCTCGACGAGGTAGTGACGAGGCTATGATAGGACACCCACATAAATAAACCTGTACAGACAAAAATATATGTACACAAGTCTAAAAACATCATAGAACTTGCTGGCGTGATCAAGTCTCCAAAATAACACCTAGAACTATGAATCGAACACCAAATCAAATGAAATTTTCAAGGAAACTTTAGAACTTCTATTTTAACAACCGGACGTCCGAATCACGTCAAACCAACTCCGTTTCTCACCAAATTTGACATACAAGTCATAAATACAGTAATGAACCTATACCAAGTTTCGAATCCAAAATAGGGACTCGGTATCAACAAAGTCAAACATTGGTCAAACCTTTAGATTCATTAAGCCTTTAAACTTCAAACTTTCGACAAAAAGCTATAACTCGATCTAGGGACCTCCAAATTCTATTGCGGGCATACGCCCAGGTCCAAATTCATGATACGGACCCGTCAGGACTGTCAAAATACAGATCTGGATCCGTTTGCTCAAAATATTGACCGAAGTCAACTCAAATAGATTTTTAAAGCATAACTTCTTATTTTATTAATTTTTAACATAAAAGCCTTTTGGAAAAATACACGGAGTGCTCACGGAGATCGATAAAAGCCTAAAGAAGCTATTGGAGGCTTCAGATCACAGAATTAAGGTTTATAATTCTAGATGACCTATCGGATCATCACAAATCAACACTCCAAAAAGCCCTTCCCGCGTGAATTGTCCTCCGAACGGCTCGAATCTAGTCAAAACAATATCAAATAATGTCATAGGAAACAACCCCAAATAATAAAGTTTTGATCTTTATCAAAATCAAAAAGTTAACTTGGGCCTGCCTCTTAGAACTCAATATAAGCCACAAATTTTGAAACACCTATTCAAAAAGGAGTTCAACCATACAAGTTTCATCCAATTCCGACTTCGAATCGGGGTTCAAATCCTCAAATTTCAATTACAAAATGTTTTTACCAGAATCCACAATTTTCCTCACTTAGATTCACCAATCGAACGCTAAAACAAAGGTTGTAATCATGAATAATAAACAAATTCGAGTCAAAAAAACTTACCTCAATCCAAATCGTGAAAATTATCTCCAAAATTGCCCAAATTCGAGCAGATGATCTAAAAATGTGATAAACAAATCAAAACCCTCGAAATAGAGTACTTAAGTGATTCTGCCCAGTTATACACTTCGCGATCGCGAAGCCAATCCCATGCCCAACTGCTGCCCCTTTCTATGTGAATGTGAGGCCATCCACACGAACACGATGCTCAATCCTGTTGGGCCTACGCGAACGTAGTAGCATGCACGCGAACGCAAAGACAAAATTCACGCCATCCCCCTAGCTGGCCTTCTTCTATTAGAACGCGACACCCAGGTTGCGAATATGAGGGCCACTACAACACATGCTCTGCGAACATGACCAAACCCTCGCGAACGCAAAGAGAAACCATCACCCGGTACCAAAACAATCTTCGGGATCACGACTCACCATCTGCGATCGCAAAGCACACCAGAACATCAGACAGCTAGCAGTTCCAAAACAAAACAAAATCGTCTGAAACACATCTAAAACACACCCGAGGATACCGAGACCACGTCCAATCACACCAACCAATCCCAAAATATAACTAGGACCTAATAGAGGCCTCAATTCACTTAAAATGACATCAAAACCACGAATCGCACCTCAATTCAAGCCTAAGAAACTAATCTAAATTTTCGGATTCAAACCTTATGTCGAACATGCCTAAACCTTTCGGAATGACCTCAAATTTTGAATGCAAGTCTCAAATAACAAATCTGACCTTTCCTAACACCCAGAACTACAATCCAAACCCAATATAATCAAAATCAACTCTCGATTAAACTTATGAGTCATTTAAACTTTCAACGTCCAACTTTTGCCAATTAGAGTGAATTCAACTTAGGAACCTCCTAATCAAAATTCAGACATACGCCTAAGTCCAAAATCACCATCCAGACCTAGTAGAACTATCAAAACTATGATCTGAGGTCAAATACAAAAACGTCAAACTCCGATCAACCTTCACAACTTAAGCTTTCAAACTAGGAACTAAGTGTTCCTATTCAATCCAAAACCTTCTCTAAGCCAAACCAAACATCCTCGCAAGTTACATAGCAACAAACGCATCTACGGAAAGCATCGAATAGAGTAACGGGGCTCAAATACACGAAAACACCAGTCGGATCATTAAAATCATGAGTGTGGGAGTCTCAATACTCCATCTCTTACCCTTACTTTAACAACTAATAATGCCAATGTGTGATAAGTTTCATACTCAACCTCTTACTATATTAGTTCATTAAACCATACACTGAAGTCTGATTTTCTTTCTCAAGCTGAAATTACACAAAAACTCACTATGAACAGATTTTGTATCACGTAGTACCACTATCACGCTTATACTCAGTGTACTTGAATTATGTAATCTTACGCCACAATCATACATATAACAACACTATTATAATATCACCAATAATAGCGAATCACTTCAAGAGGCATTCAACATAGAAACATATAAGTATTTTTCTCAAAATATCCTTCACAACCAAGCCTAACAGCCTAGATATGGCTAAGCTATTAGAGTTCTTACTTTCTTGCTCAATTCTTTCCCTCTCTTGATCAGACTCTTAAAAGAGGGTTGTATCCACAACCCCGAATGTTGAATAAGTTGCTCTTAAGAAAAAAAATCATATTCTTAGGTCATTTCATTCATTAACGCTAATTATCAAAGTTCAAAATTTTAACCAACTCCCGGACCTTTTAAAATTTCTTTTTATTTTGATAGAGGTTACTTTGTACATCGAGCTATCCCCAAAAATTATAACTTGTCCAATCTCAGCTGCAATTAATGCACAAGATATCCCATATACTCAAGGCCTCTCTTAGCCGCACATATGATATTTAAAACTTTCAACCCAATTATGTTGTCTAGCATAGGAGGATATGAGTGTCCCGACCTTCTGCTAAGGGATATTCCAAGTTTAACTCGATTCGACTTAACGCATAAATAAGGAATGAAAGAAGGAAAAATATCCTAAATGTTCAGTAGCCTCAAGTTCATAAGTATGTACGTCTACATACCCATGAACAAGACTCTACCAAATACTGTTTCGTGACCCATAACTTTAAGCATACGCACTGATACCAACTTTTTCACATCCCAAATTACCCCTAGACGTAACTGGCACCCAGCTAACACTACCCGCAAGGAAAATCAAATTTCCATACACTTAACCAATTAATTCAAAGCATTTAATAAATTAAATAAGTATCCAAACATGATGATAATTAATAAAAAATGATTAATATCTCAAAAAACAAATTTAATATTCTTGCTCAATTCCCACACTAGACCATGGAACATCTAAAAGAATTATAAAAAATCCAAAAGGGATCGTGAAAATCCAAAGAAACACAAATAATTAAATCCTAAAGACTCTTTAGGTAGCCTCCACGAACAATGTAGTTGCTCACCTCAACAACTGGATAAACTCTAATGAACGCGTCAACTACTACCTCCGTCCTCATCAATAGTATATGCATGTCCATGTAGATAAGGAGTGAGTTATAAGTGAATATAACACAATAAGATACTCGATCAGCCACTCTATATACCTTTGGAACAAGTGTTAGAAACTACAAACACACAACAAGCACAAAAATAATATGCACAATAATTATTTCACAATATAATTATCCAAACCAATATTTAACGTCAACCATTTACATCTCAACACAATTCACGCTAAGGACTTATCATAAATGAAAGTGAAGAATATTAACCAAATACCCCGGCGATTCCACCGCAGCATACACAATGCCTTAAATCTATCGGTGGTACAAATAATGCACCAATATATTACGGTAGTAAAATAATTTCTAAATCTTCAATGCCATGACAAAAAGCCACGCCACATCACAGATTAGGTATTAAATGGTATTTCATAATTTTAACAAAATAATACACATGCGGCTTGTCAAAGATCACTGTTTTTGCCAAGGACACGCTCGTCCCAACACATGGACCAGACAGATAAAATATATTTTTAAAATATGTTTGAAAAGTAAGTATCAAAACATAAAGTTTCACTTACCTCGAATTCACAATTCAAGTACCCTTTTCAATAAATAAAAACTAAGCTCTCGGGGCACCGAATCATGTCACACTACACAAAAATGGATTTAGAATGGTTAAACACCCTTGGGTAAATATTTTTATAATTTTTAACACAAGTCAAACTAGCAATCAAAGGTTGATCCAAAAAGTCAACTCTCGTCAACTGGTCAGAATTCCTGGACGATAACTACCAATAGATTCTCCTCCACGAGAGGATTTTAGAACACTTATAGAAATCAAAATTTGATAACGTTAGCCCTTTCGAATTGACGTTTCATATTGAAGAACCCAATGGCTAAACTTTCTCAATTTATGAAAAAATTTCCATGTTTATACCATAAAAATATTCTCATAATCACTTAATAAACTCAAATAAAAGTTAAGGATTATTACCTTGATTATTTGGTTTAAAATATCTATTTTTCTCTTCTCTGTCTTTCTTTTCCTCCCTCTTTTCTTTTCTATTTCTGTTGTTTTTTTTTTGTTCTTCTCCGCTCCTAGTTTTAGCACCAAGAATCGTTCTCTCTTCCCTTATTCACGTTATGCACTTTTTTTTTCTTTTTTTTCCCCTTATTTTGGTTAATTACGAAATAACACTTCATTAAATAAGGGTTGTTACAATCGTTCCATAACATACCAATATAACAATCACCGCATGGCATAACCACCGCGTCATAACATTAAAAATTCGCTCATAATGTCCCAATATGCCATAATCATATCAACAAGTATCAAGATCTCTATCTACAAGAGTGTATAAATATTCTATACCAAATAACCAATACGATGCACAAGGACATAATAAATAAAAATGCGGACATGTGTTCATGGTATAAAACATGAGTACGGCTAAAATAAGTATATTAATATCTCAAGAATAGCCCATCATGCCAAAATAAGATATCATAAGTCTAAAAAAGATTTTTAGCATAAATATATAGGCTCATGTAGTTAAATAGTCAAATAAAACATAAATCAAAATGTACAGACCACCAAACAAGACATAAAGAAGCCTAAAACTATCCCAAACATGGTAGAACTTTGGTGTACGTATATACGCTCGTCACCTCACATATACGTCATCTCAAAATCATGTAACATGTAATTACGTAAGTCCAATTTGAAGAAAATTCCATCTTAACAAGTTTAGACAAGAGACTTACCTTTTTCTGGAATCGCTTCAACCCTCAAACACTGCTTTTCATTTAAATTCTCATCCAGATGACCCAAAATTATCCAAACAAGACTTAAAGAAGTCAAGCAATGCTTTAAGAATCAATTCAAGCCTAAAATGCTTCAATGAATTTAGAAAATGTCAACATAATCCAACGGTGACCCACATGCACGAAATACAAAATTTAACACAATATTCAGTCACCCATGACCTTTCGAGTTCAGATATATACTTTGTTTACAAATCCAAACTCAAGACAATGCTCAGAACCCCCCAAAAATATTAAATACTCTTTGTGCCAAAACCATATTTATCTTTCTTCAAAATCCTTAGATTTAGGTGTAGAAATCTGTGGCTATTCAATATATGAAATCAAATCCAAGTTAGAATCACTAATCTTTGAAGTTGGGGCAAATATCTACTCAAATATCACCTCTTCCTCGGGTATAAAAATGGTAAAAATGAGCTAAATACCAAAATCTGGACAAAAGATACCCCTGGAGCCAATTTCTTCTACGCGATTATGGCTGGCCTCACGCGATCACGAAGACCAAATAGCCTGGCTGATAGCATCCTAGGAAGCTCGACTCTATTCAAGGATAAGGATGAAACTTTGGAATCTCAAAGAGGGATTTAACAAGATGTCAAGCTAAAGAGTAGCAAAACAAGGCCATTAGAAGTGCAAATAAAGAAGTTGTTAATTGGGAGGAATAGCTCAAGGATAAAGGATATGAATTGGCTAGGTATTACAATTGTTTTATGACCCAAATTTATGACCAAGAAGAGGAGGATTGGACCCCAAGAGACATCCTTTGAAGAAGGTCCTAGTCAGTTTATTTTTGGACAAATTTGGCACCTAAAATGTATCCAAACTTGTAGCCCATGAAGTCATACATAGAACTATATTTTTATAACATAAAAATGACTTACTTGATGTCCTAAAGGGTACAATAGGCATGATAGATGATGATTGCAGGCAAGTGCCAAGTTGCTTGTAAATTTCCTTCAAGATTTTCAAGATTCTATCCAAGATTGATTTGAGAATTATTTTCATATATTTTGGGACTATATTTATTGATTTCCTAGTTAGTTAAGGTTATTTTTTTCTTTTCCTAATATTTTTGGAATTACTTTTCAAGAATGACTAGGTTTTTGCATCCTAGTATTTTTCTTTTCCTAAGATAGTTGGACTTGTTGTCCATAGTAGTTTAGGACTTTATTTCCTTATTTATTAGCCTCCTAACTATATAAGGGATGTCTTCTTTATTTTTAGACATAGTTACTATAAACTATTATCAATAAAAATTATGAGATTTTCTTGCACTCTTGTGTGTGGCTACTCTTGAATTTATTCTTCAACCTTCAAAACTCAACTTAGGGCGGTAAGATTAAACCCTATTCGAACTATTAGATCACTTCTAGGTATTCAAGAAATTTAATAAATTTAGGCTTATTATTGTTCTTGTTATTCTAAAGGGTCGGGTTTCACAATCTATCTCTTGTTTTTAATTCTCTATCAAAGGTGATTAGTTCTTCGTTAGCTAATTGTTGTTGTTAGGATTCAACTTCAAGAATAGACTTCTTGAATTCAAGGAACTCTTTCTTGAAATCAATCTATCTTTAATTTTTGTCTTCTTTTTTGTTTCTCTACTTTCTTTTAGCTTCCGCACGTTTCTTGATTTTTTTTTCTTTTTTTTAGTAATTCTTGAACCCCTATAGAGTTATTATCAAGTGATATCAGAGCATAGGCTAATCAATATTTCAATCTTGATAATATTGGGAGGTTCTTGAGACAAAAAAAAATGAAAATCAGTCCAAAAAGTGTTATTGCCATTAGTATTTTTAGAATTCAAGTATTATTTTATTTCCAATTCAAGAAAGGAAACAAGAAGAGGGGATCCTAATTCTTGAAGATTAAGGTAACTTATTTCCTTATTCTTATGGGTTTTGGTTTTCCTAAATTATTTCCTTTTTTACTCTACTAACCATTTCATATTCTTCCTAGGTTTGGTCCTTCACTTTTTTTTTTCTAACTCCTATTCTTATGTCACGACCCAATTTTTTCTCCGTTGGGTATCGTGATGTCACATAATCTTAGAGACTAGATAAGCCTAACATTTACAGAAGAACAATAATAATTAAATAACATCTAGTTCTTAAGGTAGTTATTTCCTTATTCTTATGGGTTTTGGTTTTCCTAAATTATTTCTTTTTTTACTCTACTAACCATTTCATATTCTTCCTAGGTTTGGTCCTTCACTTTTTTTTTTCTAACTCCTATTCTTATGTCACGACCCAATTTTTTCTCCATTGGGTATCGTGATGTCACCTAATCTTAGAGACTAGATAAGCCTAACATTTACAGAAGAACAATAATAATTAAATAACATCTAACAATTTTTGAAATGGAAATCCCTGTAAAATTTGTAAACTCCACGAGGTCCGAACCTCATACTATTCACAACTCATAGGTCCCAATACCTGAACCCTAATATTGGGCATCATATGCCCTCATTACACTTCATAACTGCACTGACGACTCACATCCCAAATAGAGCCATTCTCACATAGAAGGCAAGTAAACAAGGGTGTGCATCTATACTCAGCAATATCAAGAAAACCTCTTAACCGATAAAGAGTGCTCAACTACATGTATGCTTGTGCAAGTGTCCTAACATAGTTCATGCCAGCTAGTAAGTGTAGGAAAAGAAATGGACAGTATGTAGAATGCTTTCTCACAACTTTTCACAAGATAAAACTCACATAGGTAAGTGTACCACTACACAAACATCAACAACAAGAATGCCCCCAATCCATCACAAGTCATCACAAATCAATCCCTGACATAGCCCACCTTGTCTCGCTTCGTGTGCAATTGTAAAGTAAATGCCTGCCTTGTCTCTCCACATGTTCATAATAATGTTCCTACCTTGTATCACCACATGCGCAACCCCCACACACATACACACACACACACACACACACACACACACACACACACACACACACACACATATATATATATATATATATATATATATATATATCACGCCGCATGTGCAAATATCAATAGTAACAATAGTACGACAGAAACCTCGGGCAACCCAATAACACTCGCACGACAGAAACCTCGTGTATCACAATAAGAACAAGTACAACAACAACAATGATAATAAAATAAGGTACGGAAAGTAAATCAACGCAAGAACCTTAAAAAGCTTGGCCATCAATAGAAATGAACAAAAGTCGGCTCTCTTCTCTCTCATGAAAAAACCCTCATTACACTTCATAACTGCACTGACGACTCACATCCCAAATAGAGCCATTCTCACATAGAAGGCAAGTAAACAAGGGTGTGCATCTATACTCAGCAATATCAAGAAAACCTCTTAACCGATAAAGAGTGCTCAACTACATGTATGCTTGTGCAAGTGTCCTAACATGGTTCATGCCAGCTAGTAAGTGTAGGAAAAGAAATGGACAGTATGTAGAATGCTTTCTCACAACTTTTCACAAGATAAAACTCACATAGGTAAGTGTACCACTACACAAACATCAACAACAAGAATGCCCCCAATCCATCACAAGTCATCACAAATCAATCCCTGACATAGCCCACCTTGTCTCGCTTCGTGTGCAATTGTAAAGTAAATGCCTGCCTTGTCTCTCCACATGTTCATAATAATGTTCCTACCTTGTATCACCACATGCGCAACCCCCACACCCCCCACACACACATATATATATATATATATATATATATATATATATATATATATATATATATATATATATATATATCACGCCGCATGTGCAAATATCAATAGTAACAATAGTACGACAGAAACCTCGGGCAACCCAATAACACTCGCACGACAGAAACCTCGTGTATCACAATAAGAACAAGTACAACAACAACAATGATAATAAAATAAGGTACGGAAAGTAAATCAACGCAAGAACCTTAAAAAGCTTGGCCATCAATAGAAATGAACAAAAGTCGGCTCTCTTCTCTCTCATGAAAAAACCCTAAACTTGATGCGTAACTCTAGTTTTCATGGCTTCTCCGGCCACTGGCCAGCCTCTTTCTCAGGCTGGTCAGTCATTTTCTCCCTCCCCAAACCCCAAACAACAACTACAAACCCTAATCTAGTCCAAACCTTTACATATCTATTACAACCTACTTCATTAGATGAGCCCATGAAGTTGCAACCAAGCGTAGCCCTAAAACCTATTGAGTACCTTCATGCTGAGCCCATTGTACGTTGGAAAAGGTAGGAAGTTCGTCAATCCATCGCACAACAAGTATTGAATATGGCACTATTGGGAAAAATCTCGTATGGTACGCCTGGGCTTCAAGACTTACGTAAAACTATTCCAATTTAATGTGAACTTAAAGGGCAGTGCTTAGCTGGATTGATAGAAGATAGTCATGTGTTAATTAAACTTTCATTAATAGAGGATTATATTCATCTTTTATCTAAGCCTGCTTTTTATTTGAAAATACAAAATGAGATGTGGCAGATGCGTTGTACTAAGTGGAATCCATTGTGGAAACCTAGTGAGGAAACTCCTGTCGCCATTGCTTGGATTTCCTTTCAAGATTTACAACCTAACTTCTTCGGCAAGGAGTTTGTGTTCTCTCTAGCTAGGGCTAGGAAGGCCACTTCATGTGGACTTGGCTACTCAAAATGGAACTCGACCAAGTTGTGCTAAAGTGAAGGTTGAGGTGAATTTGTTGTCAAAGTTTCCTCAAAGGATCAAAATTGTAGAGGATGAGGACGAGTCTGGACCCGAGGAGTTTAAATGGATCAAAATTAGGTATGATTATATGCCTAAGTATTGTAAGTCATGCAAGAAGCAAGGTCACAAAGAAAATGAATGCTGGGTTATTAATCCAGAGTTAAGGCAGTTTGAGGATCAAGTTAATGATAAGAAGAATGAGCAGGAAGTAATTGCCATAGCTGCTGCTTCTACAAAGGTATTAACTAGTGGTAAAGTTATAGGGAAACGTATTGTGTCACGACCCAATTTTCTATCCGTTGGGTATCGTGATGGCACCTAGTCTTAGAGACTAGGTAATCCTAACATTTACTCAATAACAACAATAATTAAATAACATCTAACAATTATTTTGAAATAGAAATCACTATAAAATTTACAATTCCTAAAATCGGTAGTACAAGTCATAAGCTTTACAGAGTTTGTTATATTTTTATAAATACAACTGTTTGAAATAAAGTAAACAGTGTGAATACAAATCAGAAGGTGACTCCGAAGCATGTGAACGCAGCAATATGTTTACCTTAAGTCTCCACAACAACAATCCGCACATCTAGCTAATGATCAACTGACTTCGAAATACCTGGATCTGCACAAAAATGTGCAAAAGTATAGTATGAGTACACCACGGCGGTACCTAGCAAGTATCAAAACTAACCTCAGTAGAGTAGTGACGGAGAACATTCAAGACACCTACTGGACTAAATGACATGAACAAAGTATAAGTATAGAAACAACAGAGTATAATATCTACATAAAGACTACACGATATGACTAACAATATAGTAATTGCAATAGGAAAGGACAACAACAAGTATTAGCGGAATACCATAATAATGACACAAAAGGGTGAACGTAAACACAATCTAAATCCGAAATCATAGATACAACAAGAACAAATAATAACTCAGCAACAACGACCGCTTTCATATCAGGTTTTAGTCAACAAACTCCGCGAGGTACCGAACCTCGGACAAATCACAACTCACGGGTCTCAATACCTGAACCCTAACACTTGGCATCATGTGCCCTCATTACACCTCATAACCGCACTGACGACTCGCGTGCCAAATAGAGTCATTCTCACATATAAGGCAAGTAAGAAAGGGTATGCATCTATACTCAATAATATCAAGAAAACCTCTTATCTGATAAGAGTGCTTAACTACATGTATGCTTGTGCAAGTGTCCTAACATAGTTCATACCAGCTAGTGAGCATAAGGAGAAGAACAGACAGCGCGTAGAATGTTTTCTCACAACTTTCACAAGACAAAGCTCGCACAGATAAGTCTACCACTACACAAATATCAACAACAAGAATGCCCCCAGGCCATCACAAATCATTCCCTGACATAGCCCACCTTGTCTTGCCACGTGTGGAATAGTAAAGTAAATACCCGCCTTTTCTCGCCACATGCGCAACCCACATATATATATCCCGCCTTGTCACACCGCATGTACAAATATCAATAGTAACAATAGCACGGCAGAAACCTTGTGCAAGCCCATAACAATAACCGCACGACAGAAACCTTGTGCATCACAGTAACAACAACCGCACGGCAGAAACCTCATGCATCACCACAACAAGTACCACAACAACAATGACAATAATATAAAGTATGACAAGTAAATCAACTCAAGAACCTTCGATCACAAGAAATGGTAGAACTAGTTCACAAGGAATAACCATAATAAATAATACTAGGCGTAATAAGAACAACTCAACAGGGAAGGAAACAATATGTAACAATGGCCCCACATTGTACGGTTCAACAACAAGAAACTAATACGAATCAAATGATTTCAAATAAGGACAAGTCCACTAAAGCATAGGATATCTAAGCTTCTTTTATGTTTGGACAATTACGAAAAAGATATAACCAATTCAAATAAAAGTGGGCAGCGAGAAAATCACCATAACCTTTATTAAGGGTGAACATTTACAAAAAGGGACAATTATAACTTCAAATAAACATACGCAGTTAGGGAAAAGATAACATGGTAATGGAAGAGATAACAATTTCAATTAAGGCATATATAAATCAAGTAAACAGTAAGAGTGGATCATGAAGCATTTGATTTTAATTAAGCAGGTAAAGGTAAAACTAGTAATTAAGGAACGTAATCATAGCAAGTACAACTGCATATTCAATTAATACAAGGACCTAAGAACCCTAAAAGGCCAATTCCAAAAATTAAGTTCGAGCACGTACTCGTCACCTCGCATACACAGACTACAATCAACAAAGAAGACTCAAATCTTAAGGGGTAGTTCCTCCGCACAAGGTAAGGCAAGATACTTACCTCAAAGAAGACAAACTGATACTTTAAAATGAACTTCTTGGGTGAAATGACCTCCAGGCAGCTCAAATCTAACAAAAATAACTTCAAAGCACAAATAAAATTCATGAGAAACTATTGCGGATCATTAAGCCTCAATCTTTATCAAAATCTAAAAATCGACCCAAAAGTAAACCCTGGGCCCGCACCCCGGAACCCGACAAATTTAAAAAAACCAGAACACCCATTCCAATACTAGTTCAACCATACTAAAATTATCAAATTCTAATACCAATTCATCCTTCAAATCATGATTTTTCATTTTGAAAACTTTCTTCAAAAACCACAATTTTCCTTAAATCAAAATACAAATTAAATGATAAAAATAAAGATAAAATGATGGAATATAATAAATTCTAGGTAAAGAACACTTACCCAATCGATTTGCTTGAAAAACCCTCAAAGAAGCTCCCAAAACCGAAGTCTAAAACTCAAAATATGAAGAAAATGGGCAAACCCTCCGCATTTGCGGACAAGGAAGCACATCTGCTCTCTCGCATTTGCGAGAAATCGTTCGCATCTGTGAACTCAGCTGGCCAGGCTTGGATTCGCATATGCGGAATTAAAACCACACCAGTGGCCCCGCAAAAGTGCCAAATGAAGCGCAAAAGCGAGCTTCTTCGCAGATGCGATCACTGGACCGCAAAAGCGGCCTTCGCACTTGCGTGTCGGCCTCTGCAGAAGCAAGCGAGCCTCCAGGCCACCATGACCACAGAAGCGACCAGGATCACGCATAAGAGGAGCCGCAGCTACGTTCCAAAGTGTCACAGGTGCGAAAACTACAGAAACAGACATGTTCAAAACTATAAAAAATCATATGAAACTCGTCCGAAACACACCAGGGGCCCGCGGGGCCCCGTCCAAGCATACCAACAAGTTCCATAAGCTAACATGGACTCCCTAGCGGTCTCAAATAACATCAAACAATGTCGAAACTACCAATCGCACCATGAATTGAACTTATTCAAATCTTCCAACTTCTAAAACCCGCACCGAAACATATCAAATCAACCCGGAATTACGTCAATTTTTACAGGCAAGTCATATTCAAAATTACTGACCAACTCCAACTTCCGGAATCGGAATCCGTTCCCGATATCAAAAAGTCCACTTCCGGTCAAAATATTTAAAAAATTGACTTTTGCCATTTCAAGCCTAAATCAGCTACACATCTCAAATTCACAGTCCGGATATGCTCCTATGTCCAAAATCACCCAACAGAGCTAATGGAACCGACAAAATCCCATTCTAGAGTCGTCTTCATACAGTTTCGACTACGGTCAAAATCCTAAGACTTAAGCTTCCATTTTAGGAACTAAGTGTCCCAAATTACTCCGAATGATTCGGTAACTGAATTAAACCATGCACGCAAGTCAATACACATAATACGAAGCTGCTCAGGGCCTTATATCGTCGGAAGGGACTTCAATTCTTAAAACGACCTGTCGGGTTATTATATATTGCTAATCCAGCTAGACAGGAGTTAATGCGAGCAAGAAAAAATAAATATTAACATGATAAGAGGGGTTATATAATTGGCAACACAAAGGAGAAGGAGCCTAACAATGGAAAGGGAAATGCTAAGGTTGAGGCTGTAACTACAAAGAACAAATTTAATAAATTGGAGGATGAGGAAATTGCTCAACCAATGTTGAGGATCACTGATGGCAAAGTAGATAATAGAGACAATTGACAACACAAGAAGCAACAATGAGATAAATATAAGAAGGATCAGGAGAAGGAGTAGGTGAATAACAAGGAAAATTCCAGTTCTAATCCTAAAGGGACTGGGAATATTTCAGAGGCTAAGGGAGGAAATTCTAATCCTAAAGATTCAAGGATTAGGGTTGAGGACCATGGTAAGGACAATGAGGAGGGTACCCTAAGTCCTAAACCTACTGGGACTGTGATTGAGATGGCAGCTAGGCGTGTCAAGAAGGAAGCAGTTGAGGCAGCTAATATGGAAAATAATGTGAAGCCTAGTCAAAGAGGGACTCAATCACCAGGTGTGGAAGGTAATCAAGAATTAGCTAAGGCTAGTTCTCCTAGTTCTATTGAGGCAGGGATTGATGAGGGGGTGAACAAAGATTCTACAATTGAGTGGGTGCATAGAAGGTTTGGTACTAGCAAGGAAGAATTAAGGGAACTCAATGTGACAATCAATAAACCATGCCATGAGGTACCTTCACAAACCTATGAGAATTCGGGACAATTGGAGGAGCATAATGAAGTAAATTCTGGGAAAACTTTATGGAGCGATGAAGATTATGAAATGGAAGCTCAGATAAGATCAACAAATGCAACAGGAGATGTAGAGGATAAAGGAAATAATCAAACATAAAAAACAGACAGTTTGGCTCTAACTACAGTAAACCCTAGAAATTCAAAAACTAGGGTTGATGATCAATCGAGTACTAAATTCAAGGAAGCAGTTCCACTAGTTGGAGATGATAGAGGGACATCAAAAGAAGCAGGAAATCATGGGGGATAAACTGCTGCACAATTAGTCAAGAAATAGGCCAATAGAACAGTAAACCCTAGAAATTCTGGGGAGATTTGGGCCACTGTTGATGGGGTGCCAGTGTATGATATAAGGAGGGACCAAGTTGGGGATGTTAAAATTGAGGTATTGAAGGATACAGTGGGGGTCAGACCATCAAACAGTCGATAAGAAAGGGGGTCATCTCAATGGAACAGTGTTTTCAGGGAATTCTGCTACAGTGAACCCTAGTTTGGGTTCTATCTATGATCTTCAATTCAAATTAATGCAGGAGAATATGGGGAGGATGGAGAGCAATGCTGAGATATTGAAGGAGGCCACAAGAAATGCACATGATCAGATTGAGCAAGCCATAGTACCAGGGACTTAGATGCAATTGAGACAGTGCCTTTAGCATGTGCTTCTGGAACTGGATCACCAATGCAGATACAAATCAATGTACCTTTGAAGTCACCAAATGAGATATTGCATGATATATTCACTCATAAAGAGCTTCCTATGGACATTCAGAATGCTTTGGTGGATCAACAACAATAATATGAAGATAAAGGTGATGATGAATCCATTGCTGGGCACTTTAAAGCTGTAGCAAGAGAAGGGAATTTGTCGCCTTAAGTTTCAGGTAAAAGTGAAAAGAAAGGAAAAAAGCAAACACAAGCCAAAGAGCCACAACCACCTACTAGAATTTTGCCCAAGAGGGCAACCTCAACAACAAGATGATGATTAAAACTCTAATATGGAAGATATGGTATGTTAAGAATCAGCAAGCCTTTCAGAGGGTTATAGATATGCAAAGGGAACATGGCTTTTTCATTGTTTCACTTATGGAGCCATTTAAAAAGACAAGATATATTCAGAGGTATAGAAGGAGGCAGGAATAGAAGCTGCAATTTCAAATGTGAATGGGAAGATATGGTTATTTTTTGATGTTGTGGTGGAATGGGATTTGTTGATGGATACTGAATAGCAGCTGACTATCATGACATATCATCAGGATATAGGAAAACACATTATGATGAACTTTGTGTATGCAAAATATTCATCATTGGAAAGGTTAGAGTTGTGGGATAATATATATTATCTAGCTAGTGATATGAAATTGCCTTGGTTGATTGGGGGGGAATTCAATGTGATTCTTGATGAGGAAGAGAAGATAGGAGGACTGCCTGTTTATCCTCCAGAATATGAAGATTTTGCTTTTTGTATAAATTCTTGTGAGCTATTTGATCTTGGGTATAAGGGCAGTCCTTTCACTTGGTGGAATGGAAGGCGTAATGAAGAACGCATCTTCAAAAGGTTGGATAGAATACTTGTGAACTTGCCTTTCCAAAACCTATTCCCTGATATAGAGGTGGAGCATCTCATCAGAACTAGCTCAGATCATGCTCCACTCTTGATGAGTTGTGGAGAAGAGGCAATGAAATTTGTAAAACCATTCAAGTTCTTATATTTCTAGACAAAACATGAAACCTTTATGGAGGTGGTTAGGCAGAATCGAATGGCTGATTTCATTGGAGATCCATTCTTGATGTTAAGTCAAAAGTTGAAGAGGGTTAAGATTGCTCTTTTTAAATGGAATAAACTCACTTATGGTGATATATTCAAGCATTTGGCTGTTAGAGAATATGTGGTTAGAATTAAAGAGATGATGTTTGAAGAAGAACCAACAGTAGAACAGAATAGTTCTTCCACAAGCACAAGTTGAATTGAAAAAATACTTGAGCATTGAGAAGCAGTATCGGAAGCAAAAGGCTGGTATGAATTGGTTTGGTGAAGGAGACAGAAACACAAGGTTCTTTCATAACCATGTGAATGGCAATAGATAGAAATTACAGCTCAAAAAAATCAGAATTGAGATGGTGATTGGTTGGAATCTCAAGATCTCATGGCTAATATTGCAGTAGATTGCATCCAAAAATAATTCACACAAGAAGGGTATTCTACAATTTTTGAGCTATTAAACAATGTGCCTAATATGGTAACTATAGAGAAGAATCTGGAGCTTTGCAAGTTTCCTACCATTGATGAAGTTAAGAGTGCAGTATTTGCACTAAATGGAGATAGTGTAAGTGGACCTGATGGTTTTACTGAATTATTTTACCAGCATTGTTGGGATATTATAGGGGAGGACATCTTCAGGTTGCTGATAGAGTTCTATGGAGGTGCATCTTTGCCAAAGTCAGTAGCACACACAAATCTTGTTCTCCTGCCCAAGAAACCGCAGGTTCAAACTTTCTCAGATCTAAGGCCTATAATTATTAGTAACTTCATTAATAAGGTGATCTATAGAGTATTACATGATAGATTGGAGAAGATTCTTCCTTATTTCATCTCTACCAATCAGTCTGGCTTTTTGAAGGGGAGGAGTATCTTTGAAAATATATTACTCACACAAGAAATTGTCACATATATTAGACTAAGGGGGAAGCCTGCTAATGTTGTGATTAAGTTAGACATGGCCAAGGCTTATGATAGGGTGTCATGGAAGTATCTACTTCATGTATTGAGGAATATAGGATTTGCTGAGCATTTCATCAACATGATTTGGAATCTATTGGCAAACAATTGGTATTCGGTACTTATAAATGGGCAAGTATCTATATTTTTTATGTCTACAAGAGGGGTGAAGCGGGGGTAGGGGCGCGGGGGAGGGGAGGTCCTTTGTATCCAGCCTTGTTTATTCTTTCTACTGAGGATCTGTCAAGATCATTGAACAAGTTATTTGAAGACAGGAAGTTTAGAGGATTTGGTATCCCAAAATGGTATGATCCTTTGAATCATTTGGCATATGCTGATGATACAATCATATTTGCCTCTGCTGATCCATATTCATTGAGAAAAGTGGTTGAAGTCCTTACACTGTATGAGTAAACATCTGGACAACTGATCAACAAGTCAAAAAAACTCATTTTTCATGCATGCTAATGTGGCAGGAGAGTTGTTTCATAATGTTGGTTCCATAACTGGATTTTAGAGAGGCAGTTTCCCTTTCACTTATCTAGGGTGTCGAATATTTTATACAAGGAGGAGGAAAGATTATTACAATGATCTCATTAAAAATTTGAAGGCAAAGCTACATTCTTGGAAAGAAAAATTACTGTACTTTGGAGGTAAAGCTACACTTATTACTAGTATGTTGCAAAGCTTACCAACTCACATCCTTTCAGTGTTAGATCCTCATGACAATGTACTTGTACATTTGCACAAGATGTTTGCTAGATTCTTTTGTAGTACTAAGAAAGAAGGTAGAAGTAGGCACTGGACCAAGTGGCTCAATTTATGTCTTCCAAAGGAAGAAAGAGGATTAGGGTTCAGATCTTTATTTGATCTATCCAAAGCCTTGTTGCAAAGTTGTGGTGGAGGTTTAGGACATCAAAATCCTTGTGGTCAAACTTATATTGCAAAAAGGAAATGCTAACTATGGTTCAATTAATACAAGGATCACATGTGTGATGGAAAATGCTAGAAGCTAGAGACGGGGTTGAACATGAAATTTTGTGGAAAATGAATAGGGGCTCAACAAACATTTTGCATGAGAATTGGACTGGTCTTGGAGCATTATATCATGTACTACCACCAGAGTTCAATATCAATGAAGAGTTACAAGAGGTGGCAGAATTGAGAGATGAAGATGGGTAGAATGAACTAATGTTTGAAGAGAATTTTCCAGAAGATATTGCTTATCATATAAGGCAAGAGGTATATTTTGATAATACAGATAAATTCTGGTACACACCTAAATGGATGCCAACATCTTCAGGCAAGTTTACAGTGGGTAGCGCTTGGCAAATATTGAGGCATAGGGCTTATCCAAATCCAGAATACAAGCTTCTATGGACAAAGGGGTTGCCATTTAAGATCTCTTTCTTCCTATGGAGGCTTTGGAGAGGGAAGGTGAGAACAGATGTTATATGGAGGAGAGCTGGTCAATTAGTTATTTCTAAGTATTTGTGTTGCTTACCACCACAAGAAGAAACTTTCCAACATATTTTCCTTACAAGTGATGTTGCTAGTAGGGTATGGAAAGTATTCTTGCAAGTTCCAGGATTAGTGATTAATCTAGTACAAGTACATAAGGTAATTAGAGCATGGTGGAGTGCAAAATGTTGTGCTAACCTCAAGCCTTTATTTCAAGTAGTTCTAGCCATTATTATGTGGGAGATTTGGACGAGGAGGAATTCAATGTAGCACGGAGGAGGTGCAGTATCATTTCATAGGTTGGTACATGTGGTGAACAAAACTCTACACTTTCTAGCTAGAGTTAGATATCCTTACTTTTCTAATATCCTCCTAATGTGGCCAGAAATGGTCAGGTACTTTGAAGGCTACAAGCCTTATATTGTTACCAAAAGAATTACCTCGCAGCTACCTTATGAGAGGTGGGATAAGTGCAACACTCATGGTGCTTCTAAAGGGAATCCTGGGCCAAGTTCTTATGGTTTCTGTGTGATGAATGATACTAGAGATGTGGTATTTTTAATGGCAGAAGAAATATGGATCTCAACTAATATAGTGGCTGAGGAAAGTGCAACAGTGGAAGGGCACTTATACTGTATTCAAAGGCAGCTTCATCCACTCATTATTGAGACAGATTCCTTGGTGATGAAGAAGATTATTGAAGGTGAATGGGAGATATCTTGGAACATTGGGAAGGAAGTGAATAATATTAAGGAGATAAAGGAGAATTATAATGTGATCTTTCAGCATGTCCTAAGGGAGGGCAACACAGTAGCAGAATTTTTAGCTAACCTTGTTTTCTCTTTTACAGGTGCCATTCAATTTCACTCTTTCTCTGAAATGCCTAGTGCAGGAAGGAGACTAATCAATCTTGACAAATCAAAAACACCTAATTTTAGGGTGAGAGTGACTAAAAGGAAAGCTCCTGACTGATGAGAAGTCCTCAACTGAAATTGCATGGCCTTATGTTGTTTGATGTTGCTATATTATGTATAATGTTAGGGTGTTTCTCAGTGGTATTAGCATGTTTTCATGCTCATTCTGGGGACATTCTAATGTTATATAGATTAGTTAATGCAAGGTAGGTGGTGTTATATCACATAAAATCACACGGCATAACACTGATGAACAGTACGTATGTACTTTGCACAGCCATATGCAGAATCATAATGTTGGATGCACTGTGCACTCCAATTTTGCAGATTACTCTGAAGGATCAAAGCTGAAATCCAATGGTATCAGGAGGTATCTCATTACACAATATGATTTATTGGTTCAGACTTTCACATGAAGCTACTACTGCAATTTGTTCTGTGCATAAATGTTTGCACGCATTACACAATGCAATACAGTTTCACAACTGATCACATCATTTGTTGCTCCTTCTGTTATATTATGTATTGAGCTGTTATTTTCTAGTGGTATTAGTATGTTTACACACTCATTCTGGAGATGACAATTCAGTATATATGTTATGCTTGTTTAGTGAGCAGATTAATTATCAGATGCTTTGGGCAAATTCAGTATACTGCCATGATTTGAACTAGAAAACTATATGGAGTTGTTCATTCTGGAACAACATTGATGGTTGGAAGATTTTGCTTGCTTTAATTAAGTGGTGCAAATATTTTGAATTCATGCTAGCTTTATCCATTTCTAATGGAAGGCATACCCTGAAACCGTGTGAGAGCTTGATAAGTGCTACTTGGTATTTGCCCCTGGCTATTGGATTCACATGCACTGACTGGAGAATGAAGCATGCAACATATCATGTTGTAATAGCTAGTTCCTTAGATATTAGTTATTTCATCTTTCTAGTAGCTAGTGGTTTTGTGCAATTTGTATTTAGCTTTGGACATCTTGTAAGCTTTGGACCCAAATTTGGAATTTTTTTAATATATTAGCCATAAGGCAATATGGCTAGTTGTATATTTTCTTAAAAAAAACTCAAGAATTATCGATCACAAGAAACGGTAAAACTAGTTCGCAAGGAATAGCCATAATAAAGAATACTAGGCGTAATAAGAACAACTCAACATGGAAGAGAAGAATTTGTAACAATGATCCCACAATATACGGTTCAACAACAAGAAACTAACACGAGTCAAATAATTCCAAATAAGGGCAAGTCAACTAAGGCATAGGATATCTAAGTTTCTTTTAAGTTTGGACAATTACGAAAGAGATGCAACAAATTCAAATAAGGGTAGGCAGCGGAAAGATAACCATAACCTCAATTAAGGGTGAACATTTAAAAAAGGGATAACTACAACTTCAAATAAAGATAAGCAGTTAGGGAAAAGATAAAATGGCAAGGGAAGAGATAATAGTTTTCAATCAAGGCACATATGAATCAAGTAAAAAATAAGAGTAAATCATGAAGCAATTGATCCTAATTAAGCAAGTAGAGGTGAAACTAGATACTAAGGAATGTAATCATAACAAGAACAACTGCATATTCAATGAATACAAGGACCTAGGAACCCTAAAAGGCTAATTTCCACAATTAAGTCAGAGCACGTACTCGTCACCTCGCGTACACGGAGTACAATTAGCATAAAAGACTCAAATCCTAAGAGGTAGTTCCCCCACACGAAGTTAGGCAAGATACTTACCTCAAAGAAGACAAACTTGTACTCTAAAATGAACTTCTCGGGTGAAATGACCTTCGGACGGCTCAAATCTAACCAAAATCACTTCAAAGCACAAATAAACTCATAAGAAACAATTTCGGATCATAAATTCTCAATCTTTATCAAAATCTAAAAATTGGCCCAATGGTCGACCCTCTCCCCCGAGCACGTACCTCGGAACCCGAGAAGTTTCACAAAACCCGAACACCCATTCCGATACAAGTTCAACCATACTAAAATTATCAAATTCCGACACCAATTCGTCCCTCAAATCATGATTTTTCATTTTGAAAACTTTCTTCAATAACCACCATTTTCCTCAACTCAAAATACAAATTAAATGATAAAAATAACGATAAAATCATGGAATATAATAAATTCTAGGTGAAGAACACTTACCCAATCGATTTGCTTGAAAAACCCATAAAGAATCGCTCAAAACCGAGCTCTACAAGTCAAGATATGATAAAAATGGCCTAACCCTTTATTTGAAGATCTTATATTCTGCCAAGATGATTGTGTATCGTGAACACGGAGAAAGGGTCGCATTCGCGAAGAAGAAAAATGAGGCTACCCAGAAGACCCTTCGCGAATGCAAGTGAAACGACGTAAATGCGAAGAACAGGGGACGGAAACCTACGCGAACGCGTAGGGGAACACGCGAACGCAAAGAGTAATGACCACCGGTGCTCAGGGCCTGGTTTATCCTACGCGAACGCGGAAGGAAGGATGCGAACGCGAAGAAGGAAAAACGAAGACCTTCACAAATGTGAGAGCATGAATGCGAACGTGAAGAGGAAATATGAGGCGGGTCAGCAGAACACTATGCGAACGCGAAAGGCACTTCGCGATCGCGAAGAAGAACTTTAGATGACAGAAAACAACAGTTCCAAATAGGAGAAAATGACCCGTGGCCCATCCGAAACACACCCGAGGCCCCCGGGGGCCCGTCTAAACACACAAAAAAGTTCTATAACCTAACACGTACTCGCTCGGGTTCTCAAATCACATCAAACAGCGCCGAAACTACAAATCGCACCATGAATCGGACTTATGATCTTCCAAATCTTTCAACTTCAAAAACGCGTGCCAAAACCTATCAAACCAACCCGAAATGACGTCAAATTTTGCAGGCAAGTCCCAAATGACATAACGAAGCTGTTCCAACTCTCAAAATTATATTTGGACCCCGATATCACCAAATTCAACTATTGGTCAAACCTCTCCACTTTCCAAACTTCAACTTTTCCAACTTTTGCCAAAATGCTTCAAATTACCCTACAGACATCCAAATCCAAATCCGGACACACGCCTGAGTCCAAAATCACCATACAAAGCTGTTGAAATCATCCAAAATCCATTCTGGATCTGTTTATACAAAAGTCAAATTCCGATCAACTCTTACCGCTTAAGATCCCAAAACTTAACTCCTTCTTCCGATTTGACTCTGAATTATCCGATAACTAAATTCATCTATGCACGCAAGTCAATACACATAATACGAAGCAGCTCAAGATCAAATGCCGCCAAACGGGACTTAAATTCTCAAAACAATCGGCCGGGTCGTTACATCTTATTACTAAGGGTTGTGGCTAGTAAGGTTTATTAATAATCTAAAGATTATATACCAAGGGTTGCTTTGAGTGAAAAAAGGCAAGATAGTGAGAACATTAGAGGGGAAAAGCCAAATTTGAAAGCTACATATTTCTTCTAATCTATGTCAAGATATCTCAAACAGGTAGTTATAGTGAAAGGACGCGAGGTAAAGTCATGCCCCGACCTCGGGGAGCGCGACCAGTGCTCAACCAAGATACCCTAGTTAAGCAAGCCTGTTAGATGCCTTCTACCCAACCTTGCCCATTAACAATATAAGAACTAGTACAGGTGATAGATATTAGAAGAGTCAAGTGCTCCACAATATTTTCCACTACTAAAGAATATTCATTTATGATTTACAAAATATAACAAGTTTACTGATATGATAAAAACATGAGCGCCCAAATACCAAAACTTACTAGTTTAAATCCCAACATCATATACCACCCACAACCTATCTACGGAGCCTCTAAGTACAACAGAAGAGTAGCATGGATGTGCCGGAGAAAAGGCCCCGGCTACACCTCAAAATTTAATGTACAACGTCAAATGGCATGAAGCCCGGAACAGAGTAGGACTTAACAAAATGTGCTGAATAGAGAGTAACTGCTAACGAGGATCAAAACCACACACTGACGAATCACTTGCATCCATTGAAGATATAGCGCCCCTGACAAAAGGGACGTTAGTACTTATGGAATAGTACTAGTATGTAAAGCTAAATGTCCACTTTCAAAATAGAATACCATTATAAGAAAGGGAAAACCATAGAAACAGTAAGTCACAATCAACAATATCCAAATGCCCAGTTAACACATACCAGTTTTAAAAATACGAAAAATAATATATATGTTTTGTTGGGAGATTATTAGCACTGATATACTACCATGTTTTAAGCACGGAGTTCGATTATGCCTGATCGGCTAGGCCATCTCCCCACGGACAATGTGGTTTGACATGTGATGCAAAAAAGGGTGTTACCAAGAGTAGTACCACCATGTGCATAACATGGCGTCTGATCTCCACCCGATCGGCTAGGCCTCCTTCCCACATTTGCCTTATGGGTTGACTTTCTAATTCACACCTAATATTAATCTCATACCAAATAAGGGGAATAATCACAATCCATCACCATCCACCCCTACAACGGCACGTGTAGTTTCGGGTATGGGCCTTATGACCCACCCTTCCTCGATTTGCTAATAATACACCCAAAAATATTGTTGGTTTACACACAAGGGAAACAAAAGCACCAATGTATTTATCTCATCATCCTTTACATTGTATAAACCTTCATTAGTATTTTCAACCACTCACAAGAACAATATTTCCTTGGCTCTTTTGGCCATTCACAAGATTCATTATTCATGGCACGACGACCGCATTTCATATTCAACACTTTATTTTCTTTAATTTCAAGGATCACCATGAAACATCAACATATAGAATATTCCGAAAATTGCATCTTTAAGTTTATTAGCAATGAAGACTTTAAACACAATGAATTCCTTTCCAAGAAATGAAGTAAAATGGTTGGCAATCAAAGCAAAATTTAGAAGCATAAATGAGTAACACATCATTTAATCTTGAAACACTTTTCCCAAAAAGAGCAATACACAATTTCAACTCATGAATATATATAAGAGCTAAAGACACATTGAAAACACTTACAAAGCATTGCATTAATTAAAACAGCCACGTATGGGCACAAGTACAACTCTCATTATTGGCACGGTGGCCACACTTTCCATATCCAACCTCCTCATTCCACTTTCAAACATCCTTATAGATTATCAATAAAAAGGCATTTTAATTCAAGACGTTAGATACACACTTGAGCAACTAACCAAATTAAGGGTCTTAGACACATGTGATTTCTTACACAATTCGATATGCTAGTTTTCATTAGAATCACGCTTCAAATCATAACATATTAACACATTGTCCTGGTTTAACCACCTTCTCAAATAGTTACTCAACAAAGGACGTTTGGAATACAATTTGAACGCATATATCTTTTGACACAAGGCGTGTTCGGAATAATCAATTTATAATGAGCAACATGGGACTTACAAGACCATTGTGGGGTTTAATTCTAAAATAGGAGTTTAGCCAACATACCTTGCCTCGAGCCTTTTTAAATTACTACAATGTTCAGAAATTCTTAGCTTCTTCGATCTATTTGGAAATATAGCAAAATTGAACACAAATTAGGAGAGTTTTTATGGTTCGAGCTCATTTGAGCATTTTATCAAACACTAGGCGGGTATTATAATTTCAAGGTCCTCCCATGGTAGATTCTTTCACCCCACTACCCAAAGTCTACCCAATTTAGCTCAACATTCTTCCCTCACCCCTTGATAGTATATGCATGTAACAATAAACAACTCCCACACCCAAGAATTGCCTTACTAATTACCTATTTTTCGTTAAATTTTGAAATTGAAGATTGGGGTGTAGAATCTTATCTCTAGGATAAAGACCTAGTGTGTTTTCCTGGTTAATCTTCCAAGATTTGAGTAAGAATTGAGGATCAATTGGTTGAGGAACTCTCCCCCTCTCTAGAGCACTTTCTCACTCTCAAAATGTAAGGTTCTTACTTAAGAAATGGTCCATAGAGTCTATATAACGAAATGGGTTCGGGTTATAAAAACCAAAAAAAATAAAGCTCTTAAATAGAATCTGCAGTCGCATATGCTACCGCATAATACTTCTGCAGTCTGCCAAATGGCACTCCGAAACTGGGCACCGCTGCCTGGGTATGCGGCCGTTCTACGGTCCGTATATCAATTCTACGGTCGCAAAGCGGACCGCAAAATCTCCTCCCGGAATTCCTCATGTCGATCCTGCAATGCTATTTGCGGCCCGCAAAGTAATTCTGCGGCCGCATAATAGACCGCATAATGGCCCACAAATTTTTCTCAAGTTTCTGCTTAACTATGAGGACATTCTGCGGCCCGTCCAGTGGTTCTGCGACGGCATAGTGGGCCGCAGAAATGTCTTTTATTGCCAACATTTTCCTTTAACTCCCTAGCGCACTGTTCGACTAAAAAAGTTCGTACCGCGGCGAGCTTTCTACTATTACCAAACATATTAGGCTACCTCACCACCACGGAACCTCAGGTTTTAGGTGAAATTTTACGGGGCCTTACATCCTCCCTCACTTAAGATCATTCATCCTCGAATGAGGGTTCAAACCCGTCATTAGTACTCAACATGACCCAGTTGTTACGTCACATACTAGTATTCCGAATTTGACCAACTCCCCAAAATTTCCAAAATTTCGGTAGAATCTCCTCTGTAATTGGGCCTATCCACTTGCAATAGAATCACCAAACTACCTTAACAACATATCCATAACTCAACAACGCATCACAGTATATATCAACAATACTGATGTAACACCCCGCAAAATTTTAAAGTACTTAAGTGTAAAGCCCGATAAAATTTACAAAAGAAAATAATATTTTGTGGTGCCGAATTGGTCTTACGTGTTTGAGGATTGTAGAAAATAACACCTCGCAAGATCGCCGCAGCTCGTACTTTTTGGGTTGAACAATGCACCAGAACATAAAGAAAAATCTTTGGCGGAAAAACGCGTTTCTGCTGTCCATTTTGCGATCGTATAATCACTTTGCGTGCCGCATAATGGCCCCAGAAGTGAGGCGGGAGAGGGTCAGTCCGGAAGCAATTATGCGTCAACTATGCGACCGCATAGTGACAGCAGACACAAATGGATTTTTGGTCATTTTGGTCAGCAATTATGCGACCGATATGTGGTCAGCATATTGATTATGCGATCGCAGAACCTGTTCCGGAGCTTCATTTTTAGGTTTTTAAAACCCGACCCTACTTCATTAAATACACTCTTTGGGCCATTTTTGAGCTATAATCTAACATTTTAGAGTGAGAGAGAGTACCCTAGAGTGAGAAGGTGTTCTTCAATAATTGTTCTTCAATTCTTGCCCATGTTTTGGAAGATTAAGAAGGGAAACTCACTAGGTCTTTATCCTAGAGGTAAGATTCTACACCCTAGCCCTCAATTTCGAATTTTGTCTAGAAATGAGTAATTAGCAAGATATATTTTGGGCATGAGAGTTGTTTATTTTACATGCATGTGTTATCAAAGGGTGTAGGAAGATTATTGAGCTATAAATGGTAAAGATTGGGTTGTGGGATGATGGAATCCTCCATAAAAGGACCTTGAAACCTTAATGCACACCTAGTGTTTGATAAAATGCTCAAATGAGCTAGAACCATAACCATCTTCCTAATTTTGATTCAATTTGTTATATTTATACAATAGTTTGAAGTTGCTAAGAATTCCGGAACATTTTAGAATTTAAGAAAGCTGAATTGAGGTATGTTCGCTAAACTCTTCTCTTAGAATTGGATCCCACGATATTCATGTGAATTATGTAAGTCCCGAGTGGTTCATTATAAGATTGGCTCGAAAGATATAAGTTCAACAAGTATTCCAAATACTTTATTTATGTTATATTATCAATTGAGGATGTGTTAAAAATATGGGTTGTGCATTAGAAATGTTCGACTTCAAGTTAAATTCAAATGAAGGCTATTATGCCAAATTTTGTGAAGAATCTCTATGTGCCTTGAACTCTTAATTGCTCACATGTGTACTACATGCCTTGATTTGAATTGTTGTTGTTGTTGTTGTTGTTGTTGTTGTTGTTGTTAATGATGTTGATGTTAGAAAGTGAAAAGGTGAGCATGAAATACTAAATATGGCCAACGTGCCAAGAATGATCTTATAATTATGGCCATTAGTGCCAATGAAATAAAAATATGTGAAAGTAATATGAAATGGGATGACTAATATAAAAAGGTTGATGTCTCGAATAAGACATCCTAGCCGGTCGGGTCGTGATCGGACACCATGCCGCACACATGGTGGTGATTGTGCTGGAAATTGTATTTGAAATTGTGATTGTGGTCGATGCCCCTAATGGATAGCTTAGCCGATCGGGTCGTGATCGGACACCGTGTTAAAGACGATGGTATTGACATTGAGGGTAATTGTGGTTGATGTCTCTAATTAGACAGCCTAGCCGATCGGGTTATAATCGGACTCCGTGCCGAGAGTACGGTGGTACTGGTATTGTGAATAATGGTATTGTGGACTATGGTATATCGATACTAAAAATCTCCCAATGTGAGATATGGAAATTTATTGAAACACTGTGTTGATCCTAAATTAAGGTTTGATGTTGATAAAAGGCTTCCATTAACATTATGATAATCTTGTTTGTATTATTTGTCATTCTATTGAGAGGGTGTTTAGTTATACATACTAGTGCTATTCGACATTACTAACGGCCTTTTTGCAGAGGGTGCTGCATATTTAAATGGATGCAGGTGGTTCCACAACAGGAGATATTGATCAGTGATAGCAGTACACCTTCTTCCCAGCTGACTTGGTGAGCCCCACTTCATCCCGGGGTCATGAATCTTTTGTACTTTGTGTATTCTGTTGAGGTATAGTCGGGGCCTTGTTGCCGACAGTATCATTGTACTCTTCTTTATTTATATAGGCTCCGTAGACATAGTGTGGGTTGTATATTGGTTCCGGTAAGTCAAACTCGTTATGTTTTATTTGAATTACTATTTCCACTTCAGATTATGAAAAATGTGTAGAATTGAGACTTTAAAAATGAAGTAACTCATGGTAAAAAATTGGTATTGCAGACATGATAAATTTATGGTTTAATTAATGAAGATATATATATATTCTCTTTATACATGAATGAGTTTGGGTAGAAAGAAATCTAATAGGCTTGCTCGGCCAGGTTCACTCGGTTGAGCGCTGGTCGCTCTCCTCGGTTTTGGGGCGTGACATTTAATCTCAACATTAAGAGCGTTACATTAGCGTAAGTGGTATCTTGACATGATATGTACACATTTAAATCATAACACATAGAAAGTACCCTATGAACCACAGCCATTTGGCTCTACAAAGAGTGAGAGTATTTCCTTTCCTCAACACTTTCGGCCTACGAGGTGATCTCCTCGATTCACAGACTTTGCCATACCACTTGACAGAGGCAATCTCAACTTTCGAGCTTATCTAGCAAGGATGACAATTAGGCACATTTCATAAGCCAATTACCCATTAACTTCACCTTCCATAGCTTCACCCGGAATGATAGACAAATGACTCCCAACTACCCTTTCGGGCATAGACACATGAAACACCTAGTGCATGGAGAACAACGATGGGAGACACACCATACTCATAGCTTGGCCCATTTTATTTTTATCAAGATTCCATAAGGCCCAAATGTAAACTACACCTATCTTCCCTTTATTAACCATTCACATAGTATCTTTATGGAGAAAATCTTGAGAATAACATGTTCACTTTCTTCAACTCTAAATCTCTACGCCGAACACCCAAACTAATCCTTTGGCAACTTTCAACCATTATTCTACAATGTGCTAGAATGAATATGACCATATAGTTCCTACCCAATATGTTCGATCATGGAATGATGGTTCTTTTTTGACATATTGGAACCTACAACTCTCGATAGATTTGCCACAAATAGGAACAATGAGGTTCGAGATTGGGGTGGAATTGTTCAAAAATCCATAATTGTACTGAGAAGGGCATTTTAAGAGGTTATATTCTAAGAGACATGAGGGTAACCACCAATAGTGCACCCATGGTTAATCATTGTACTGGAATCATCGGTTCAACAAACGAGGCATAGAGTTACCAGTACAGATTAATAATGTGGGAACCGTGTACATGATCCTAAGATGTATAACTAGAGAGTCATTTTAGACATAGGATGTATGGGAGGCACGATCGGGAGGATAAAACATTAGCATCAGCTATTTTGGGAAGATGATAAGTCACGAAAGTGATAGTAACAATTGTTTCACTCCATATATGCCTTTTTCGGCAATTGTAAGCCTTAAAGAGAAATAGTAAAGTACATGACACCAGTTGCCTCCTTGAGTGTAGGAAAGATCAGTTTCATTCAAAATGAGAAGATTCTTGAACCATGAATATGATAGAGATTTCCAAAATACATGAAGTTGTGTTATGCCCTCAACATTAACAACACAAGGAATCTTCGCCACAAGCCCACGAGGTTGAAAAAGAAGTTGAAGACCTGTAAGACTATTATCATTCTGACAACTTAACCCTTACCAATAGTTGATCCTATATGAGAGGACTAGAGATACGAAAAACTTGTCTTTCAAATTAATATGCTCATGATATGTGTTATAATCTGAAATATCCACCTGAAGTGGGGAGGAAAAGGTCGTGATAAGGCTAATTAACTTTCAAACTCCCCCGAGTGAAGCCATGTATCTAGGACATCTTAATATTGGGATAAAATCATTTGTTGGTTAGAGAGAATGAACAATTCGCTATGAGCTTGACATGGTTTTTGCCATAATAACTCTCAAGCTGCAATACCAGGCCACATAATGGGCAACTACAATACTAGGAACAAAGTGACTTACTCATTGAGGCATGATTTACGTCATACTGAGATGGGCAAACAATAGATATTCATATGGCGAATTTGTGAGAAACCCCTAATTTCCGAGAAACTTTATGCGGATGAGTTACCATTTCATTTGACATGTACTCATATGATGGGTGCTACGATATGTTGTTACGTTACTAAATAGTGGAAAGGGTTTATGATAATGCTCACAAAGAAGAGTAGAGTGACTGTTCAAACCATATGAGTCACATGCACAGGAGAAAGAGACTGGCTGAAGAAAGATCTCGGCACTAGGCTATCTTACATTAGATTCGATACCCTGTGGATAAACATTATGGTAGTGCGTGCACAAGTACAAGTGAGCAGGTGTTATCCATTTGAATTAGAACATTCTATAAGAAATTCATCAGGTATAGTCCCTTGTTGAGCATTTAGGGAAGCAAGTGGGAAGTACTGGCATAGGGTTATAACTTAATTCAAGGACATAATTATATAACTTAATTCCTCAAGAGGTTGTAAGTAAAATATTCGTGATAAAGAGGCTTCACAAGTGATACGTCTCGTTCAAAGAGTAGATACAGAGGATGGCTCATAAATTTGTTCCAATTATATCCCAATTTTCATATCAACATAAGGAATGACATATGACAAAGTGGAACCGGGATCAATAAGGGCATATACATCATGAGATTGGACAGTCGATATACCTGTAACCATATCTGGAGAGGCCTCCAACTTTTGACGCCTCCTCGTAGCATAAAACCTCCCGAGCTCTGAACACCACCCCTAGTTGTTCCACACCCTGTAGACGGTATAGTGCCTCTTGGTGTGAGAGGCATTGTGGATGTAGTAGCTGCAGAACAAGATAGTTGTGTCGCAACCCCGCCCATGCTCTGGCGAGATGAATGCCAATCTCTCTGAACATGACCCCTCATACCACACTTGTAGCATACATTGGTGCCATAGTGACATACTCCTGAATGACATCTCCTACACTTCACACGACGAGGATAAGGTCCGCTAAACTGACTTGCCCCACTAACCTGATATTCACCCTTTTTGCATACATCATAAGCATCTCTCTTATCCTTCCTCCAGGCCTCCAATGCAAGAGTAACAAACCCCGTACCGATTTGCTATGTGGGCCTTTTGAATTTCCCAAACATGCCACCCCTAACATTCTACTGAGCATACTCACAACATGATGCCAAATGTTCATTCTCGCACGTCGGGCAGACTGGGATGGGTGTGCCCAACCTAGGGCATTTGTTCTTCTTGTGCCCCTTAGTTCCACAACTATAACAGATTTCAAGAGTCATCCAACATCTCCCCAAGTGACGCTTCTTGCAAACCAAACAATCCAGCTTATTAGTACCAACAACCCTTTTTCGTTTCTAAGATACACTCACCACACAATCCGGTGGTGCGATGACATTGGTAGGAACAAGGACACTTCCCTTAGAAATAAGTTCTTCCAATCCCTCCATGGCTCGATGCATTCTCCTAACGAACTCTTGTGTAATATCCCCTAGATTCAATGGCATGGTTATTCCCCCCTTGCTGCTTCGAACTCGTGGATTACTCATCTGGAAAATGAGCATAACGAGGAAATTAGCTTCCTATCTTGAGCTCTATCGCACGATCTAGAGTATCAAAGAAGTGTGAAATTCCTAAATGTACAAGTAGCATCCTCATTATATATGTGGTCGACAACACACCAATAAGAAGGACTCTACTAGACACAGCTCTGAGATATCCTAGGCTACTTTAAAACCTTAGGCTCTAATACAAAATTTGTCACGCCCCGACCTCGGGGAGCGCGACTGCCTCTCAACTGAGATATCCCGGTTAAGCAAGCCTGTTAGATGCCTTCTACCCAACCTTGCCCATTAATAATATAATAACTAGTACAGGTGATAGACATGAGAAGAGTCAAGTGTTCCACAATGTTTTCCACTTCTAAAGGATATTCATTTATGATTTCCAAAATATAACAAGTTTACTAATATGATAAAAACATGTTCGCCCAAATACCAACACTTACTAGTTTAATTCCCAACATTATATACCACCCACAACCTGTCTACGGAGCCTCTAAGTACAACATAAGAGTAGTATAAATGTGCCAGCGATAAGGCCCCGGCTATACCTCAAAATATAACGTACAACGTAAAATGACATGAAGCCTGGAACACAGTAGGGCTCATCAAAATCTACTGAATAGAATATATCTACTAACGAGGGTCAAAACCATTTGCTGACGAATCACCTGCATCCATTGAAGATGCAGCACCCCCGGTAAAAGGGACGTTAGTACATATGGAATAGTACTAGTATGTAAAGCTAAATACCCACTTTCAAAATAGAATACTGTTATAAGAAAGGGAAAACCTTAGAAACAACAAGTCACAATCAACAATATCTAAATGCCCAGTTAACACACACCAGTTTTCAAAATACAAAAAATAATATATATTTTTGGTTGGGAGATCATAAGCACCGATATAGCACCGTGGTTTTAGCACAGAGTCCTATCACGTCCGATCGGCTAGGCCATCTCCCCACGGACAATGTGGTTTTACATGTGATGCGAAAAAATGATGTTACCAAGAGTAGTACCACCATGTGCGCAACATGGCGTCCGATATCTACCCGATCGGCTAGGCCGCCTTCCCACATATGCCGTGTCGATTGAATTTCCAATACATAGCTAATATTAATCGCATCCCAAATAAAGGGAATAATCACAAAACATCACCATCCAACCCTACACCGGTACATGTAGTTTTCGGTGTGGGCGTTATGACCCACACTTCCTCGGTTTACTAATAATACTCCCAAAAATATTATTTTGCACACAAGGGAAAAAAGCACAAGTGTATTTATCTCGTCATCTTTCACATTGTATAAACCTTCATTAGTGTTTTCAACCACTCACAATAACAATATTTTCTTGGCTCTTTTGGCCATTCACAAGATTCATTATTCATGGAACGGTGGTCGTATTTCATATTCAACACTTTCTTTTCTTTACTTCCAAGCATCACCATCAAACATCAACATATAGAATAATCCAGAAATCACAACTTTAAGTTTATTAGCAATGAAGACTTTGAACATAATGAATTCCTTTCCAATAAATAGTGTAAAATGGTTGGCAATCAAAGCACAAGCTAGAAGCATAAACGAGTAACACGTCATTTAATCTTGAAATACTTTTCCCAAAAAGGGCAATACACAATTTCAACTTATGAATATATATAAGAGCTAAAGACACATTGGAAACACATACAAAGCATTGCATTAATTAAAACAACCACGTATAGGCAAAAGTATAACTCTCATTATTGGCGCGGTGGCCACACTTTCCATCTCCAACCTCCTCCTTCCACTTTCAAGCATCCTTATAGATTATCAATAAAAAGGCATTTTAATTCAAGACTTTAGATACACACTTGAGCAACTAACCAAATTAAGGGTCTTAGACACATGTGATTTCTTACACAATTCAACATGCTAGATTTCATTAGAATCACGCTTCAAAATCATAACATATTAACACACAGCCTATGTTTAACCACCTTCTCAAATAGTAACTCAACAAAGAAGGATGTTTGGAATACAATTTGAATGCATATATCTTTTGACACAAGGCTTGTTCGGAATAATCAATTTATAATGAGCAACACGGGATTTACAAGGCCATTGTGGGGTTCAATTCTAAAAGAAGAGTTTAGCCAACATACCTTGCTTCGAGCCTTTTTAAATTACTACAATGTTCCAGAATTCTTAGCTTCTTTCATTTATTTAGAAATATAGAAAAATTGAACACAAATTAGGAGAGAGTTTATGGTTTTGGCGTATTTGAGCATTTTATCAAACAGTAGGTGAGTATTATGATTTCAAGGTTCTCCCATGGTTGATTCATTCACCCCACTACCCAAAGTCTACCCAATTTAGCTCAACATTCTTTCTCCAACCCTTGATAGTACATGCATGTAAAAGTAAACAACTACCACACCCAAGAATTGCCTTACTAATTACCTATTTTTAGTTAAATTTCAAACTTGAGGGTTAGGGTGTAGAATCTTACCTCTAGGATTAAGACCTATTGTATTTTCCTTATTAATATTCCAAGATTTGAGTTAAGATTGAGGAACTATTGGTTGAGGAACTCTCTTCCTCTCTAGAGCACTTTCTCACTCTCAAAATGTCAGGTTCTTACTTTAGAAATGGTCCACAGAGTCTATATAACGAAATGGGGTCGGTTTATAAAAACCAAAAAAAATAAAGTTCCAAAACGGAATATGCAGTTGCATATGTGACCGCATAATGCTTCTGCGGTCTGTGAAATGGGCCGCAAAATGCCCCTCTGTAACTAGGCACTGCTACTTGGGTTTGCGGCCGTTCTGCGGTCCTCATATCGATTCTGCGATCGCAAAGCAGACCGCAGAATCTTCTCAGAGTTCCTCATATCGATCTTGCGATGCAATCTGCGTCCCACAAAGTAATTCTGTGGCCGCATGATAGACCGCATAATGGCCCATAAATTTTGCTCAAGTTCCTGCTTCACTCTGCGGCCATTCTGCGGCCCGCAGAGTGATTCTGCAACCGCATAGTGGGTCGCATAAATGTCTTTTTCTGCCAACATTTTCCTTTCAACCATCACCAAATATATTAGCCTACCTCGCCACCACAGAACCTCGGGTTTTAGGTGAAATTTAACAAGGCCTTACAACTATGACTCAACAACTTGAAAAGTCAAACTTACAGTATACCTAATGCAAGGAAGACAATGGTAAAGTTATTTTTCAAGCATGAGCTAAAGTGATGTCTGTAATTTATGCCCTTAGAATTGAGAAAGAGTTTGGCTATAACTCAACTAGGACTTATATGGTTGATAAATTAAACCTTACATGTTGAGAGGAGTAAAGGTAGATTAAAGAGTGTTATTACTATTCTCTGTTGGAAGGTACGAGGATGCGATCTGGTGTGATGTGATTCCCATGAATAATTATCATATCTTGTTGGGAAAACCATGGTATGTCTACATAAGAGCTTCATATAGCATGGAAAAAAATAGATACTCTTTTGAGGTTAACGGGAAGAAACACATTCTTGGGCCTTTGACTTCCTCACAAATTTATGAAGATGAAAATATTGTTAAAGACATATGGAAAAATATGAGAGAGAACATAATGAAAGGAGTAAGGGAGTGCATGTCGACATCCCAGGAGAGGTTGTGTTGAGTGAAGAGAATGGGATGTCAAGTGAGAAAAAGAGTGAGCTTGAGGGAAAAGAAAAGAGATAAGGCAATGAGATAACAAAAGTCTGTGAGGTAGAGAGAGAAAAACAAGAGTGTTTGAGTGAAGAAAAAGTAAAAAACTTTAGTGAGAGAAAAGAGGCTAAGGGTGAGAAGAAAGTTAGTCCTGTGATAAAAGCCAAAGAGAGTGTAAGCAAAAAACAATTTTCTTTACTTCCTGAACCATTAACCATTTCTTTTATTAGTTCTTGTGATTTTGTGTAGCCAAGTGTAGAAAGACCATTTGAAAGGGGAGGTGAGGCACAAGAGATGGTGGCAAAAGATCCAATTGGATTCCAACATGAATTTGGTGAAATTTATTCTTCTCGGATGGTGGAAAATAAAATCTTGGTTAATCTCTTTGTTGTTGAACCTTTTGACTATTTTGATCCTTATTTACAGGTTTATGACATGGAGTTCCTTTAAGCTATTGCTAAGTTGAAACCATTACATAAAAGAATACAAGGTGGTGATGTTCCCAAAATCAGGGTGTCACTGAGTACATGAGCGCTGATACAACACAAGTTTGAAAATACTGTCTATGAAAAACTAAAACTAAATACATAAAGCTGAAAGATAGGGAGGGAGAGTCAAGGTCTACGAACCCCGGGCAGCTACCTCAAAATCTCCGAATAATCAAGTTGCTCAGATAATCAACACCCACCATGGCCGGTAACACCTGGATCTTCACACAAAGTGCAGAGTGTAGCGTGAATACAACTAACTCAATAAGTAACAAGACTAACTATTGGACTAAAAGTAGTGACGAGTTCATCAAGTACAATTTAATATAGAATTTAACAGTATAGAAATGTAGGCATGTTTTCAAGTTCAATAGATAAAAACTCAACACAAGTAAAATAGATCAACTTTGAATGATATGAGGGACATGACATTTCTATATATACATGCCATTGTACATCCTCTATCTGGTACACTACAATGGAAGCCTCACGTACTCGCACTCTCAAAGTACTTAATCACTCAGTATAGTACGGGGCAAGTCTAGCCCAGGAAAGATCCATCCCTAAATATAAATGTTTCGGGCAACTCCATGCCCAGGGAACTCTATCCCAAATGTGAATATATGGAGAAACTCCATGTCTAGGTAACTCCATCCCAAATATGATATCCACTGTGCTCACTATGGGGGTGCAGACTCCGGAGGGGCTCCTTCAGCCCTAGCGCTATAATAAGGCAGGTCCAGGCATAACTAAATAAAAACATGTTTCGGCGTGCAGACTGATCCCTTAATATCCTCACAATCAGGCCCTCGGCCTCACTCAGTCATTAATCTCTCCAGTCTCTCGGGCTCTCAATAATCATGATAAGCAACCCAAACTACGATGATATAATGCATCAATAAAGAACAATAGAGACTGAGATATAGTATGTGAGTAACAACTGTGACTGAGTACAGAGTGGCAATTTAACAGATAATTCAACATGTAACAAGACCTTTGGGAGTCCCTACAGTATCAACATATAGCCTAAGCATGATTTCTAATATGATTTGCAGTTTAATTTTTATAACACATGGAGAATATACGGATAACAACAAATTATTCAACTATATAGTTCCATGGAATTCATTGATTCACAATTGCTATGATGCACACCCACATGGCCGTCACCTCAACAACAATCAAATGACACAAAATTCGGGGTTTCATACCCTCAGAACCAAGTTTAGAACTGTTACTTACCTCAAACCATGCTAATCCCTACTCCAACACGCCCTTGCCTCTCGAAACGGCCTCCAAATGCTTCGAATCTAGCCACAAACCATTCGATACAATCAGCACGGGCTAAAGGAATCAATCCCATAAGAAAATACTAAGTTATTAATCAAAAATCAAAAAGTGAACTCAAAAGACGCCCCCTGGGCCTACATCTCGGAATCCAATAAAAGTCACAAAATCCGGAAGCCCATTCAACCACGAGTCCAACCATACAAATTTACCAAGAATCCAATACCAAATCGACACCCCAAATCCCCAATTTAAACTCTCCATATCCCTAGCCTGAACTCCCAAAATTACACCTCAAAACCACACAATTTAGGTGGGGAACTCAACGAGGAAACAAAATTATTGAATAAATTTAACCATAAGTGATTTACCACAAGAAAACCCTCGAAACTCTTCTCAGAAATTGCCTTTGACCGAGTTTGCAAAGTCCAAAATGAGATAAATCACGAAACCCTTCAGATTTAAACACTGCCCAGTTATCCCACTTTTGCGGTATTGCTTTTGTAGTCAATCCTCCCCATCTGCGGAGCTCACTTAAGTTCCCAGACTTTGTACCTACGCACCAAAAATCTACACCTACAAAAGCGCTTCTGTGCTCACACGTCCGCTTCTGCGAAAAAGCCTGACCTCTTTCAGCCTCTCTCATTCTCCAGTTCTGCGATCAACCTCGCGCAGATGCGCATCGGCATCTGCGGAACTTCTAAAGTGCCTGCAACCACTGCACAGTCCTCCCCATTGCCGTACCTGCGCTCCATTTCTCGCACCTGCGACCAAATCTCCACAGGTGCGATTGCACCGGAAGACTCCCAGCTTTAGCAATCTTTCAAACTCCAAGTTCGATCCGTTAACCGTCCAAACTCCACCCGAGCCCCCTGGACCTCAACTAATTATATCAACAAGTCCTAAAACACGATACGAACTTAGTCGAGCCCTCAAATCACATCAACCAACATAAAAACATGATTTGCACCCAAGTCAATCCTATTGAAACTAAGGAATTCCAACTTCTACAAACTATGCCAAAACCTATCAAATCGCATCCGATTGACCTTAAATTTTGCACACAAGTCACAAAGGACACCACAGACCTACTCCAACTCCCGGAACCCCAACCCGATCCCGGTAACCACAAAATCCACTATCGGTCAAACTTATAAATTTCCAACTTACGCCAATTCAAGCCTAATTCAATTACGGACCTCCAAATCAAATTCCGGACACGCTCTCCAAAATCACATAATTGAGCTAACAGATCCATCAAAACTCCATTCCGGAGTCTTTTACACATAAGTCAACATCCAGTCAACCATTTCAACTTAAGCTTTCAACCTTGAGACTAAGTGTCTCAACTCATTCTAAAACCTCTCCGGACCCAAACCAACAACCCTGGAAAGTCACCTAAGCAGTTATAAAGCATAGAATAAACAGTAAATGGGGGAATGGGGCTACAACTCTCAAAAGACCGGCCGGGTCGTTACATCCTCCCCCTCTTAAATAAATGTTCATCCTCGAACGAGTCTAGAAACATACCTGGAGTCTCAAATAGGCATGGATATCTGCTCTGCATCTCCCGCTCAGTCTCCCAAGTAGCCTCCTCAACTGGCTGACCTCTCCACTGCACCTTTAGTGAAGCTATATCCTTGGACCTCAACTTTCAAACATACCGACCCAAATAGCCACCTGCTCCACATCATAAGTCAAATCACCATCCAACTGAACCATGCTAAAATCCAAAACAAGAGGCGAATCACCGACATATTTCCGGAGCATAGAAGTCTGAAATACTGGATGCACACTCGACACCCTAGGGGGAAAGGCAAGCTTGTAAGCCACCTCTCCAATCCTCTAAAGTACCTCAAACGGCCCAATATACCGTGGGCTCAATTTGCCCTTCTTTCCGAACCTCATCACACCCTTCATAGGTGAAACCTTGAGCATTACCTTCTCCCCAACCATGTAAGCAACATCTCGAACCTTCCTATCGGCATAACTCTTCTGTCTAGATTGAGTCGTGCAAAGCCTAACTCAATTTAACCTTGTCCAAAGCATCCTGAACCAAGTGAGTACCCAATTGCCTAGCCTCTCCTAGCTCAAACAGACACACTGGAGATCGACACCATCTCCCATACAAATCCTCATACGGAGCCATACGAATGCTCGACTGGTAGCTGTTGTTGTAGGCAAACTCCGCGAGCGGCAGAAACAGATCCCAAGAACCCCCGAAATCTATGACACAAGCGTGTAGCATATCCTCAAATATTTGAATAGTGCACTCGGACTGTCCATCCATCTGAGGTTAAATGTTGTACTCAACTCAAACTGGGTGCCCAACTCTCGTTGCACGGCTCTCAAAAATAGTGATGTAAACTGCGTTCCCCGATCTAAAATGATGGACACTTGCACACCGTGAAGGCGAACAATCTCGTGGATATAAATCTCAGCCAACCGCTCTGAAGAATAAGAAGTCCCAACTGGAATGAAGTGCACGAACTTGGTCAGCCGATCCACAATTACTCAAATAGCATCGAACTTCCTCGAAGTTTGTGGGAGTCCAGCTACAAAATACATGGTGATACGCTCACATTTCCACTCCGGAATCTCAAGCCGCTGAAGCAATCCACCCAGTCTCTGATGCACAAACTTCACCTGCTGATAGTTTAGGCACCAAGCTACAAACCCTACTATGTCCTTCTTCCTTCTCCTCCACCAATAATGCTGCCGCAAATCCTGGTACATCTTCGCGGCACCCGGATGAATGGAATACCGCAAACTCTGTCCTTCTCAAGAATTAACTCATGTAGCCTATCTGCATTAGACACACAAATCTGGCTCTGTATCCTCAACACCCTATCATCCCCGATAGTAACATCCTTGGCTTCATCGTGATGAACCGTGTCCTTAAGGACAAGCAAATATGGATCATCATACTGGCATTCTCTGATGCGATCAAATAAGGAAGACCAAGAAAATACACAAGCTGGAACCCGACTGGGCTTTGAACATCTAATCTCACAAACTTGTGGGCCAAGGCCTGAACATCAACTGTAAGAGGTCCCTCACTAATAGGAATGAATGAAAGTCTACCCATACTCACCGCCTTTCTACTCAAGGCATCGGCCACAACATTGGCCTTCTCAGGATGATACAAAATTGTAATATCATAGTCCATTACCAGCTCAACCCATCTCCACTGCCTCAAATTTAGATCCTTTTATTTGAACAAGTGCTGGAGACTCCGATGTTCTGTAAATACCGCACAAGACACACCATAGAGATAGTGCCTCCAAATTTTCAATGCATGAATGAAGGCAGCTAACTACAAATCATGAACATGGTAGTTCTTCTCATGGTGCTTCAACTGACGCGAAGCATAAGCAATCACTCTACCTCCCTACATCAAGACACACCCAATACCAATCCAAGAAGCATCACAATACATTGTATAAGAACCAGAAACTGAAGGTAGAACTAGAACTGGAGTTGTGGTCAAGGCAATCTTGATCTTTATAAAGCTCTCCTCACACTCATCCGTCCACATGAAAGGAGCACCCTTCTGGGTCAATTCGGTCAAAGGAAATGCAATAGACGAGAAACCCTCCACGAAGCGACGATAATAACCGGCCAAGCTGAGAAAGCTCTGAATCATTGTAGTTGCGGATGATCTGGGCCAACTCTGAACTAACTATATCTTCTTCGGATTCACCTTAATCCCCTCACTGGACACCACGTGCCCTAAGAACGCCACCGAACTAAGCCAAAACTCACACTTGAAGAACTTGGCATAAGGCTTCTCCTCCCTCAAACGCTGCAACACAATCCTCAAATGCTGTGCATGCTAATCCTAGCTACGAGAGTACACTAGGATATCATCAATGAATACTATGGCAAAAAAGTCGAGATGAGGCTGAAATACACTGTTCATCAGATGCATGAATGCTGCTGGGGCGTTGGTCATCCCAAAAGACATCACAAGGAACTCATAATGACCATAACGGGTCTTGAATGTTGTCTTTAGAATATCCGAGTCCCGAATCTTCAACTAGTTATACCCAGACCTCAAATAAATCTTAGAGAACACCCTCACTCCGTGAAGCTGGTCAAATAGATCATCAATACTCGACAAAGGATACTTGTTCTTGATTGTTACTTTATTTAACTACCTATAGTCGATGCACGTCTGCATAGTACCATCCTTCTTCTTCACAAACAGAACCGATGCACCCCAAGGCGACACACCAGGCCTAATAAATCCGTTATCAAGAAGTTCCTGAAGCTTCTGTTTCAATTCCTTCTGCTCAGTCAGTGCCATACGATACAGAGGAATAGAAATGGGCAGAGTGCCCAGCAACAAATCAATACCAAAGTCAATACCTATGACGGGCCCCATGCCAGGCAGGTCTGCAAGAAACATATTCAAAAAATCTCGCACCACCGGAACATAATCAATAGTAGGAGTATCAGCACCCACATCCCTCACAAAGGCCAAATAAGACAGACACCCCTTCCCAACCATCCGTCGGGCCTTCAAATATGAAATCACTCTGCTGGGAACATAGTCTAGAGAACCTCTCCAATTGATCCTTGGCAACCCCGACAACGCTAATGTCACGGTCTTAGCGTGACAATCCAAACTATCATGACATGGATACAACCAATCCATGCCCAAGACCATGTCGAAATCAACCATACTAAGAAATAAGAGATCAACTTTAGTCTCCAGTCCCCCAATGGACACTACACACGACCGGTATACACGGTCCAAAATAATATTATCACCCACCGGCGTTTCCGGATCATTTACCCTTGATAGTATGATAAGAAAGATACCTTATGTTGGTACTCGGTTCAGTAAGGCACCGGGTGCCCGTCGCGGCTCATCGGTTTGGGTCGTGATAGCAAGACTCTACTAAACATGCTCATGACCCATAGAACCCATGAATCTAGGACCTTGATAGTAACTTGTCACCACCCAAAATCACCCATCGGTTGTAATGGCGCCTAACTCACTGGCAAAGAAAGCCAAACATAACAAAAGTGGAACAAAATAACAGCAATAATGGAAATAGTACATGCCTAAAGCCAATAACATAAATAAAAGCGTGGATACACAATAATCCCCCAGAACTTGTAATATAGAGTCATAAGCTCTAAAGCGGAAGTACACATCTGAAATACAAAGTAAAATACTGTCTAAATGAATCTAACATCACTAAAATAAAAAGAGATGCCAAGACTGCGGTAGATATGCAGCTCTACCTCGTCCCTCAAAGATGACCGCATCTACAAGGCAAGTCTATTAATGGCTCAGTCTAACACTTGGATCTGCACAATTAAGTGCAGAGTATAGTATGAGTACAATCGACCCCATGTACTCAACTAGTATCAAAATTAACCTCGGCGAGGTAATAGAGGCAAGAATTACTAATTATACTCACTAATAACCTGTACAGTTCATAAATCCCACTAATACATAACAATAATACGATCAAGTCATGAATCACAGATAAAGACACCTTGGTGCACAAGATAACGTAGCATACTCTGCTCAGTTAACAATCCAACATATATAAGAAGATATGCGAATAAAACAGGTAAACAACCAAGAGAATTGCAAGTGAAGAAGAAATGCAATAAACAAATCAAACACTAGCTAGTTTTTTCTCATACCGCGTGTACACCATCAAGAGAGAAACATGAGAGAGTGACCATAGGGGGATGAATCCTTATCCACACGTTGCACGGACAACTCACATGCTGCACGGACAACTCACGTGCCAATAATATCTCAACCGCACGGATAAATCACGTGCCAATAATAACAATAACTCGGATATATTTGGACAAATCACATGCCATCATATCTTAACCGCGTGGACAACTCATGTATCAATAATCACAATTGAATATACAACTCACATTCCAATAATCATAATCGAACGGACAAATCATGTGCCAATAATCACAATCACACGAACAACTCACATGCTAATATTCATAACTGCACGGATAACTCACGTGCTACCGGTCCAATCCATATCACACAGAATGGGTACAAGCATAATAAACATAACAACATGAAGCTTAGCAATCAGTTCAAGACATTTCTTAGCCTAAGTACTACCACGAGCATGAATAATACCTCAGTGTATGCACATGGGCTCAACCCCTCACATAGACACCACCCGTATTACATAGCCATCATAAATAACTTTGGAAACTAGTACCTCAATCAAGTTTATGCAAGATACTTACTTCAAGCAAGCTAAATCTGTACTCTAGGAAGCCCTTCGCGCATGAATCAACCTCTGAACGGTTTGATTCTATCCAAATAACTTAATAACATCAATAAAATCCATAGGAAGCAATCCCAAACAATAATCTTCGATCTTTAATAAAAATCAAAAAGTCAACCCAAAAAGTCAAACCGGGCCCGCGTCCTGGAACCCGACAATCAAATGGTTTTGTAGCCCTACAAGCATTTTTTTAGTTTTATGACTCTATTTCTTTTTTTACACATGGGAGATTTAGTTTTGCACATAAGAGATATAGAAAAGACACTTTCTTAAATTTAACATTGTAAAAGGCCATGAAGGCCAATTACTAAGTCACAAATTTCGAACACCCATTCGAATATGAGTCCAATCATACAAGTTTAATCCAAGTCTGACTCCGAATCGAGGTTCAAATCATCAAATTTCATATAGGAAAGTATTTACCAAAATCCCAAATTCCTTCACTTAGATTCACCAATCAAACCCTAAATAAAGGATGAAATCATGAAAAATAAACAAATCCGAGTCAAAAATATTTACCACCTCCAAAATTGCCCAAAGTCGAGCTCCCAATCTTAAAATATGTTAAAATAGCTCAAACCCCCAAAATAGAGTTATTTAAGGGTCTGCCTAGGCATATGCATCGCGATCGTGGGACCTACATCGCGATCAGGAAGGCCAAAAAACTCACCATCCAAAAACCACCTTCACGTTCGCATCAACACCATCGCAAAAGCGATGAAGAACTCACCCCACCCTACGCAAACAAGCCTGGACCTCGCGATTACGTAGGCCAAACACCTCCCAGCTGCTTCGTAAATGTGTAGCCCAAATGCGAACGCATTGAAGGGTGACATCCCAACACACCATAACCCTCCGCGAAACAACATCAAAACCACGAAGCGCTCCTCAATTCAAACTTAATGAACTAATCTAAATTTTTGAATTCAAAACTTATGCTGAATATGCCGAAACAACTCGAAATGAACTCAAATTTTGCATGCAATTCCCAATGACATAAAGAACCCATTCCAACTCCCGAAACAATAATCCAAACCCAATATCAACAAAGTCAACTCCAGTCAAACCCTATAACCTTCCAAACCTTCAACTTCCAAACTTTCGCCAAATTGAACCAAATCAACATAGGAACCTCCAAATCCGGACATACACCTAAATCCAATATCACCATATGAACCTATTAGAACCATCAAAACACCATTCCGAGGTCATCTATACAGAAGTCAAACTCTGGTAAACTCTTACAACTTAAGCCTCCAACCAAGGGACTAAGTGTCCCAATTCAATCCAAAATATTACAGAAACCAAACCAGCGGCCCCCTTAAGTCATATAATCATAATACACATATGTAAGGCATCAAGTAGGGGAAATGGGGCTAAAATACTTAAAACGATTGGCCAAGTTGGTACAAAGTTATGCAGTACATCGTGTGGTTATATCTTGGAAATATATTTATAGGTTGATGCAACTTGTAGGGATTGATACAGTGTATATATACAAGAATCGAATCTTAGAGGGAGTTTCAAATGTTGGAATTTTGTTCTAAAGATTATAAGCTAAAGTTAAAGGAAGAATCTTCCGTTGGGATTGTGTTAATAAGCTTATACGGATTGAGGTTACGAGATATCACCCATGGGTATGTGTATGATGAGTGTATACAATGACTTGATAGCTTGGGAACGACTCTTGGAACATTCAAGAATGAACGTACATTTTAGTGGGGGAGAATGTAACAACCCAACCAGTCATTTTGAGGTTTAGCATCCCATTTGGTGGTTTGAGACCTTGAGTAGCTTCATATTATGCTTTGTGACTTGCGTATATGGTTGGTTTTGATGTTCAAGAGATTCATGATTGATTGGGTAGAGTGATTCTCAATTTGAAAGCTTTAAGTTGGAAGAATTGACCAAGGTTTAATTTGTGAGTAAATGATATCAAAATTGGGATTTGATGGTTTCAATAGGTTAGTATGGTATTTTTGACTTGGGTATGTGCTGGAAATTGTGTTTGGATGTTCGTAGAAGGTTTTGACTAAATTTATCGAAAGTTGGCAATTTGAAGAATTTGAGAGTTCATAGGTTTGACCGGATGTTAACTTTGATGTTATCAACTTATGTATGGTGTTCTGGAACCTTGGGTAGGTTCATTTAGCGAATTGGAACTTGTGTGAAAAGTTATGTGTGATACATAATGTCTACGTATGATTCGGATGCGTTCGGCGAAGTTGGAATGTTTGAAAGTTAAGAGAATAATTTGATTTTCGATTCTTGATTTTGATATTATTTTGGGGTTTTGAGACATTGGATAAGTTTGGATAATGTTTTTGGACTTGTTGGTATGATTGGATAGGATCCTGAGGAGCTCGGGTGTATTTCGGATCATTGGCAGGGCTCTGGTGCATCAAGCATGCTGAGAAGGAGCACAGGTGCGAAGTCGCATCTGCGAGAGATTGGTCACTTTTGCAATGTTGGGTTGGTCATGTGTTTGTCGCACATGCGACAAAGGAGCGCATCTGCTATGGTCTATTATGTGGAGAAGTCGCGCACCAGCGAAGAAGGGTGTCCTAGTCAATAGTCACACACCTGCGGTGAAGGGTGGCCTGGTCAATAGTCGCGCACCTGCAAAGAAGAGTGGCATGGTCAATAGTCGCTTATGCGATGTGTTGTGCACAAATGCGAGATGTGCTTGTGCACTTTGGTTCCGATGAAGAGAACCCCACTTTCGAGGTAAGTGGTGCGCACCTGCATGGTCTGGAGATTGAGGAGAATCTCGGAGATACAAGCATGGGGTCACAGATGCGAGCATGTGGTCCACAGAAACGAGGAGCCTAGCAACATGTTATATTTCAAAAGTTTGCTCTTTTATCATTATTTTGAGTTTTTGAGCAAGGAAAGAGGCGATTTTGAAGGAGATTTTCACTACTAATTTGAGGGTAAGTAATTTCCACTTGAATTTGATTATATATCTTGTTTCCCCATGGATATTTATACTAAGAACATAAAATTTTGAAGGGAAATTTGGAGTTTTGCCTACACTTTAAGATAGTATATGTCACGACCTAAACATTCCACCAAAGGTCGTTATGGCGCCTAATATAATGACCCAATCAATCATTTTCCTTTTTAGATCTCCGTTTCCCTAAATAAGACTCTCCGTATGCGCTTTTACTGTTTTATGACTTGCGGTGATGGTTAGTTCTGATTTGGAAGGGTTCGGGTTAAAATCATAATACTTAGTTCCTTAATAATGGCTTTAAAGGGGTAAGTTTCACTTTGGTAAACATTTCTAGTAAAGGACCTCAGAATCAGGATTTGACGGTCCCAATAGGTTAGTATTATGATTTTGTACTTGGGCGGGTGTCCGGATTAGGTTTTGGATGATCCGGGAGCATTTTGGTGCCTACAATTGAAAGGTGACTTATTGAAGGTTTAAAAGTTCTTTAAATTTTGTTTGGAGTAGGTTTTGGTATAATCAAGGTCCGTTTGGGATTTCGAGCTTGGGAATAGCTCTGTAAAGTGATTTAAGACTTGCATACAAAATTTGGTGTCATTCCGAGTAGTTTAAGTATATTTCGGCACGTTCGGAGCAAAATTAGAAGAACTTGAAGTTCATAAGTTGATTCGATTTGGTTTGGGGTGTGATTCTTAGTTTTGGTATTGTTTTCCATATTCTAAGGGTTCGAGCAAGTCCGTCTCTTGATTACAAACTTGTTGGTATGTTTGGACGGGGCCTCGGGGGCCCCAGATGCCATTCGGACGAGGCACAAAACTCATTTGGACTTGGAAAGAATAGCTGAAGCATCAGAGATTCTGGTGCAATTGCACCAGCGGAGGACCGGCTGCAGGTGCGAGCTCGCAAAATCGAGCCAACAGCCGCATAAGCGGCCCAGCGTGGGCTGCCCAGAGATCGCAGATGCGGAGCATGGTGCGCACCTGCGATAGCGCAGGTGCGATGGAAGCAACAACTGAAGCGACCAAAGCTGCATGTGCGGTACGTGCCTCGCAGAAGTGGTCCCGCAGAAGCAGACCAGTTGTCCACAGAATGCGGAAGTAGGCCAACTGGGGAGAGAGCCGCATCTAATGCAAAGCCGCAAAAGTGGACAATGAGCCGCAAAAGCGGAAGTGCTGGAGGCAGATAGGTTCATTTAATACGGGACTTAGGCCATTTTTTACTCATTTCTTTTACTCCTTGGGTGATTTTGGAGGTTCTTAGAGAGGAGTTTTCACTTAGCTATTGAACCTAAGTGATTTCTATCCAATGTGAGTTAAATACATAGATTTTGGGTAGACTTTAACATGTAAAATTATGAAAAATTATGGGTTTAGTTAAAAAATTAGGTTTGATAAAAATGGGATTTAACTACGAAAATAGTTACGGAATTAGGTAGGAATTATATATTTGAGTTCGTGAGGTTATGGTAACAATTATCTTCGAAAATTTCCAGAATTCGGGCACGTGAGCCCGGGGATGAATTTTAGGAATCTTCCAATTGAGGTTGGGTAATTACTCTAATAGTTATTATGAACCTTTGAACATGTATTGATTAATTTGTATAACAATTGACTAGTTTCGGGTTTTTTGGCACCGAGTTGAGGATTTAAAGCATAATTGTGGATCGGAAGTGAGTTTTAAAAACAACCACAAGTTCGATTACTGTAATTACTTTTGGCGACCGGAGTTCCCCTTCGTTAATTGTATGCTACTTTTAATGATAATATTTTTAATGACCAATTTGTTCGCTAATACCTGTTCAACAGTCTGACAATCCAATCATTAAATAGTTGTAGATCCCATATTTTTCTTCGCTAATATAAAATTTTAATAAATGAAATTAGATTATTCATAAAGTTTTCCCTGTGTTTGCGCAATAATATTCGTTATTCCATATACTTTTGCACACACTTCAGAAAAATAATAAATAACCACATGTATTCACATAAAATTAATCTACCAATTAGAAAGAACTAATAAAACAACACATTACTAGAATATATACCCATCTAAACTGTAGGACTTTCTCACTATCTACTCTTAGAAGAGAGAAAATGAAATTGCAACATATGTACAAATGACAACAACCCAACACAACCACTAAGAAAGCTATAAAATCTAATATGCATCAACTTGCTTAGTACTTTCTTCAATGACATCTTCATTCTTCAACTTTTGAATCTGTTATAAGAACAAGCTCATGCTAGTATAGTAAAAACTTTCCTTACTATTTTATTTAAAAAAATGAATGAATAAATTTAATCTCCATGTTAATTGAACAATTGGAGTAAATAAATCAAACTTGGCTATTATAAATCTAAAGCATAAAACACAATCAAATGTAAGCACCATCTCCGGTGATGATGTGCCTTTGTTGACACCTTTTTCCTTTTTCCCCTAATGTGGGGAGGAAGGGGTAGGAGACAACAACAATGAAGACAAAAGTTCCTAAAAACAAAAATAATTAAAAGCAAGCAAAACATATCAGTACACATAATTACATTGAGAAAGAAATAAAAAATATCAAACAAGCTAATTCATGAAATTTATGTCATCTTTTTCTACTATTGTTCTATTTATTTGTATCTTGAATGATACTATCTAATGCTTCTCAATAACAGTAAGAGTTGAAAAGAAAAATAAAAGAGGTTGCTACTATTGGGTTTCATGAAAATTTGATTTTTGGACCATATATGATATGCAGGTGGATACAAGTTGAGTGTTGATCCTGGAAAATCTTACTTGTTGCGAGTTATCAATGTTGCACTCAAAATAGAAATATTACTTGTTGCGAGTTGATCCTGAAAAATCTTACTTGTTACACTTCTGAAGAATAAAATAGAGATCTTTGTAGAAATCTAGGAGCAGAGGTATCTGATTAATTCACTAATATACATTAATATGCCAATGAATTAGAATTCTCTGAATACTTATATTTTTTTGTTTAGCAATTCCACTAGGCAATGAGCCTATGGATAATTTTTATATTTATAAGCAAAAAATAAAATGTCACATAGTCGTACTGTATGTAAAGAAATAAGCCTTTAAATTACATTTCTCCTATTACCCAAGTTAAGTAATGCACCTAACTTTGGTAGCGCATATATCACTATGAAGTAAGTACTCATAAAAGAACTATCCACTGGAACTTCATGTCAAATTACGCAGCCTTGTAGCATTGTTCATTAAACCTCAATATTTTAATCTCCATTGCCAGTCGTTCAAGATGCTTTCTTTGCTGTTGGGAGTGTGCATATTCCTGGGCCAACGTTCAATCATTCAAATTATACGCATAGGAAGAAACATTCAGTATCCACGTTTGTCCAGTCATTTTGATCATGGAGCTTGCTACAATGAATACGCGTGAATTGTGTATACTGTTAAAATTGGGCCCACCCAATTTTACTATTTAATCGAGACCGGACGGTTGCATCGAAGGACGACCTCGTAATGGAACATACTAAATCACGAGAATAAGGTACCGAGTTCAGAATCGAGGTACCTGTCGAGATCGAGGCTAGTAGCGATCGAAACCAAATGAGACAGACGTCGAGCAAGATCGAAGATAGCACAATAACAGAAAGGCGAGATATCCGTGACTGGTCGAGGCTCATAGCATAAATCTCGGAATGCATCAAATCAGAAACAGTTAATTAGCTAATCATGGGATTTCCTTCTGTAATTAGAATTATACCATAAGTGAAATTCCTCTACTATTTAAAGGGGGGTTCTAATCATTTGTAAGACACGTTGTTCATAGATATCAAAGCAATATAATTCTCTTTCTCGTTTATACTATTGTTCATCAGCTTGTTATATTTTAATTGTTCTTGCATCAACCAGTTCGATGGTATCCAAACTCGAGGGCTGAGTTCCATTCCAACACTGGTTTACTTTACTTTATACTTCATTTATGTTATTAATCTTCATATTTATCAATTGCTATTAAGTGAAATCACGTGTCCTTAGAACCACATTATAAGTTTAATTGTTATCCAATTGTAAGGGTAAATAGTTTGGCGCCCACCGTGGGATCGAGGATAATAGTGATTGCTTAATACTGATTCCGATGACACAAACTGCTTTACACTTGTTCTCGTAAGAATTTTTGTTTTCAGGATAAACATGTCAAACTCATAAGCAGCGCCTACACATGGTGACAACGACCTCGGATTTCATGGGAAAAATGACAATATAGCCGCCTCAGGGATCGAGGTGCCTCAGGCTGACCTCGAGGGAGCACCAATTGCAAATCCCATCGATGTCAGTTCACATGTCGCCCTAAATGCAAATTTGGGCGTTGATCCCGAAGGTAGAGTACGCAGGGAAGTACGATCAGGTGGTCGAGGTACGCAGGGCGGTGAAGATGGTGGAGTTAGCCTCCAATTGATATTCGAAATGTTACAGGCTCAACAAGTCGCTATAGCACAACTACAAAATCAGCACTGAACAACGAGTAGGATCAAACCAGAAGTCGTCCATAGGACCGAGCCTGTACCAGAAAGGTCGAACGTCAACGAATCGGGGAATGAACCCGCCATTATGAAAATGCTCGAGGAGCTTACTAAACGGATTGAATCGGGAGAAAAGAAAATCGAGGCAAATGACAAGAAAGTATAGACATACAACTCCCAGGTTGACTAAATACTGGGGGCAGCGCCGATTCTAAAGGGTATGGATTCAAAAAACTTCATACAGAAGCCTTTCCCTCTAAGTGCGGCTCCGAAACTCATTATGAAGACATTCCGAATGCCAAAAATTGATAAGTACAATGGGACCACCGACCCTAATGAGCATGTCACTTCTTATACATGCGCAATAAAAGAGAATGACTTGGAAGACGATGAGATTGAATCTGTTCTACAGAAGAAAATTGGAGACACATTGTCGAAAGGAGCAATGATATGGTACCATAATTTGCCTCCTAATTCCATCGATTCCTTCGCCATGCTTGTAGACTTCTTCGTAAAGGCACATTCCGGAGCAATAAAGGTTGCGACTAGGAACTCGTACCTCTTCAAGGTGAAACAAAAAGGCCACGAAATGTTGAGGGAATTCGTATCTCGGTTCTAGATGGAACGCATGGAACTAACACCGGTCACAAACGATTGTGCTGTTCAAGCCTTTACTCAAGGTCTTAACGAACGAAGTTTGAACGAAGTTCGGTGGCATCACGACAGCTAAAGCAAAATTTAATTGAATATCTAATGGTAACCTGGGCCGATGTACATAATCGATTCCAGTCAAAGATCAGGGTCGAGGATGATCAATTGGGGACCCTTTCCGGTTCTGTTTATCCAAACAGGGCCGTCGGAAGAACTCAAAGGGATATGGACAGAGAACCCCGGTCGAACAGAGATCGGCATCAATCATACAATGCAGGTTGTAGAAACAGCGGCCCAGGACACAATCCCATCTGAAATGATCAAAGGAATGATAGAGGACAGAGCTCTCGAGGGCTCATGAGCAAAAGTGGCTTCGATAAGCATGATAATTCCACATAAGCACCACGATTATCAGAATACAACTTCAGCATCGACGCATCAGGTATTGTGTCAGCCATTGGGAGAATCAAAGATACTAGATGGCCCAGACCCCTACAAACCGATCCATCACAAAGAAACCCCAATCAAATATTCAAATACCATGGTACACATGGTCATAGAACCGAAGACTGCAGACAACTAAGGGAGGAGGTGGCTCGTTTATTCCACGAGGGTCACCTTCGAGCATTCTTGAGCGACCGAGCTAAAAACTATTTCAGAGACAGGGATGCAAACAGGAAAAACGAGAAGGAAGAACCACAACACGTTATTCACATGATCGTTGGTGGGGTTGCTATTCCAAAAGGGCCCATGTTCTAACGCATTAAAGTCTCAATCACATGGGAAAAACGAACTCGAGACTATATGCCAGAAGGCACGTTATCATTAAATGATGAGGAAGAAGAAGGGATCTCACAACCCCACAATGATGCTTTGGTAATCTCTATCCATATGAATAAATTCAGGTTAAACGTGTTTTAATTGATCCACGAAGCTCGGCCAATATTATTCGATTGAGGGTTGTGGAGCTGCTAGGCCTACAAGATCAGATAGTATTCGCAGCTCGGATTCTCAATGGCTTCAACATGGCGAGTGAAACAACTAAAGGTGAAATCATCCTTCCAGTAAATGTAGCCGGAACTATTCAAGAATAAAAGTTCCATGTGATCGAGAGCGTTATGAGATACAACGCACTTCTTAGAAGACCCTGGATTCACAACATGAGGGTGGTCTCCTCAACCCTTCACCAAATATTGAAGTTCCCAACACTTGATGGAGTAAAAATGGTGTATTGGGAACAACATGCTGCCAAAGAGATGTTCGCGGTCGACGAAGTAATACCGGTATTGGTACTTTCATTAATAAAGGGATCAGAGTCCAAAGGAAAATAGGAAGCTAAATAGCAACCATAGCCACCAGCCTCGACTCAGTCGGAGAAGCATGGAACGGACGAGGACGATGACTACTGGACCCCTCGATCCTTCATAATCCTCGAGGATTCGGATGCCACCAAATCGACAGTCGAAGAGCTGGAGAAAGTCATACTGATCGAGCATCTACCGATCGAAAGGTATACCTGGGTACGGGGTTAACCCCCGGGCTCAGGGAAAAACTCATTAAATTTATTATCAATAATATGGATTGTTTTGCTTGGTCCTGCCTAGATATGACAAGGATCCCGCCGGAGATCACTATACATCGATTGAGCTTGAACCCGAAGTTTCGCCCAGTAAAACAAAAGAGAAGGCCCTAGTCCGAGGTAAAACATGCATTCATGAAGGATGAGGTAGCCAAACTTCTCAAAATATGATCCATTCGGGAAATAAAATATCCTGAATGCTTAGCAAACGTAGTCATAGTCCCTAAAAAGGGAAATAAACTTAGAATGTGCGTAGACTATAAAGATTTAAACAAAGCATGTCCTAAAGACTCTTTTCCTCTGCCGAATATTCATCGCACGATCGATGCCATGACCGGCCACGAGATCCTTAGTTTTTCGATGCCTACTCCAGGTACAATCAAATAGAAATGAACCCGGAGGACCAGGAAAAGACTTTGTTCATCACTAAGTACGACACATATTGCTATAATGTAATTTCGTTTGAACTAAAAAATGCTGGTGCCACCTATCAACGCTTAGTAAATCGAATGTTCGAAGAACAAATAAGTAAATCAATGGAGGTTTATATTGACGATTTGCTAATTAAGTCCCTGCGAGCAGTGTACCATTTGACACATTTGTAGAAGACCTTCGATATACTAAGGAAATACTACATGAAACTCAACCCGGAGAAATGTGCATTCGGTGTTGGCTCGGGTAAGTTCCTCAGATTTATGGTATCAAATCGAGGGATCAAAATCAACCCCGATAAGATCAAGGCAATCAAAGATATCACAGTCGTGGATAATGTTAAGGTCATACAAAGATTAACAGGGCACATAGCCGCCCTAGGCCGATTCATCTCGAGGTCTTCAGATAGAAGTCACAGGTTCTTCTCACTACTCAAAAAGAAGAACAATTTTGCATAGACCCCGGAATGCCAACAAGCATTGGAAGAATTAAAGAGGTACCTCTCGAGCCCGCCACTGCTTCATACTCCGAAAGCGGACGAGCAACTCTACTTGTACCTAGTAGTCTCGGAAATCACGGTAAGTGGGGTCCTAGTTTGAGAAAAACCATATTTTAAGTGTCACCCGATCTATGTGGTGACTACTTATCCCCTTCACAATATTTTGCATAAGCCCGAACTTTCGGGCCGATTGGCCAAATGGGCCATCGAGATCAGTGGATACGATATCGAGTATCGACCCCGAACAACCATCAAGTCTCAAATCGAAGCGGACTTCGTGGCCGACTTTACGCCAGCCCGCATACCCGAAGTCGAAAAGGCACTATTATTAATGTCAGGTACATCATCGGGGGTGTGGACCCTCTTCACAGATGGAGCTTTGAATGTGAGGGGTCCGGGCTAGGCATCATTTTGAAGACGCCCATGGGTAATACAATTAGACAAGCTATCAAAACTTCCAAGTTAACTAACAATGAGGACGAGTATGAGGCCATGATTGCAGGTCTCGAGCTAGCTAAAGGTTTGGGAGCAGAGGTCATTGAGGCCAAATGAGACTCCCTTCTTGTGGTAAACCAAATCAACAGAACCTTCGAGGTTCGAGAAGGTCGAATGCAGAGGTACTTGGACAAACTACAGGTGACTCTACATCGGTTTAAAGAATGGACCCTACAGCATGTGCCTAGATAACAAAACAGTGAGGCCGATGCCCTTGCAAATTTGGGGTCATCAGTCGAAGACAACGAGATTAGCTCGGGGACTGTCGTACAACATTCAAGGTCAGTAATCGAAGAAGGCCACGCAAAAATCAACTCCACAAGTTTGACCTGGGATTGGAGGAACAAATATATCGAGTACCTAAGGAGCTTCCATCATATCCTAAGGAATCAAAGACTCTACGTACGAAAGTTGCAAGATTCACATTGACCAAAGATGGAACTCTATATAGAAGGATGTTCGATGGACCATTGGCAATATGTTTGGGACCAGGAGTTACCGACTACGTCCTACGAGAAATCCATGAGGGCACCTGCGGAAAGCGTTTATCCAAAAGTGCGATAAATGTCAAAGGTATGCGCCGATGATTCACCAACCCGGAGAGCAACTCCACTCAGTCTTATCCCCATAGCCATTCATGAAATGGGGAATGGCTATCGTCGGCCCTATACCATCGGGCCCAGGTAAAGCTAAATTTATTTTATTCATGACCGACTATTTCTCTATGTGAGTTGAAGCACAGGCTTTCGAGAAAATTAGAGAGAAAGAAGTCATATACCTCATATGGGACCACATTATATGCCGACTCGGGATGCCTGCCAAGATCGTATGCGATAATGGAAAGCAATTCGTCGGCAGCAAAGTGACAAAGTTTCTGGAAGATCACAAAATAAAAAGGATCCTGTCGACGCCATATTGTCCTAGTGGGAACAGACAGGCCGAATCGACAAACAAGACCATCATTCAAAATCCAAAGAAAAGATTGAACGACGCTAAGGGAAAATGGAGAGAAATATTACCAAAAGGCCTTTGGGCGTATCGAACAATGTCAAAATCAGTACGGGGGCAACACCGTTCTCTTTAGTATTTGGCATTGAAGCTCTGATCGCGGTTAAAGTCGGGGAACCTAGCGTCAGGTTTCGATCTGCAACGGAAGAGTCAAATCATGAGTCTATGAATATAAGCCTCGAATTGCTAGATGAAAAATGGGAAGCCGACCTCGTTCGAATGGCCGCACAGAAACATCGGATCGAAAGGTACTACAATCGAATAGCCAATCTTCGACACTTTAAAATCGGGGACTTGGTTCTGAGGAAGGTCACCCTCAATACTCGAGACCCAAGCGAAGGAAAACTTGGCCCAAACTGGGAGGGACCATATCAGATCCTCGATATCATCGGAAAGGGATCCTACAAACTTGGCACGATGAACGGCGAACAATTACCAAACAATTGGCACATGTCACTCCTCAAACAATATTACTGCTAAGGTACGACCTTCTCCATTTTCGTTTATATTTTATACTAACCATTTGCAGGTGTTTAATCGAAGACACCAAAGGATTCTTCAAACGCAAAGTTCTTAGGTATGAAAGCACGCGTTGCACTCTTTTTCCCTTAGACCAGATTTTCTCCCAAATAGGTTTTTCTGGCGAGGTTTTTAATGAGGAAACCATTGTTCGTACTAACTTAGAGCAATTCCATAGTATCCGAGGCTCCTTAACAATCAACCTCGAATACTGGGGGGGCATCACCCTCGAATAGTTATAAGGAAAATACTTCGTGTCGACAAGGTCTTGATAGGTAAAGGACCAAACGGTCAAATGAACCGTGTCCTAATGGCAAAACATATATGCATGTATAATCTATTCCATGCCTTAGAGAAATTTATACTTTACAATTTCATACTTATGATCTATTGTGGAAACTGGGTTAAGGGCCAATCACAACTGAAGTTCAAACAATTTACCCTATACTCAGGGACTGCTGTCCAAAATATCGACATGATCGAATTACTAAACCTCGAAATTGTAAGACCTTAAAAAGACAATCCTCGATTTTTTAAGCCACGGCCACCCCACTTGGGGACTGACACTTCGAACGAGTTCAAAGTATAGCAGGGAAACAAGCATAAGGGGCAAATACCAAACTAAAGGCTACAGCTAAATTAACATAGTTCAGAGACTTTTGAATTTCATTATAAAACAGGCCTTCAAATATTCTCATAAACCAGTTAAAAAGGCAATCATCGGCTGAATTACTAAGGGTCTCGATAATATCGACCCTTGAAAAACCCTAAGGGGTATCGAATTGTTCGAACTCCCAGACAATTTTGTGCTAAGGCATAACAAAGCAAAGGATTTCAATAACACCAATGCTCGAAAAACCTAATGGGTACAAATTTATCTCGTGCTAAGGCATGACAAATTTTTATGATTAATTTTTCAAGCCGAAAAAGGGGAAAAGCCATTCTTTTGAGGCCATATCGGCCTAATTCACGGGCCAAAGGGCCATTTAATTTTTTGAGTTTGAGAAATCTCCCTTACTCAACTAAAACCTAAGGTTCACTCTACTTCGAGTTCGAGCAAGTACTCACTCGATTTTAAGGACTACACTGGTCCGACTTCGGTCTAGTTGCCTAAAGTCCCAAACTTGTGAGCAAAATCTCCACAAGGCATGAATGAAATAGAATTTTCATGAGGCAGGAAATAGAATAAAGACAATTCAAAGAGAAAAAAAATCTTTTATATATATGAAATTATATATTTGGAGCGATCAGGGTCCCGCACAAAAAAGAAAAAAAGAAAAAGCCTTCTTCTCCATCGAGTTCCTCCCCATTCTTGGACCCGCTCTTGCTGCCATCATCATCATCATTATCGGAAAAGGCAAGCGCTCTAGCATCGGCTTCATGCTCTTTAGCCTTTATTATCTCATCGGTAAGATCGAAACCTCGAGCATGGATCTCCTCGAGGGTTTCCCTCCGAGATTGCTATTTGTCGAGTTTAGCCATCCAATGTGCTCGAGTTTGAGCTGTCTCGGCTACCTCTCTTGCTTGGACTTGAGCATCTTCAGCATCGGCCTGGTAGACAGCCACAATTGCCTGTGCCTCGGCCTTTGCCTTTTCGGCTTCAGATTTGGCCTTGGCAAGTTCGGAAGCTAACCGAGCCTCGAGCTCCTCCATTTTCTTTTCCTGAGCTGAGCTCTTCTCTTTCATGCCTCGAAGCTAACTTTCGACCGATGACAATTGGGCTCGAGCAGCCTCTTTTTCAGCAACAAAGCGGTCCATACTTTCTTTCCATCCCAAGGTCTTTGCTTTCATCATGTTGACCTCATCACAAAACTGCTCGATCCTCTCAAACTTCTGCTACAGCTGTGAGATTAAAATGTCAGCCACCGTTCCCGAATCGAGCCCACTAGCTTTTAAGATTTTCATTACCTGCTCGATCAGGTCGGTCTGATCTTGGTGAGCGTTGGCCAACTCGGCTCGGGGGTCCTTGATCTCCTCTTCTTTTTGTTCACTGAGAAGTTTAAGGGCATTTTTCTCCTCCGTGAGCCCTCGGAGGTCGGATTCACACCGGCTCAACTCTGCTCGGGACTTTGAAAATGCCTCCTGATGGAGTACCAAAGCCTACACGGAAAAAAGAAATGAAATTAGACAGGAAGAGAAGAAATAAACTAAGTATGATATATATTGCCCTAAGTGAGCCATTAGGGGCATTCTCCTCGTTGCGAAAGGCCTCGGGGTCGACCCCTTCAGACATACCCGCCTTTTCTCATCTCGGTGGGAGGCATATTCATTCTTCGATGACTAGGGGACTTTGTGCGAGTCCTTTTCCAAGACCCCCTCGGCTCGAGGTGGAATCTCCTCAACCACAACCGACTCAGCGGCCTTTGAGGCCTCGATGGTTTTCTTCACTCGGGCCACCAGTTCCGAGCCATCGTCTTCATATTATTCTTCTTCCTCCCTTAGCTGTTGAATCATATCCATAGGCAGGACAACAATGTCTATCTTCAGCTTACGAACCAGATTCTTCTTAGGCTTTGGATCCTCGGAAGTTGAGGCCCTTTTCCTCTTCTTATCCTTCGCTGGCTTCGGAACCGGGGTCGAAGTCTCCTCCTCACCAGACGAGGGCCTCATGAACCCATCCTTGCCCAAGCCTGTACACAAGAAAATTGAAAAAGTAGAAGAAGGGCATCTCAATCAAATCCTCAAATACATAAAAAGTGGGCTTACCATGATTCTTGGCCTCCCATCGGCCCTTAGCTAAGCGCTCGACGTATGTAGAGGTCGAGGCCAGGTTCCGAACCCAGCTCTCAAGGTCGGAAATCACATGGGGCATCCAAGCAACCGCTACATCATGGAAAAAGACGTCATTGAGAAAAGACAAAGGAACAAATAATACATGGAAGCTAACAGTGAGACGGTACTTACGATTCATGTTCCATTTCTTAGGAAATGGCATCTTCTCGACTGGGATTAGGTCGGAAGTCCTCACTCGAATGAACCGGCCCATCCAACCTCGATCCTTGTCCTTGTTTATGCTCGAGCACAACACTTTGGTAGCCCGATGTTGGAGTTTTATTAACCTGCCTTGATAGAGGCGGGGACTATACAATCTGATAAGGTGATCGAGGGTGAAAGGTAGCCCCTCGACTTTGCTCACGAAGAATCAGAGTAGAATAACAATTCACCAAAAGGAAGGATAAATTTGGCCTAGGGTTATTTGATATTGACGGAAAAATCAACGATGACGGGGTCGAGGGGGCCCAGCGTTAATGGGTAAGTGTAAACACTTAGAAACCCTTCCACATGGGTGGTGATGTCTTATTCGGGAGTCGGGATCACCACCTCTTTACCTGCTTAAAGTATACCTCAGTTATCGAGCATATATACCTCGACATTGGCTCGCATTGACCAGGAATATACGAGGCTTTATCGATCTTAAAATCAAAGTTTAGCGCGCACCCACAGGAATGCATTCCTCAAAAAGGGGTTCCACCGGCGTTTTCCCATCGGCCGGTTGAGAAGATGAAGCAGCTTCTTTTTGTGGTACCGTTTTCGATATTTTTGCCATTATTGTGTAAGTTTGAAGAAGAGGAAGATAATAGGACTTGACCTTTGAGAAAGAATTAACAGCAAAACCTAAAGATTTGTAGAAGGGAATAACTTAATAGATGTAAAAGCTTTGGAGATTAGAAGGAAGTGAAAGTAAAGTTTGAATCACTGAGAAATGGGTCTATTTATTGGATTCACGATGACGGTTCAAAGGAACAAGTGGCCTACCACCAACTGACACGCATTAATGACTTGGGGAACTGTACCGTCGGGACGTTTCGGTCACTCCTGTGGCTTACGTCACGAGGATGATGTCATGACAGGTCGAGGTAGAAAATCGAAGGCTCAATTAGTTTCTTGTCATTTTACTCCAAAAACGAGGGGAATATCTGTATACGGTTAAAACCGGGCCCGCCCGATTTTACTATTTGACCGAGACCGGGAGGTTGCATAGAAGGACGACCTCATAACGAAACAGACTAAATCACGAGGATAAGGTACCGATTTCAGAATTGAGGTACCTGTCGAGATCGAGGCTAGTAGCGATCGAAGACAAATGAGACAGACATCGAGCAAGATCGAAGATAGCACAATAACATAAAGGTTAGATATCCGTGACTGGCCGAGGATCATGGCGTAAATCTCGGAACGGATCAAATCAGAAACGATTAATTAGCTAATCATGGGATTTCCTTCTCTAATTAGAATTATATCATAAGTGAAATTCCTCTATTATTTAGGGGGGTTCTAATCATTTGTAAGACACATTGTTCTCATATATCAAAGCAATATAATTCTCATTCTCGTTTGTACTATTGTTCATCAGCTTGTTATATTTTAATTGTTCTTGCATCAACCAGTTTGAGGGTATCCAAACTCGAGGGCTGAGTTTCATTCTAACACTGGTTTGTTTTACTTTATAGTTCATTTTTGTTATTAATCTTCATATTTATCAATTGGTATTAAGTGAAATCATATGTTCTTAGAACCACATTATAATTTTAATTGTTATCCATTTTTAATGGTAAACAAATTATTTGCATTAATCCATGTCATCCACTCGTATGCTTCTTCCTTGTAGCCTTTGAAGTCTGAAGGATGTTGTTGCATTTCCACCCATTAGTGTTGGATGTTGTCCTTGCTTCCATGATTGTGCCTACCCTCATCTCCCTCCCATTTGGTATAGTCCTTTCACTGTCTATGCATAAAAATTTGTGAAAGTTTTATAGCACATTCTTGAGTGTAGAAAAGTACTAAAGTTAGATAAAATATTATATAATCTTGTCGATTTAACATAAAAGAAAAGGGAAATGTTTAGCTAAGGAAAAATAGGTTCTATAAGTGAACGAAAAATAAGAGATTGAGAAATATAGAAGCCTTGCACAGTGAAGTAGAATGGCGATCAACCAGTTTATGCAGATCTGTTATTTATTTATTTCATCCTTTAACAAAAAAGAGCGAGGCACCTGAGTTGTTGAAATAAAAAATAGAAGAAAGTTCTATTTATTCACTTGGTATAGAAATACTCATTATATCATAGTGGAACTATAATTTGCATAAAGAAAGACATGGCAATAGAAAGTGATAAGGTGGCTAAATAAATGAATATGACATATGATAATCGTAAAAAGTTGGTAAAAGTTTACTAACCTTTCAGATGCCTATATCTGGTTCAGTTGAAGATGGTGTTGATGAAGGCTGACCAGAGTATGTGCTTGCAAGTTGTGCAACTGTATTCTCCAAGTTATCCAGTCGTCTTGTTAGTGATAGACTTTTTTTTTAGCTGCATTCAGCTCATCCAACAGTGCAGCCTTAGAGTAATTACCGCCTTTTAAGTCCTTAGCGGTTATCACACCCCCAAATCCAACCATATTGCTCTTGCATTAACATCCAAAGTACCTTTCTACAACCTCAATGTTTGTAAAAGACGGCTCAGATTGTACCAATTCTTAAATTTCAGCTTAAAAAATTATAGTCTTTGAAATAATGCAATACTTTGATAAAAGGAAAGGTGTAAAATTAAATTTATCAATCAACATACATATTTTTCATTGGTTTCAGGTTCGACAAGCTTATCATCCTTCTTATGAGTCTCAAAAAAAATAGTCGCTATATCTTGTGGATTACCATCTTTGCATCCCTTCGCATTTGAATAAACAAGTCAAACAATTTCTTTTAAACAAAGAGGAGGTTTCTTAATACAATAGAACGATTTACTTACCGGCTTATAAATAATCTCTCTGAAAGGCTTGCTACCCTTACGATGAGGCATAATCAATTTAGACCTAATCACTGAGTTTCTCGTACTTCTTTCCTATAACTATAATATAAAGTATAAGGTGTGGTCTGCCGCTTAAAAAATTAAGATGCTATAAATATTTATGAAGACATACCTTAAACGTTTTCAGATAAGAAGTGCTCCTTGGCCAACCATTCCCAATCACTCTTGTCGACCCCCTGTGGCACATCCTTTAGAACGTCGCGCAATGGCTTAGACATCACAATCATGTGCAGCGATCCTCTCCAATTGTTCCATAACCTTCTCATATATTTCAAGACATTATCTCTTTGACCATTTATGTCAGCACTATCAAATTTGTCCTGCAATAGTTTTAAAATATCATCAAACATGTAACTCAAAAGTTTTAAATAAACAAAAAAGAAAAACTGAACCAACAATATGAAATTAAATATTTGAAAGTTACTAGTGATAAATTAATTTATCTCTTAAGATGACGTGATTATAAAATGTGAAAACATGCTCGACATCATAATTTGATCTTATATGAACATTTCCAAAACAACAGGAGAAGAGAGCAGATTCATCGATATGATTTATAGATGTGTTCTTTATATTTGTAGGTTTCCATCTGTAGCAAATACTTTCATTAGGAGGAAAAATTTCATTCTGGATCTTAATTATTACTCAATAACGGAACTGATCTTTGGATACTATCCTTAATCATTTCTTTATGTACTCTAACTTAAAGACTAAACGAACGAAAGCATCAAAGATTATTATTGGTCTCTCAGTTTATGCACCAAACAATCATACAAAAAAATGGTTTACTCACAGCAACGTGAATCTTAAGGAACAAATCTTAATAAATGATAAAAACTCTATGGAAAGGAGAAGGCACATATTCATTAATGGTTGTACAACAAGCTCAGCGTTCTCTTAGCACATGCATTGCCACTCTATCTGATGTAGGAAAGCAGACTGCTATAAGATTTAGCCAGCACAGCCTTTTTTTTAGTGATTGACAAATTTGGTAGGCAAAGTATCAGTGACAAAGTTTTCAGGAGATAATGTGTAACATGTTGTTGGTAAGTCATATTTATCCCCATTTTTTATTGGATGCAATTCTTTCCTTGTATTCATCGCTTGCAAATCCAGTCGAGTTTTTATACTGTCTTTGGTTTTTCCTTTGATATTCAAGATTGTCCCCAAAATATTATCACATATGTTCTTCTCAACGTGCATCACATCTAAATTATGATGCAACAATAGAGTATTCCAATACGGAAGATCCAAGAAAATACTCTTCTTATTCCAATTATCACCCTTGCTCTCATGTGATATTTTAATCTTCTTATTTGGATCATTTGTTAGTTGTAACCCATCTAAATCAGCCACTTGACCAAGTATATCTTCACCAGATAATATTTTTGGTTGTAATATTTGCTCCTTAGTACCATCAAATGACTCTTTATCATTCCTCCATTTATGATCAAGAGGAAGAAAGCATCTATTGCCCATATAGCACTGTTTTTATCATTTTCTAACCTAATTGAGAAAGTTTTTTTTATTGCAACAAGGGCAAGCCAATTTTCTTTTTGTACTCCATCCGAAAAAATTCGCATATGCTGGAAAATCATTAATGGTCCATAGCAAAGCTGCATGTAACATAAAGTTCTTTCTAGCCAACGCATAAAAGGACTCCACTCCAGTTTTCCATAATTCCTTTATTTTTTCAATCGAAGGTTGGAGATAAATATCAATTGCATTTCCAGGACTCATAAGCATTGACAAAATAAAATTCTCTTTTTTCATGCATGGCCAAGGTGGTAAATTATACGGAATAAGTACCACAGGCCAAATGCTATATGGAGTTTTACAATTTCCAAATGGTTGAAAACCATCAGTAGCACGTCCAAGTCGAATATTACGAGGCTCAACAACAAAGATTGGAGAAGTTCATCAAACGTTCTCCATGCTATTGAATCAGCTGGGTGTCTCATTATACCATCATCAACTCTTTTGTTATGATGCTATGTCATCAAAGAACGTAAAATCTTGTATGGCATCTTTTTTCAACTTCTAAATTTTATTTTTGTCATGACCCTAAATCCCCTCCGTAGGATATCGTGACGACACTTAGTCTCTAAGACTAGGTAAGCCTAACAATATGCTAAAACATCAAATAAAAACTTAAATTTTCAAAATTTCAACAATTTCATCAATAGACTATAAGTTCAATATATATAATTTTCCAAAACCCAGCGAGATATAAGTCACAAGCTCTAGATACAATGCGGAACACTCTTATACATCACTGTCTATCAAAAATATAAAGAAATAAGGAAAATATGGTAGAAGGGGACTCCGAGATCTGCAGACGCACGCATGTGTACCTTGAAGTCTCCAAAGAAGTAACACATCGCACTAATACCGAGGTTCATAGGATGTACCTGGATCTGCACAAAACATGTGCAGAAGCGTAGTATGAGTACACCACAATGGTACCCAGTAAGTGCCAAACCTAATCTCGATAGAGTAGTGACGTGGTCAGGTCACGACCCTACTAGTAAAAATAAGAAATAAGGTAGAAAATATAGTGACATAATGAAATAACATGGAAGTGAAACAGTAAAAAATTTATGGAAAGTAACTACACAGAATCAAGGAAACAAATAAAACCACGGAAGGAAAATAAGGATTTTACATGTTAAGGAAACAACAACCAAACAATATAGCTATTAGAGAAGAACAACAGGGGCACTCCCGAGGTACCGCCTCGTAGTCCCAAATCATAAAATAACTCACTTTTCTTATATCACCGTGGGGCCTTTACATTTAGTTTTGAAAATTATTTTCCCGAAATAGCACCCCACGTTTTAGCCCACCTTATCACACCGCATTGCTTCTAGTAGTTCCCCTACTAACCACGCGTATCAAGCCCACCTTATCTCACCACATGCTTTCAACACCCAGACCTTATACCACCGCATGCGTATCAATAATCATAACGGCACGACAGAAACGTCGTGCAACAATAACAACCACATAGCAAAAACTTCGTGCAACAATAACAACAGCACTACAGAAACCTTGTGCAAGCAACCAAACAATCACACGAAAGCCAAGACACCACAACTAAGTAAATGATATTTCACAACTTACACCTTGCCTCAAAAGAATCACGGTCTTGCAATTCAACACCAAACTCAACAACAAGATATTTCAAAGATAGCAATTTCAAGTAAAGAGTTCCACAGTTAAGTAAGGAATATGTGAATTAATAAATAGTAAGTAATTCAACTAAACATGTGATACAAGTTGCAAATAGGAGATAAGACAAGTAGACATGTGAAATTAGGCTAAACATGATGACTATAACGTGCTAAAGTAACTTAATTATGGCATGAAAAGGAAACCACATAGCAAAAATCGGAATTTCAACATTTAGCCCGTCTATGCACTCGTCACCTTGTGTACACGGCCTTCATATATAACAAATTATTGCCACAGTACCAAATCCTAAGGGGAATATCCCCCACACAGGGTTAGACAAGTCACTTACCTCAAACCACGCTCAATTAATCAATTAGAAAGCCTTTCCCTCAATTTTTCAACTCTGAATGGCTCGAATCTAGACAAAATAATTTCATACTATAAATATAACTATAGAAAACTAGTTTAAATAATGAAATTGTGAATTTAGCAAGGAATTGGACAATCGCCCCAAAATGTCACCACGGGCCCGCGTCTCAAAACCTGACAAAAATCATAAAATTCGAATACCCATTTGATATCGAGTCCAACCATACAAGAATTATCCAAATCCGACCTCATTTAGCCTTTCAAAACTCAAAACCTTGGACTAAGAACTTCTACACTTTTTTCTCAGTTTTAAACTCCAAAACAAAAATTAAAAGGTGTAATTAACACTAGATTCATAGAAATTAATCAAAAATGAATCAAGAATCCTTACCCAATTGCTTCTTCTGAAAATCCCTCAAAATCTCATCTCAATCCGAGCTCTCAAAATCCCAAAGTGAAAATGAAATCAAACCCTCCATTTTTCACTTTTCTGCCCAGCGACTTCCGTATATGCGGCCTTTGGGTCACTTCTACGGCGCCGCACCTACAGAAAAACCATCATAGGTGCCGTCCCAACTTAAATCCAGGGCTTTCGCTTCAACGGATGAGGGCTCGCTTCTGCTAGACTGCTTCTGCGGGAAAAGGATCGCACATGAGATCAAGTCCCAAAGTTGTTTCCCCAGTTTCACTTCTGCGAGGGAACTTTCGCATCCGCGAGTCCACTCCTGCAGACATATGATCGCACATGCGATCCCATCTAGGATTGACCAAATCCGCTCCTGTGACCAATGGGTCTCAATTGCGAGCCCGCACTTGCGGCCAATCCCTCCGCAGGTGCGATGACACTGAACAAGCTCAACATCAGTAAATTCCCTAAGTCGAAAAATGATCTGATTCACATCTGGGGCACCCGGGACCCCGTATGAATATACCAACAAGTCCTAAAACACGATACGAACTTAGTCGAGGCCTTATATAACATCCAACAACATCAAAAATACGAATTGCACACAATTCAAGCCTAATGAACTTATAAACTTTTAACTTCTACATTCAATGTCGAACCCTATCAAATCAAGTCTGATTGACCTAAAATTTTGCACACAAGTCATAAATGATATTACAGACCTACTCCAACTTCCGGAATCAGAATCCGACCCATATATAAAAAAGTCCACTCCCGGTCAAACTTCCTAGAATCTTCCAACTTTCGCCAATTAATGTCGAAATGACCTACGGACCTCCAAATCAACATCCCGACATGCTCCTAATACAAAAATCACCTTGCGGAGGTATGGAACTGTCAAAACTCTATTCCGGAGTTGTCTCCACACAAGTCAAACTACGATCAACTCCTATGAGTTAAACTTCTAGTTTAGGGACTATGTGTCCCATTTCACCCCGAAACCAAAAACCAAAACCTCCCAACATGTCACATAAGCACAATATAACACAGAGAAGGCAATAAATAGGGGGGTCGGGGCTAATACACTCAAAACGACCGATCAAATCGTTACATACCTCTCTTAAAACAAACGTTCATCCTCGAATGACTATAGATACATACCTGAAGTGGTGAAAAGATGAGGATAACGGCTGCGCATAACATGCTCGGTCTCCCAAGTCACCTCCTCAACTGGCTGACCCCTCCACTGGACCTTTACTGATGCAATGTTCTTCGACCTCAACTTTCGGACCTGCCTGTCCAAAATTGCCACCGACTCCTCAACATAAGATAGATCCTTGTCCAACTAGACTAAGATGAAGTCTGACACATGAAACGAATCGTCGTGATACTTCCGGAGCATAGAAACATGGAACACTGGATGAACTGCAGCTAGACTAAGTGGTAGTGCAAGTCTGTAGGCCAACTTTCCAACCCTCTTAAGAATCTCAAACGGTCCGATATACCTAGGGCTAAGCTTGCCCTTCTTCCCGAACCTCATAACACCCTTCATGGGTGAAACCCAGAGCAAGACCCGCTCCCCAACCATGAATGCAATGTCATGAACCTTCCGATCTATATAACGCTTCTGTCTGGATTGTGTTGTACGAAGTCGATCCTGAATCAATTTAACCTTTTTCAAAGCATCTTGAACCAAGTCTGTACCCAATAGACTAGCCCTACCCGGCTCAAACCAACCCACCTGAAATAGCGCCGTACCATACAAAGCCTCAAACCGGCATCTGAATGCTCGACTGATAACTGTTGTTGTAGGAAAATTTTGCAAGTGGCAAGAACTGATCCAAGAACCCCCAAACTCCCTAACACATGCACGGAGAATATCCTCCAATATTTGAATAGTAAGCTCGGACTGTCTGTCCGTATGGGGCTGAAATGTTGTTCTCAACTCCACCCGAGTATCTAACACATGTTGTATGACTCTCTAGAACCACGATGTAAATTGCATACCCCAGTCCGAGATGATAGATACCGGCACTCCATGAAGCCTGAAAATCTCGCGAATGTAAACCTGAGCCAGCTGCTCCGAAGAGCAAGTAGTCACCACTGGAATGAAATGAACTGACTTGGTCAAGCTATCTACAATCATCCGAACTGCATCGAACTTCCTTTGAGTCCGTTGGAGCCCATAACAAAATCCATAGTGATCCGCTCCCATTTCCACTCTGGAACCTCTAGCTTTTGAAGCAATCCACCTGTCTATTGATGCTCAAACTTCACCTATTGACAATTTAGGCACCGAGATACATATTTTGCTATGTCCTTCATTTTCCTCTACCAGTAATGTTGCCTCAAGTCCTTATATATCTTCGCAGAACCTGGATGAATGAAGTATCACGAACTGTGAGCCTTCTGGAGAATCAACTAATGCAAACCATCTACATTGGCACACATAGCTTGCCTTGCATCCGTAATACACTGTCATCACCAATAGTGACCTCCTTGGCATCATCGTGCTGAACTATGTCCTTAAGGACAAGCAGATGGGTGTCGTCATACTGACGCTCTCTGATACGATTATAAATAGGAGAATGAGAAATCACACAAGCCAAAACTCGATTCGTTCAGAAATATCCAATCTAACAAACTGGTTGGCCAAGGCCTGAACATCCAAGGCTAATGGCCTCTCCGCTACCGGTAGATATGCTAAGCTGCCCAAACTCTCCGCCTTGCGACTCAAGGCATTGGCCTTCCCGGGATGGTTTAGAATGGTGATATCATAGTCCTTAAGAAAATCTAGCCCCTCCGCTGCCACAAGTTAAGATCTTTCTATTTGAACATATATTGTAGACTACGGTGATCAGTATAGACCTCATAAGGGACACCGTACAAATAGTGCCGCCAAATATTCAAGGCATGAACAATAGTTGCTAACTCAAGGTTGTGGTCATGATAGTTCTTCTCGTGCACCTTCACCTGTCAAGATGCTTAGGCAATCACCCTACCGTCCTGCGTCAACACTGCGTAGAGACCAATGTGCGACACATCATAATTCACAGTATAAGACCCCAAACTTGTAGGCAATACCAACACTGGGGTTGTAGTCAAAGCAGTCTTGAGCTTTTGAAAGCTCTCCACACACTCTTCGGTCCACCTGAACCGAGCACCCTTCTGAGTTAGCCTGGTCATAGTTGCTGCAATAGACGAGAAACCCTTTGTAAACCGACGGTAATACCCCTCCAAATCAAGAAAACTCCGGATCTCTATAGCTGAAGACGGTATGGGCCAACTCTACACTGCTTCAAACTTCTTCGGGTCCACCTTGATCCCCTTACTCAATACTACATGACCCAAAAATGCCACTAAATCTAGCTAGAATTCACACCTCAAAAAATTTGCATATAACTTCTTTTCTCTCAATGTCTAAAGCACAGTCCTCAGGTGCTGCTCATGATCCTCCTAACTCTAGGAGCACACCAGAATGTCGTCAATAAACACAATGAAGAATGATCCAAGATAGGGATGAAATGCATTGTTCATCAGGTGCATGAAAGTTGTTGGGGCGTTGGTCAACCCAAAAGACATCACAAGGAACTCGTAATGTCCATACCGAGTCTTGAAGACAGTCTTCGGGATATATGGCTCCTGAATCTTCAAGTGAAGATATCCTGAACGTATGTCGATCTTAGAGAACACACTGGCACCCTGAAGCTGATCAAATATGTCATCAATACGTGGTAACAGATACTTGTTCTTTACTGTAATCTTGTTCAGCTGGCGATAATCAATACACATATACACAGAACCATCATTCTTCTTTACAAATAAGACCGGAGCACCCCAAGGCTACTCACTGGGCCGAATGAAGCCTTTATCAAGCAACTCTTGCAATTGTTCCTTTAATTCTTTCAACTTTGATGGGGCCATAAGATATGGAGGAGTAGAGATGGGTTGAGTGCTCGGTAACAAATCAATACCAAAGTTGATATCTCTGTCGGGCGGCATGCCTGGAAGATTCGCTAGGATTACATCTGGATAATCCCTCACTACCGGAACTGACTCGATGGTACGAATATCAATACTGACATCTCTCACTTATGAAATATTCACATCACATCCCTTCTCAACCATCCACTGAGCCTTTAGAAATGAAATAACCCTACTAGGAATATAATCTAAAGTACCTCTCCACTCTAACCGCGGTAGACCTGGCATAGAAAACATCACTGTCTTGGCGTGACAATCAAGGATAGCATGATAGGGTGACAACTAGTCCATGACCAAAATAACATCAAAATATACCATAATGAGCAACAAAAAATCGGCTCTGGTCTCAAAACCACTGAGAACAACAAAACATGACCGATATACAACAATATAATCTCCCACAAGCATGGATGCATAGACAGAAGAGCTCAAAGAATCACGGGATACACCAAAATACAGAACAAAATAAGATGACACCTAGGAATAAGTGGAGCCTATATCAAATAAGACTAATGTATCTCTATGATAGACCATAATAATACCTGTGATGACTGAGTCGGAAGCAACTGCCTCCGCCATAGCAGGAAGAACATAATATCAGGCCTGGTCTCCCCCTCTAGGGCAACCTCTGCCTACCCAACCTCCACCTCTAGCTAGCTGTGCAGGTGGGGTGGCAGCTGGTGCAGTGACCATGGAATGAGAAGCCTGAGGACTCAGTGGAATACACGGAGCTTGAGTAGTCTGTGGAGGTGCACCCCTCCTGAGTCTGGGGGAATCCCTCACTATATGACGAGTGTCACCACACTCAAAACAAGCTCTCGGAGGGTATGGCTACTGTGGCTGGCTCGGGCCTGATCGGCTGGACTGACCGCTGAAAGCACCCCGTGTAGGAGGTGCACTAGATAATGGCGGTGCATAATAGGGAGCCTGAGGCCTAGGAGTGGCCGGAATATAGCTGCAATCTGGAAGTGTGAAATTAAGAGGGCGACTCACATAGCCCCTACCATGACGAGCTGCAACTGGGCACGATTACCAATGTATGTGCATGAATCTCAAGACCCCTTGGCCTTCCTCTCCTCTCTATCCCGAGTCAACATACCCTCTAATCTCCTAACAATCCCTACTACCTGCTGGTATGCGATATCCATCTCCAACTCTCGTGCCATGCTAAATCTGATACTAGGTTTTAGCCCCTCGATAAATCGACGGACCCACTCTCTAACAGTAGCAACCTAGGCTGGTGCATGCCTAACAAAATCACTTAACCGGACTGCATACTCCGACACGGTCATAGAACCCTGGTGCCACTGCACAAACTCTGCGCGCCATGCACCTCTGAGACTCTAGGGAACATACTCCCTCGAGAACATATCTGAGAACTTAGTCAAAGTGAGTGAATCTACCTCAGTCGGACTACCCAACTCAAATGCTTGCTACCACTAATAAGCCACTCCCATAAGCTAGAAATTAGTGAAAGCAACCCTACCAAATTCCGCAATACCCATAGAAAGGAGGATACGATGGCACTCCTCAATAAAATCCTGGGTGGTATGTCTTGTACCTCTCGAGCCTGAGCTGCTCTTCCTTAGAAACTGCTGCCCTAACCTTCGGCTGAACTAGGGCTACTTGTTGCACTGGTACAACCTCTGGGACCTAGTCAACCTTGACCCACTGTACTGGAGTATGGGCAGTAGGAGTCTGTGCTCCTCCCCCGGCTTGAGATGTGGCAGGAGCAAGTGGACCAACCCTGCCTAAGCTAAAGTGCTGAACATGTTCAGAATCTGGGCGAGAGTCTCCTGGAGAGTTGGTGCAATAACAGGCATCTCGGTTGCCATCCCTCCAACTGGAGCTACTGGTGGCTCATCTGTAGTAGCTCATGCGGGTGCTCCGGCTGCACCACATGGATGTCGTCAGCCTCTATGCCAGCCTCGGTGTCTCGCAGCTCTAGCAGGGGACTCGAGTGTCTGGTCATCTGATCTAGCTGTACGTGTCCTCACCATATGTGAGAGAATAGAAAGACATAAATTTAGAATCCGAAGTCAAAGATTTCGTACGATAATGAATCAAAGAAGTAAAGCTTTTCCTCACAGTTCCTTAGCCTCCCAAAAATAAGTACAGACGTCTTAGTACCTATCAGCGAGACTTGACTAAACCTGCTTGTGACTCATAACACCTATAAACATAGAGCTCTGATAACAACTTGTCACGACCCCAAATCCCCTCCCGTAAGATGTCATGTTGTGACGGATGTCAAATAAAAACTTAAAATTTTAAAACTTTAACAATTTCATCAATAGACTGCTCAATATATATAATTTCCCAAAACCTGGTGAGATATAAGTCACAAGCTCTAGATACAATGCTGAACAATCCTATGCATCATTATCTATTAAAAACATAAAGATAAAAGGAAATAGGGTAGAAGGGGACTCTGAGGCCTGCAGACGCGAGCCGGTGCACCTTGAAGTCTCCAAAGTAGCAACACATCGCACTAATACCGAGGCTCATTTGATGTACCTCGATCTGCACAAAAGATGTGCATAAGCGTAGTATGAGTATACCATAACGGTACCTAGTAAGTGACAAGCCTAACCTCGGTAGAGTAGTGACGAGGTCAAGTCAAGGCCCTACTAGTAAAAATAAGAAACAATGTTGAAAATATAGTGACATGTTAAAATAACAGGGAAGTGAAACAGTAAAGAGTTTACGGAAAGTAACAACACAGAATAAAGGAAACAAATAAAACCACGAAAGGAAAACAAGGATTTTACATGTTAAGTAAACAACAACCAAATAATACAACAATTAAGAAAATCAACAAGGGCACTCCCGAGGTACTGTAACGACCCAACCGGTCATTTTGATTTATAGATCCATGTTCCCCTAAATAAGACTCCTCATATGTCCTTTTAATATTTTATGACTTGCGGGGATCGTTAGTTCGGGTTTGGAAGGGTTCAGGTTGTAATCAGAACACACAGTTCCTTAATAATAGCTTAAAATAGTTAAGTTTGACTTGAGTCAACCTTTTTAGTAAACGACCTCGGAACCAGGATTTGATAGTTCCAATAGGTCTGTATGATGATTTTGGTTTTGGGAGTTTGATCGTATCGGGTTTTGGATTACTCGAGAGCGTTGCAGCACTTAATATTGAAAGTTTGCACATTAAAGGTTTTCAAGTTCTTTAAATTTGGTTTGAAGTAGATTTTGGTGTTATCGAGGTCTGTTTGGGATTCCGAGCTTGAGAATAGTTCTGTATGGTGATTTATGACATGCACGGAAAATTTGGTGTTATTTCGAGTAGTCTAAGTATGATTCGACGTGTTCAGAGTAAGTTAGAAGAACTTGAAGTTCATAATTTTATTCAATTTGGTTTGGGGTGTGATTCTTAGTTTTGTTGTTGTTTTTTGAGTTTCAAGAGTTTGAGCATGTCCGTATTATGTTTATGGGTTTGTTGGTTCAGTTGGATGGGGTCCCGGGGGAGGGGGGCTCGTGATATCGATTTCTCTATTGATTTTGCTCCAGGAACCCATCCTATCTCTATTCCACTGTACCGCATGGCTCCGAAAGAGTTGAATGAGTTGAAAGAAAAACTTGAGGAGTTGCTAGAAAAGGGGTTCGTCAGACCGAGTGTATCGCCTTGGGGTGCACCAGTGTTGTTCGTGAGGAAGAAAGATGGGACTATGCGGATGTGCATTGATTACCTCCAGTTGAACAAAGTTACCATTAAGAACAAGTACCTATTACCATTAAGAGAGGTATAAGGTAGCTAGGAAGGAAGCTAAGCTGGCGGTCACGAAGGCTAAGACTGCAGCATATGGTCGTATATACGAGGAACTGGGGAAAAAAGGCAGGGAGAAGAAGCTATTCCGGCTGGCCAAGTTGAGAGAGAGGAAGGCTCAGGATTTGGACCAAGTGAGATGCATCAAGGACGACGATGGTAGAGTATTTATGGAAGATTCCCAGATTAAGAAGAGATGGCAGACTTACTTTCATAAACTTTCGAATGAAGAAGGGGATCGAGATATCGTGCTAGGTGAATTGGAGCATTCTGAGAGTCACCGTGACTTTGGGTACTGCAGGCGTATCAAGGTGGAAGAGGTCGTGGTAGCCATGAGTTAGATGAGTAGGGGCAGAGCAACAGGGCCTGACGAGATTCCGGTGAAATTTTGGAAGTGTATGGGGAGAGCAGGTTTGGAGTGGTTGACTGGGTTGTTCAATGTTATATTTAAGGCGAAGAGGATGCCGGATGAGTGGAGGTGGAGTACGGTGGTTCTATTGTATAAGAACAAAGGTGATATCCAGAGTTGTAACAATTATAGAGGCATCAATTTACTGAGTCATACCATGAAAGTGTGGGGGAGGGTGATTGAAGCGAGGGTGAGGATGTCAGTGTCTGTTTCCGACAACCAGTTCGGGTTCATGTCGGGTCGTTCTACTACAGAAGCTATACACCTTGTTAGGCGATTGGTGAAACAGTACAGAGATAGGAAGAAGGACCTGCACATGGTTTTTATTGACCTAGAGAAAGCATATAACAAGGTTCCTAGAGAAGTTCTCTAGAGATTCTTGGAGGAAAAGGGTGTGGCAGTTCCTTACATTATGGCGATTCAGGACATGTATGATGGAGCTAAGACACAGGTAAGGATAGTAGGAGGCGACTCGGAGCATTTTCCGGTTATTATGGGGCTACATCAAGGCTCTGCACTCAGTCCGTTCCTATTCACCCTTGTGTTGGAAGCGTTAACACACCATATTCAAGGGAAGGTGCCATGGTGCTTGCTATTCACCGATGACATAGTTTTGATTGATGAAATGCGAGCAGTTGTTAACGAGAGGCTAGAGGTTTGGAGACAGGCTCTTGAGTCTAAGGGTTTCAAGCTGAGCAGGACAAAGACGAAATACCTAGAGTGTAAGTTCAGCGCTGAGCCGGGGGAAGTGGGCGTGGATGTGAGGCTTGACTCACAGGTCATCCCAAGTAGAGGCAGCTTCAAGTACCTTGGTTCGGTTATCCAGGGGGGAGGGGAGATCGACGAGGATGTCACACACCGTATTGGTGTAGGATGGATAAAGTAGAGGTTAGCATCTGGAGTCCTATGTGACAAGAAAGTACCACCGATACTCAAAGTTAAGTTCTATAAAGCGGTGGTTAGACCGGCCATGATGTACGCGGCTGAGTGTTGGGTTGTTAAGAACTCACATATACAGAAGATGAGAGTAGCAGAAATGAGAATGTTGAGGTGGATGTGCGGGCACACTAGGATGGATAAGATCAGGAATGTTGATATTCTGGAGAAGGTGCGCATGGCTCCCATTGATGACAAGATGCGGGAAGAGAGGCTCAAATGGTTCGGGCATGTACAGAGGAGGAACCCAGATGCCCCGGTAAGGAGGTGTGAGCGACTGGTTGTGGTGGGCACGAGTAGAGGTAGAGGGCGGCCGAAGAAGTATTGAGGAGAGGTGATCAGACAGGACATGGTGAGGCTTCAGATTTCCGAGGACATGGCACTTGATAGGAAGATGTGGAGGTCGAGTATTAGGGTTGTAGGTTAGGAGGTAGTTGAGTCTTGCCTTATTTCGTACCATTGTGAGACTAGTCTTGTAGGGTTTTGTCTAAGCTAGCTAGTGGCAATGTTGTGTCTTACTATTTTGCGTTTCATTGTCGGACCTATTTACTGGCTATCGTTTTTGTTTTTTCTTTGCATCTTTCTTCTAGATTTCATGTTGTTCCTATTTTTCCTATGATTTCTGTGGTGATATTGATATTGTCTTATTTTGTCCTTTTTTCCTCTTGAGCCGGGGGTCTTTCGAAAACAGCCTCTCTACCTCTTCGAGGTAGGGGTAAGGTCTGCGTACACAGTACCCTCCCCAGACCCCACTAGTAGAATTTCACTGGATTGTTGTTGTTATGTAGCTGATTCTTGCCCATCAATTTGCGAGCAAAATATTTCTAGGATTGTTGTTCTGTCCATATCTTATATACATGTCAGTGAGATAACAATATGTTTATCCACAAAAATAGAACAAGGAAAAGGAAAATAAACACGAGGACCCAAAGTCAATGCAGAAACTTAGCTATGACGATAGAGTAGAACAAACCTGAGACTTGTTTTAAAATACAATCACGGCCAGATCCAAAATATTGTTTCTTTTGTCTCTAGTTAATATAATCAGGGAGAAAGTTAGCAAATTCTTATCTCACTAGACAAAGTTTATAATACAATCATGACCAGATATATATTGAGACGCCTTTGTAACACCCCGGAAAATTTTGAAGTATTTAAGTGTAAAACCCGGTAGAATTTGCAAAGAAAATAATGTTTCATGGTACCGGACTAGGCTTACGTGTTTGAGGATTATAGAAATTCTTTGCGGCAAGCTTGCGAGCCGTGGGTTGAACAATGCACCGAAAAGTGAAGGAAATGTTTTGGCGAAAAAATGCATTTTCTGCGGTCCATTATGCGACTGCAGAACCACTCTGCGGGCCGCATAATGACCGCAGAAGTGAGAAAGAGAAGGGCCAGTCTGGGGGGCAATTATGCGGTCGACTATGCGACCGTATAACTGTTATGCGGTGCATTATGCGATTGCATAACAGTTATGCGGACCGCATAGTGACCACATACACGGACAAATTTTTGATCGTTTTGGTCTCTAATTATGCGACCGCAGAACTGTTCCGAAGCTCTATTTTTTGGATTTTAAAACTCGACCCTACTTCATTAAATACAGGCAAAGGGTCATTTTTGAGCAAATATTCTGATGTTTTAGAGAGAAGGGAGAGTGTTTTAGAGAGAGAGAAAACCCTAGGCTAATTATTCATCAAGTCTTGCTCAAATCTTGGAAGATTAACAAGGAAAACCCACAAGTTCTTCATCTAAGAGGTAATGTTCCATACCCTAGTTTTCAATTTTGAATTTGGGAAAAAGATGGTTGATTAGGAGTATGATTCATGGGTATGAAATTATTATTTATACCTGCATGTACCAATAAGAATTGTGGGAAGATTGTTGAGCTGAAATAAGTAAGTATTGGGTTGTGGAGTGAAGAAAATCTTGTAGAAGAGCCTTGTAGTTAAATTTGCACATCTAGTGTATGATAAAATGCACAAATGAGCTGAGACCATGAATATCTTCCTAATTATGGTTCAATTTTGTTATGTCTCAAAATAGATCGGGATTGCTAAGAATTCCGGATCATTCTAGAGTTAAGGAAGCTCGATTGAGGTATGTTGGCTAAACTTTCTCTCTTGGAATTGAATTCCATAATGTTGTTTCCGTAAGTTTCAAAGTATGGGTTGCATATTAAAAGGTTATGGCTTTGAGTCGTGTTTCAATGAAAGATAGTATGCAAAATTGTGTGAGAAAATCTCAATATTCTTAAGACTCTTAATTGCTCATATGTGTACCTAAAGTCTTGATTCGGAAATGTCTTATTGTCGATAATCTATAAAGATGGTTGGAAGTGAAATAAGTTAATTAGGGATATAGAGTGTGGCCAACGTGCCAAGAATTTAAGTTATGATTTGAGAAGATGCGATAAAGAATATAAAATGAGCCTCGACCCAATTGTTTAAAAATGACTTCGAAGATAGAATTACCTAAAAGCTTTTGTACTCAATTCATGCCCAGTATTGGTTGCTTTAACTAGTGCTTTGCTTTATAAATATATCTAGTGTGATTCAAGTTCTATATACTCATGTGTTGATCTGGTACATTGTCATTGCTAAGGAAGAGCATTGTAAGAATAAATGGTGTATTGATAGTTTATGATTTTTATGTGTGTTTCTATTGTTGGATGATATGCCTCATTCTTTGAGAAGAAACCATTTATGTTTGAAGTTTCCATTTCAAATGGATTTGAAGTATATGATTTCTACAATATCATATATGTTGATACTTGATGTAATCTTTGAAATTGAAAGAGGTGAAAGTGTGGAATATGAAATATGGCCATCGTGCCAGGAATAAAGAATCTTGTGAATGGCCTAATGAGCCAAGAAAATATTGTCGTTGTGAATGACTGGGAATACTAATGAGAATTTATACAATGTGAAAGATGTTGAGGTGAGTGCAATTGTATTTATGATATTTATCAAATATAAAAAAAAATTGGGAGCATCATTAGCAAAACCGAGGAAGGGTGGGTCATAAGGCCCACACCTGAAACTACACGTGCCGGTATAGGGGTGGATTGGGATTATTCCCCTTATTTGGGATGAAATTGGAACCTTTGGAAATTCTGATATTATTCCCCTTATTTGGGATGAAATTGGAACCTTTGGAAATTGTGATATTATTCCCCTTAATTGGGATGAAACTGGAACCTTTGTGGATTGGAAAAGTCAACCCACACGGCATATGTGGGAAGGCGGCCTAGCTGATCGGGTGGAGATCAAACGCCATATTGCGCATATGGTGGTATTACTCTTGGTAACAACTTTATTTCGCATCACATGTCAAACCACATTGTTCGTGGGGAGATGGCCTAGCCGATCAGGCGTGATCGGACTCTCTGCTAACAAAGACGGTGGTATATCGGTGCTAATGATCTCCCAACCAAAAACTATATATGAAGTTTGTATTTTGAAAATTATTATGTTTTAACTGGACATTTGGATATTATTGATTGTGACTTGCTGTTTCTATGTGTTGCCTTTTATTATATGAGTATTCTATTTTGAAATAGGATTTTTAGCTATACATATTAGTGTTATTCGACAGTACTAACGTCCCTTTTGTCGGGGGTGCTGCATCTTTAATGGATGCAGGTGGTTCTTCAGTAGGCGACATTGATCAGTGATAATAGTACACTAGTTTTAGCTGATTTGGTGAGCCCCACTTCATTTCGGGGTCATGTATCTTTTGTTTCTCATGTACTGTATTTTGAGGTATAGCCGGGGCGTTGTTACTGGCATTTCCATATTACTCTTCTATTGTATTTAGAGGCTCCGTAGACAAGTTGTGGGTTGTGGTTGAAGTTGGGAATTGAACTAAAAATGTTGGTATTTGGAAATCATGTTTTTCATTAATTCTATAAACTCGTAATATTTTGGAAATTTTGAATGAAGCTGCTAATGAGAATGAAAAAGGAAGTTGTTAATAAAATCTTTTCAGTGAATGATTAATGGAGTACATCTTCTCTTTATTCATGGATGAGTTTGGGTAGAAGGTAATCTAATAGGCTTGCTCGGCCGGGTTCACTCGATTGAGCGCCGGTCGCACTCCCCGAGTTTGGGGCGTGACAGCCTTTTTCCCCAATAACAATTTGCAATCAAACCCAATTCCAAAAAATATTCTTCTCTCAAGATGAATACACATACCTATTGTATAACGAGCAAAATTCAATGAAAATAAAGAAACAACTTCTGCACATTCAACAGTAATATTCCTAAAACCTACAGGTAATTATAAATTTGGAGGATATGTAGTTATAATCAGAAACACAATATTTGAAAAACAGAGAGAGAATTGATAACATAAAAAAGTGCCCAATTTCACAATAATTTACTATAAGTTTAGAGCTTACATTGATGAGAAGGAGAATAAAACCCTAGGTTGTAGAGAGGAACCCAAATCGTGATTCTTTGTAGAGTCCAATTTGTGAGATGTTAGCTATATGCTTTGTAACTGTAAGTTATTGTATAGTTCTAAAACATAAGATACATACTCTTTCGTTCTTTTAGGGGAAATGGGGAAGGGAAGAGAGTTGAGAGGTGCGTGGGATGATTGTGGATTGGGCAAAAAAGAGGGAAAAAATAGCGCCCAATTTTTATATTTAACGTATGGATTTATGATTTTTAAGGACCAAAAATTATCCTTTCGTTAATTAAAATTGATTTTAATGACCGAAAAAAAGATTGGTCGTCATAGATACATTTATAACGACCGATTTAAAATCCCGTCGTTAGAATTTGGTCGTTAAAATTCAAAGTTCTTGTAGTGTAAGAACCTACAATGACTTCTTCTCCTTAACTACTACGATCTCAAACTATTATGTAGCTGAATTTCCCATTAGCTCATGTTGTAGTAAGCATAACACATCCCAAATCATCAGCCCAAATGTACTCTCAACCTTGTGGCAATTAGGCCATCTTCCTCAAGAGATCCAAAATCACATCATAATACAAACATCCCACTGGATAAAAAATAAAATTCTTCATAGGAACCTCATAAGAAATCATGCAACCTCTAACCTTATCTTAGGAGATAACCCATTGGTGTAACCTCATATCAACATCTTTCGATGACCTTGTCATGGATATGACCGCTATGCAATTAATTGAACTTCCTGAGTCTACACTCGACCACCGACTGTAAGAATTTGCTTCATTCCATCAATGAACAATTGAAAGATCCATCGATACCTCCAGATCTTGAGACCGTACCCGACCAATCGGTTTGAGCATTGGCCTTCTGTTTGGTGGTTTGAGGTCTTGAGTAGCTTCATATGATGTATTATGACTTACGTGTATGGTTGGTTTCGATGTTAGAGAGGTACAAGATTGATTTGGAAGAGAAATTAGTATTTGAAAGGCTTAAAGTTGAAGAGTTGATCAAGGTTTGAATTTTGTGTAAACGTTTTTGGATTCATGTTTTGATGGATCCAATAAGCTCATATGGTGATTTTAGACTTAGACGTATGACCAGATTTGTATTTGGATATTTCTAAAAGGTTTTGGCCCTATTTGACAAAAGTTGGAAATTTGAAGGTTTAGTTGTGAGGGGGTTAGTGGAGGTTGTATTTCTGGAACATGCCTAATTGTGGAGTTGCTTATTACCCTGTCCCAGTTGTGCACTTTTACTGTTGATATTCTTTATTCTGTAATTGTCTTTTTGGAATATTTTTCTATGTATTATATATGTTATGAGCTGCATAGGTTCTGCAAAGTGAGTATCTTTTGACTTAAAAACCCCGTCACTACTTCTTTGAGGTTAGTCAAGATACTTACTGAATACATGGGATCATTTGTACTTATACTATACTTCTACACCTTGCGTATAGATTCTGGAACTGAGTTATTGCGGAAGACAAAGCCTTACATTGGAGACATACTAGCGTATCAGATTCATGCTACCTTTTGTTCATGATAGCTTAGGATTTCATTTCTGTTTATATAACTTTCAAATAAATATTGTATTTATTCCTCTCACCAGCTTTGTAAATCTAAATCATAGTGGATCATGACTTGTACTACCAGTTGTTGGGGTAGTTGTATTGTATTCTTTTGCCGTTTTATTAATACATTGATGATTTCTCATTGTAGTAGTAACTTATATTATTTTTCTTACCTAGCGGGTTAGGTTAGGTGCTATCATTAATAGGTGGGGTATTGGGTCATGACATCTCCAATTCTTCTAATTGCCAACTTTCAACAAATAGAGCCAAATCATTCCAAGAACATCCAAATATATGCCCAAGTTGTAACGACTCGGCTGGTCATCTTATGACTTGTAACCACGTTCCCTGTTTATTGCTTATTATGTGTTCATTTTTGGTTATATGAATTGATGGGATGGTTGGTTTGGTTTCGGAGATGTTTCGGATTGAATCGGGACACTTCGCCCCAATGTTAAGTTTAAGTTAGAAGACCAAAGTTTGAATTCTATGTAAATAGTTGTGGAATGGAGTTTTGATGGTCTCGATATATTTGTATGGTGATTTCAGACTTAGGCATATGTCTGAATTTTTATTTGGAGGTCCGTAGGTTGATTTGATGATTTTTAGTGAAAGTTGGGATGTTGATACTTTGGAAGGTTGAGAGGTTTGACCGAGAGTTGGCTTTGTTGTCATCATGTTCGAATTTTTGTTCCGAGAGTTGAAGTAGGTCCGTTGTGTCATTTATGACTTGTCTGCAGAATTTGAGGTCATTCGGAATGGGTTTGATATGATTCGACATTAGTTTTAGCAGTTGGAAATTCATTAGTTTCATTAGGCTTGAATTGATGTGTGATTCGTGATTTTGAGGTTTTTTTTATTGGGTTTGAGGTTTCAAGCGAGTTTGTATTGTGTTTTGGGACTTGTGGTAACCTTGGATGGGGTCTCGGGAACCTCGGGGGTGTTTCAGATGGTTAACAGATCATTTTGGAGTTAGGAAGAATTGTTGAAGGTTTTTCCGCAGAAGCGGCAGGTCCCAGGTGCGGTTGGAGGGACACATAAGCGGAATAGGGCCTGGCTAAGGAATTTCGTAGGTGTGTGTGGAGTTCCGCAGAAGCGAATATGCTTCTGCGAGGAAAGTTCTGCAGAAGTGGATTTTGACTTTATGTTTTGGGTATCACAGATGCGGAAGGCTTCCGCAGGTTCGGACGCACAGAAGCACGAGTAGAACAGCAGAAGCGAACCTGCAGGAGCGGGAGTTTTGCCACAGAAGCAGCAGGTCGGAATGCTGATGCGATAATGGAGTCCGCAAATGCGAGAATGCTGGGCAGGTTAATAAAATTGAGGGTTTTATTGTTTTCTCATTTTTGGAATTGTGGGACTCGGTCTAAGGCGATCTTTAGAGTATTTCTCATCCCAGTTGAAGAGGTAAGTGATGTTTATTCAATTTTGGCATTAGATATTTATTACCCATTGATTATTACACCCCATTGTCACGCCCCAAACTCGGGGAGCGCGACCGGCGCTCAACCGAGTGAACCCGGCCGAGCAAGCCTGTTATATACTTTCTACCCAAATCACACACGATCAAGAGAAGACATGATTTCATTAATTAGACAGTAGGAAGATCATATATATACAATACTAAATCGTCTCATTGGTTACATCATTTTTTTTATGTTTCAAGATATTTACATTCTTATGATTCGAGTGGAACAAGAGACCAAAATACAACATAATCAGTTTGACTTTTCTAGCACCCATGCAGAACCCACATAGTGTCTACAGAGCCTCTTAAAGATACAAAAGAGTTTTATGATAGTGCCGGCAACAACGCTCCGGCTATACCTCAAAATCTGATAACAAAATGTACAAAATATACATGACCCCGGAATGAGGTAGGGCTCACCAAGTCTGCTAGGAGGAAGGTGTACTGCTATCGCGGATCAACATTGCCAGCTATGGAACCACCTGCATCCATTAAATATACAACGCCCCTTGCAAAAGGGACGTTAGTACTATCAAATCATACTAGTATGTAAAACTAAACACCATCTCAATAGAATGAATAATAATACAAGGGGGAAACAGTCATGAGTTCTATAAGAGCTTCAAACAATACTAAAACATCAAGTAAGGATCACATACGTTCTCAAGTCAATTCCCATGTTATTAGGTTGGGTGATCTTTAAAGCCAATATACCATAATTCACAATACCTCTGTATCATACACGGAGTCTGATCTCGACCCGATCGGCTAGGTCGTCTCAATTGAGACATCAACCATAACCATGATTTCATTATAATTTCCAGCACAGTTACTACCATGTGTGCGACATGGCGTCCAATCACGGCCCGATCGGCTAGGCCGTCTCACCAGAGACATTACCTTTTTCAGTTTATAATTTCCAGCACAATTATCACCATGTGTACAGCATGGCGTTCGATCACGGCCCGATCAGCTAGGCCGTCTCACGCGAGACATTACCTTTTCAATCAATCATCTCACTTCATACTTCTTTCACGTCTTTTCAATTCATTGGCACGAGTTGCCTCAATTAGAAAGTCATTCTTGGCATTTGGCCGTATATCATAATTTCAGTTTCCCCTTTCCACATTCAAACATCATTATCCTTATCAACAACAATAAGGTTTCCCATTCAAGAGATTAAATTCACATATGAGCAATTTTTGGAATCTTAGGCACATAGAGGCTTTTCATACAATTTGGCATAACAACCTTTATTTGATCTTGGCATGAAGTCTTAACATTTCTAACACATATTTCACATTTTGAACACATCCTCAAATGGCAAGATTACATGATGAAGCATTTAGAATAAATATTGAACATGCATCCTTCCACACAAATACATTAGGAATAGCCAATTCTATAATGATCAATTTGGGACTTGCACCAATTACTTGAACACCGTGGGATTCGATTCTAAGAAGGAGGGGGTTTAGCTAACATACCTCAATTGAGCTTCCTTAAAATTTTAAAATGTTCTGGAATTCTTAGTAACTTGAATCTATTTTAAAAATATAACAAGTTGAACCAAAATTAGGAAGATGGTCATGATTCTAGTTCATATGAGCATAATATCAAATACTAGGTGAGCATCAATGTTTTAAGGCCCTTTTGTGGAAGATTCCATCATTTCCCAACCCATTCTCTATGCTCAACCTTCCCACATACTTCAAGAATACATGCATACAAGACAACAACCCCCACACCCACTAATTGTCTTTCTAATTATCCCATTCTTAGACAAAATTCGAAACTGAGGGTTAGGGTGTAGAATCTTACCGCTAGGATGGAGACCTAGTGAGTTTTCCTTGTTAATCTTCAAAGATTCGAGCAAGAATTGAAGGACAATTTGTTAAGGGTCACTCTCTCACACTCAAAATGTCAGATTTTAGCTCAAATATGGGACAATTAATGAAGTAGGGCCGAGTTATAAAAATACAAAAATAAAGCTCTGGAATAGGGTATGCAGTCGCATATGCGACCGCATAATCGGCCGTACAATTTGGGGCCAAAAACTGGGAAAAATCTGCCTGGGTCTGTGGTCACTATGTGGCCCGCAGACCTGTTCTGCGGTCGCATAATGCGTCGCAGAACCTCCCTCCGCAAAAGTCCAAGGCTGATTATGCGATCAAAGTGTGGCCCGTGAAACGGTTGTGTGATCGTATAACTGGCTGCGAAATTGACATAAAAAATGGCCCAAATAACTGCTTCATTCTGCGGCCATTCTGTGGCCCGCAGAGTGATTATGCGACCGCATAATGGGCCACAGAAATGCCTATTTCTGCGAAATATTTTCCTTCAACTCCCAGCGTACTGTTCAATCCAAAAATTCCGAACCGCGGCATCATGGAACCCCGATTTTTAGGAATAATTTTATGGGGCCTTAAACCAATTTTCATGAATCTAAGATAGAATTTGGAGATTTTCAGACTATGTTATTGGAGAGTGAAATTTGAGTATTTGAAGGTCGATTTGTGATCGGAATTGGAGGATTTTAGTATTGTTGGACACGAAATTGAATGGGTGTTCAGAATTTATGAATTTTGTTGGGTTCTGAGGTGAGAGCTTGGGGTTGACTTTTCGGGTTGACTTTTATATTTGAGTTAAAGATCTTAGTTTTATCTTTTGGAGTCACTTCATATGGCTTATATTGATGGTATTTCATTGCTTTGACTAGATTCGGATCGTCCGGAGGTCAATACGCACGGCAAGAGCTTGTTAGCGGAGCGATTTGGCTTTCTTGAGGTAAGTATCTTATCAAAACGAGGTTGAGGCACTAGTTTCTTGAATTATTTTTGATAGCTATGTGCTATGGGAACGAATATGTGTGGGGTTTGAGCCCATGTGCGAGCACCGGGTTATTTATCCATGCTCGGGGTAGTGCTTAGGCTATGATATGCCTATAGTTGACCGTAAAGCTTTAAGCTATAATGTTTCTCATATTTGTAACCTTGCTATGAACTATTTTAGCCACGTTGAATTGGCGGTGCTGGCGTGTGGATATGGTTCCATCCCCTAGGGTCACCCTTTCATATTTTATCTCTTAATGGTGTTCACAAGGATATTGAGGAAAACTGATCAGTGGTTTGGAACAGATATGGGAAGGTTGAGGAAATCTGGCCAGTGTTTGTTTTGAATTTGCATTTCATCTTTACTTCCAATTTCCATAGTTTAATTATCTGATTTGGTTGCATATCATCTTTAAATGTCGTATAATTGATTGAGCAAAGAACTTGAGTAATTGCACATACGCTTATAGGATTCCTTTTGTGCATTATGACTTGATTATATTATTGTTCAGTACTTGTTAAATTGATGAAATTGTACAAGTTAAAGCAAGTACCATTTATAATTTTAGCTTCTTTTACCTCGCCGAGGTTAGTTGCGATGCTTATTTTATGCATTGAGTCAGTTATACTCATACTATACTCTGCACTTAATTATGCATATCTAAGTGTGGAGACCAGTTATTGGCAGTAGATTTTCTTGTTGAGATGAGCTTTAAAAGGCGAGGTAGAACTGCACTCTTGGCCACAGTTTGGACTTATCTTTTCTTATGTATTGTTGTTTCAGTTCAGATAATATTGTTATTTAGTCTTTCAGACATGTATTCTGATGTAGAGCTCACAAATTTGTATTTACCAGTTTTTGGGGGATGTATAATGTATTAGCGGTGTTTTTCTATATTGAAGTTCATAATCATGTTATTTCTATAAATTTTATAGTTACGGTTCTTTATGGTAATGTTTCGGCTTGCCTAGCCAGTGTATTAGGTGCCATCACTATGGGTTAGGATTTTGGGTCATGACAAGTTGGTATCAGATCGCTAGGTTCATAGGTATTACGAGTCATAGGCAAGATTAGTAGAGTCGTGCGGAACGGTACACAAACGTCTGTACTTATCTTTAGGAGGCTACCGAACTGTTAGGAAACTTCACTTTCTTGTATTCTTGTCGTTCGGATTTGTTATTTCTGAAAATTGAACTTGACTCTTCTACACTCTCACATATGGTGAGAACATGTGCGACTGGATCAGGTGGATGGCCACCGGTACCACCAGTTAGGGTCGTGAGAGGCTGAGGCTGCGATAGAGGCCGAGGTATGGCTCGTACTACAGCAAGAGAAGCACATGTAGTGCCATCAATTACTCTAGCCCAGGAGCAGGAACTAGATGTTGTTGAGCTGGTGGGACCAGCCCAGGCACCAGCAGTGCCCATTGTGATCCCAGGCCTTCAGGAGGCCTTAGCTCAGATTTTGACTGTGTGGACGAGCCTAGCTTAGGCTGTCTCGGTTCCATCTACAACAACTACTTCATAGGTTGGGGGAGGTGCCCAAACCCCTGCCGCCTGTACTCCAAAGCAGCTAGCTCAGGGACTCCAAACACCGGGTGTATTGCCAGTTCAGCTAGTTACTACCGCTTGGGCAGAGGTTAGCCCCCATATGAGTGATGAGGAGTAGAAGAGATTAGAGCAGTATGCGATGCTTAAGCCTACAGAGTTTAGTGCAGCAGAGTCGGATGATGCTCATGATTATATAGATCAGTGTTAGTGTATTATTCGCACATCATGTATTTTGGACACTATTGGGGTTTCATTCACTACTATTCAGCTGACATGGCAGCTTACCGATGGTGGCGGGCTTATTATTTGAGCAGGACAACTGATGCAGCACCACATACATGGCATGAGTTCTCAGTGCTCTTCTTAGAGATGTTTTTCCCACGGACTCGCAGAAAGGAGTTGTGTAAGCAGTTTGAGCAACTACGCCATGAGGGTATGACCGTGACTCAGTATGAGATGAGGTTTGTAGAGTTGGCTTGTCACGTGGTATGGTTGGTTCCCACTAAGAGGGAGGAGATTAGGAGGTTCATTGAGCTCGACTATAGGTTATGCTTCATTATGGCTCAGGAGGTTGCGATGGGTGCAAGGTTTGACTAGGTGGTTGATATTGCTAGATGCTTAGAGCTAGTTCACAGGTAGGAGCGGGAAGAGCAGGAGGCCAAGAGGCCTTATAGTTTAGGTGGTTTAGTAGTGCCTCATCTAGAGATCAGTCCCATTAGAGTAGAGGTCGTTCATCTAGACCCGTTCAGGAAGCTCCCCATGTTAATCATTTTTCTTCAGTTAGCCATAGTTCCTACAGTACACACCAGCCCAATCATCATTCAGTGCATTGCCAGCATAGAATTCTTACCGTGCTTCATATCCCTAGGTTTCACAAGTTCTTCGGGCTATCAGGGCTAGCAACCTTTTAGGAGGGGTTGTTATGAGTGCGTTGACTTAAGTTATCTCAAGAGAGATTGCCCCAGACTATTGAGTAGGGTCCCATACTAGAGTTCTTAGTTTACGATTTCAGCACCAGAAGCTACGCCACCCGCAAAGCTAGCTTGGGGTGGGGCTCAGTCATCTCGAGGGCACCCTAGAGGGGGAGGTTAATCAGGTGGTGGTCAGGCCCGTTGCTACGCATTTCCAGCCAGGCCAGAGGCAGTAGCTTCCAATGTTGTGATCACATGTATTGTTTCAGTATGCCACATGGAGGCTTTGGTATTATTTGATCCTGGTTCCACGTATTCATATGTGTAGTCATATGTTGCTCGTTATTTGGATATACCTCGTAATTCCTTAGTTATGCATGTTCATGTATCTATACCGGTGGGTGATTCTACTGTTGTGGACCGTGTGTACCGGTCGTGTATAGTGACTATTAGGGGATTAAATATGAGAGTTGATCTTTTACTACTTAACATGGTTGATTTTGACGTGATTTTAGGCATGGATTGTTTGTCACCATGTCATGCTATTCTGAATTATCATGCTAAGACCGTGACATTAGCGATGTCGGGGTTGCATAGGGTTGAGTAGAGATGTTCCTTGGATATGTTCCTAGTATAGTGATTTAATATTTGAAGGCACAACGGATGGTTAAGAAGGGATGTCTTGCATATTTGGCTTTTATAGGGAATGTTAGTGCCAATACTTCTATCGTGGAGTCATATCCAGTAGTGATTGACTTCCCAGATGTGTTTCATGCAGAGTAGTCAGGAATGCCACCGGACAAAGATATTGATTTTGGTTTTGACATAGTACTGGGCACTCAGCCCATCTCTATTCCTCCGAATCGTATGGCACCAGCAAAGTTGAAAGAATTTAAGGAACAACTTCATGAGCTACTTGATAAGGAATTCATCGGGCCTAGTGTGTCGCCTTGGAGTTCACCAGTTCTATTTGTGAAGAAGAAGGATGGTACTATGTGAATGTGCATTGATTACATACATTTGAACAAAGTAACAATCAAGAACAAGTACCCACTACCGCGCATTTATGACTTATTTGACAAGCTTTAGGGTGCTAGAGTGTTTCTCTAAGATTGATTTGAGGTTTGCGTATCACCGGTTGTAGATTCGGGATTCTGATATTCAGAAGACAACATTCAGTAGTTGGTATGGTAACTACGAGTTTCTTTTGTGGTCATTTAGGCTGACCAATGCCCTAGTAGCTTTTATGCACCTGATGAATAGTGTATTCTAGCCATATCTTGATTCTTTTGCCATAATACTCATTGATGATATACTGGTGTACTCACGTAACGAGGAGGATCATGAGGAGCTTATGAGAATTGTACTCCAGACGTTGAGGGAGAAAAAGCTATATGCTAAATTCTCTATATGTGAGATCTGGCTTGATTCTGCAACGTTCCTGGGGCACGTGGTGTCCAGTGAGAGGATCAAGGTAGATCTGAAGAAGATTGAGGCAGTTCAGAGTTGGCCTAGACCATCTTATACTACTGAGATTTGGAGTATTCTTAGTTTGGCAGGATATTATCACCATTTTGTGGAGATGTTTTTGTCCATTGCTTTACCTTTGACCAGATTGACTCAGAAGGTTGCTCCATTCAGGTGGTCTAATGAGTGTGAGGAGAGCTTACAAAAGCTCAAGACTGCATTGACCACAACTCTAGTTCTAGTTTGCCTTTGGCATTGGGTTCATATACAGTTTATTATAATGCTTCGCAGATCGGTATTGGGTGTGTCTTGATGTGTGATGGTAGGGTGATTGCTTATGCTTCGCGCCAGTTGAAGCCCTATGAGATGAACTACCCCATTCATGATCTAGAGTTGGCAGCTATTGTTCACGCATTGAAGATTTAGAGGCACAATCTCTACGGCGTGTCTTGTGAGGTATTCACAGATCATCCGAGCCTACAACACTTGTTTAAGCAAAATGATCTTAACTTGAGGCAGTGGAGGTGGCTAGAGTTGTAGAAATACTATGATATCACTATTGTATCATCCCGAGAAGGCCAATGTGGTGGCCGATGCCTTGAGTGGGAAAGAGGATAGTATGGGTAGCCTCGTATATACTCCAGTTAGTGAGAGATTATTAGCATTGGAGGTTCAGGTGTTGGCCAATTAGTTTGTGAGATTGTATGTTTTAGAGCCTAGCCGGGTTCTAGCCTGCGTGGTTTCTTGGTCTTCTTTGTATGAGCGCATCAAAGCATGTCAGTATGATGACCCTCATTTGCTTGACCTTATGGATACAGAGCAGCACGGCGATGCCAAGGAGGTCTCTATTAGAGATGATGATAGCATACTAGGAAGCTCAACTCTATTCAAGGATGAGGATGAAGCTTTGGAATCTCAAAGAGGGCCTTTAACAAAATGTCAAGCTAAAGAGTTGCAAAACAAGGCCATTAGAAGTGCAAATAAAGAAGTTTTTTAATTAGGAGGAAAATCTCAATGATAAAGGATATGAATGGGCTAGGTATTATACAATTGTTTTATAGCCTAAATATATGTCCAAGAAGAGGAGGATTGGATCCCTAGAGACATCCTTTGAAGAAGGTCACAAGCAACCCATTTTTAGACCAATTTGGCACCTAAAATGTGTCAAACTTTCTGACCATGAAGTCCTACATAAAGCCACATTTTTATAACCTAAAAATGACTTACCTGATGTCCAAGAAGGGTACAATAGGTCTGCTAGATGTTGAATGCAAGTTGGTGCCAAGTTGATTGCAAATTTCCTTCAAGATTTTCAAGATTTCCAAGATTCTATCCAAGATTGGTTTGGGACTTATTTCCATATAATTTGGGACTATATTTATTGCTTTCCTAGTTAGTTAAGGTTATGTTTTCCTTTTCCTAAGATTGTTGGAATTACTTTTCAAGAATGACTTGGTTTTTGCTTCCTAGTACTTTCAAAGTTTATGACAGACTATTATCAATAACAATTGTGAGAGTTTCTTGCACTCTTGTGTTTGGCTACTCTTGGATTTTTTCTTCAACCTTCAAGAATCAACTTAAGGTGGTAAGTTTAAACCCTATTCGAAATATTGGATCGCTTCTAGGTATTCGGGAAAGGTGATAAGTTTAGGCTTATTGTTGTTCTTGTGATTCTAAAGGGTCGGGTTTCATAATCTATTTCTTGTTTTTAATTCTCTACCGAAGGCGATTAGTTCTTCGTTAGCTAATTGTTTCTTTTAGGATTCAACTTCAAGAATAGACTTCTTGAATTCAAGAAACTCCTTCTTGAATTCAATCTATCTTTAATTTTTGTTTCTAGATTTTCTTTTTTGGCTTCCGCATGCTTTTTGATTTTTCTTAGTAGTTCTTGGACCCCTATCATATTGTTATCAAATAATGGGGTGTTGAGAATGCAGGTTCAGATTTGTGTGCCCAATGTAGATGGGTTGCGTGAGTGGATTCTAGAGGAGGCTCACAATTCACGGTATTCCATTCATCCGGGTGCCGCGAAGATGTATTAGGATTTGAGGCATCTCTATTGGTGGAGAAGAATAAAGAAAGATATAGCACAATATGTGGCTCAGTGCTTGAACTATCAGCAGGTGAAGTACCAGCACCAAAGGCCGGGCGGTTTGTTGTAGAGACTTGACATTCCCGAGTGGAAATGGAAGCAGTTACCATGGACTTTGTTGTTTGTCTCCCATGGACTTTGAAGAAATTTGATGCAGTTTGGGTGATTGCGAACCGGTTGACTAAGTCTGCACATTTCATTCCGGTGGTGACTTCCTATTCTGCAGAGCGGTTGGCAGTTCAGTGAGAGCTGGGTTCACAGGTTGAGTTGAGTACAACATTTTACCCCTATACGGATGGGCAGTACAAGCGCATCATTCAGATCTTGGAGGACATGCTACGTGCCTGTGTTATGAATTTTCGGGGTTCTTGGGATCAGTTTCTACCACTTGCAAAGTATTTCAACAACAACAACTGGCAATCGAGTATTCAGATAGCTCCTTATGATGCCTTATATGAGAGGCGGTGATGTTCTCTAGTTGGTTGGTTTGATCCGGGAGAGGTTTGGTTGTTGGGTACTAATTTGGTTCGGGATGCGTTGGAGACAGTCAAGTTTATTCAGGATTGGCTCCGTCAAGCGCAGTCCAGACAGAAGAGTTATGCTAATAGGAAAGTCCATGAAGTTGCATATATGGTGGGTGAGAAGGTTTTTCTCAATGTTTCACCCATGAAGGGTGTGATGAGATTCGGGAAGAAGGAAAAGTTGAGCCATGGGTATATTGGCCCTTTTGAGGTGCTTGAGAGGATTGGAGAAGTGGCCTACAAGCTTGCATTGCCACCTAATCTATTGAGTGTCCACCCAGTGTTTCATAATTCTATGCTCTGGAAGTAATATGGAGATTCGTCACATATTTTGGATTTCAGCACGGTTTAGTTAGATAGGAATTTGGTTTATGATGTGGAGCCGGTGGCCATTTTATATCGGCGAGTTTGAAAGATGAGATCAAAGAATATTGCATCAGTGAAAGTTCAATAGAGAGGTTAGTCGGTCGAGAAGGCTACTTGAGAGACCGAGCGAGATATGGGAGGAGTTATCCACACCTATTTGAGACTCCAGATATGATTCTAGACCTATTTATAAACGAACGTTTGTTTAATAGGGGGGAATGTAACGACCTAGTCAGTCGTTTTGTGTATTATAGCCCCATTCCCGTGTTTATAACTTATTCTATATTCATTTGTTGTTATGTGACTTGCCGGGGTTGTTGGTTTTGTTCCAGGAATGTTTCAGGGTAAATTGGGACACTTATTCCCAATATTGAAAGTATAAGTTAGAAGAGTTGACCGGAGTTTGACTTCTACGTAAACGACTCTGGAATATAGTTTTGATAGTTCCGATAGCTTCGTATGGTGATTTTGACTTAGGAGTATCTCCGTATTTGTATTTGGAGGTCCGTAGGATGATTCGATATTTTTTGGAAAAAGTTGGGAACTTGAAGGTCGAGAGGTTTGACCGAGAGTTGACTTTGTTGATATCTCGTTTGGATTTTAGTTCCAGGAGTTGGAGTAGGTCTGTTGTGTCATTTACCTCTTCTGTGCAAAAATTGAGGTCATTCGGAATGGGTTTGATATGATTCGGCTTTAGTTTTAGAAGTTGGAAATTCATTAGTTTCATTAGGCTTGAATTAATGTGTGATTCGTAATTTTGAGGTTGTTTGATGTGATTTGAGGTTTCAAGCTAGTTTGTATTGTGCATTGGGACATGTTGGTATGCTTGGATAGGGTATGTGGGGCCTCGGGGGCATTTCAGATTGTTAACGTATCATTTTGGACTTGGGAAAAATTGCTGAAGGTTTTTGGGTTGTTGGTGTAATCGCATCTGCGGTGGGCTTGTCCGCAGATGCGAAGCCGTAGGTGCGGCTGGAGGGATGCAGAAACGGAATAGGGCCTGGCTAAGGAATTTCGTAGGTGCTTGCAGAGTGTTGCAGATGCGAATGTGCTTCTACGAGGAAAGTTCCACAGAAGCGGATTTTTATTTAACGTGTTGGGGATCGCAGATGCGGAAGGCTTTCGCAGGTGCGGACGCGCAAAAGTGCGAGTAGGACCGCAGAAGTGGACTCGCATTAATGGGAATTTTGCCGCATAAGCGGCAGGTCGGGGTTTTTAGTGGATTTCGCAAAAGCAAGGATTTTTCCGTAAAAGCGGTATCGCAAATGTGATAATGGAGTCCGCAGATGCAAGAATGTGGACAGGTTAATAAAATCGAGGGTTTTCATTGTTTTCTCATTCTTGGAATTGTGGGAATCGCTCTAAGGTGAATTTTGGATCAATCCTCATCCCACTTGAAGAGTTAAGTGATGTTTATTCGATTTTGGTGTTAGATATTCATTACCCATTGAATATTACAGGGTATTTTCATGAATCTAAGATAGAATTTGGGGTTTTTGGACTATGTTATTTGAGTGTGAAATTTGAGGATTTGAGGGTCGATTTGTGATCGGAATTGGACAATTTTGGTATGGTTCGACTCGAAATTGAATTGGTGTTTGGATTTTTTGAATTTTGTCAAGTTCCGAGGTGCGGGACCAGGTTTTACTTTTCGGGTTGACATTTGGATTTGAGTTAAGGATCTTAGCTTTGTCTTTTGGAATCACTTCCTACGGCTTTTATTGATAGTATTACGTTACTTTGACTAGATTCGGATTGTCCGAAGGTCGATACACGCGGGAAGGGCTTGTTAGCGGAGTGATTTGAATTGCTTGAGGTAAGTATCTTATCTAAACTTGGTTGAGGAACCAGTTGCTTGAATTATTTGTGATAGCTACGTGCTATGGTTGCGTATATGTGTGGGCTTTGAGCCTATGTGCGAGCACCGGGTAATTATCCATGCTCGGGGTAGTGGTTAGGCTATGATATGCCTAGAGTTGACTGTTAAGCTTTAAGATACAATGTTTGTCATATTTGTAACCTTGTTGTGAACTATTTGATCCATGATAGCACATTTTGCACATGCCTACACTTTAGCATGTAATTTATACTAGCTAGGAGCTTGAGATCTGTTGTTCATTCATTACATAAAAGTATTCTTGTTTATTTTCTCTTGTATGATATGATTGGACTGGATACTTGTGATCACACCGGGCGAATTATGTTGTTATGCCTGTGACCACGCCGGGCAGATTGTATTATTATGTTTGTGACCACGCCTGGAGGATTGTGTAATTATGGTAGTGACCATGTCAGGCGGATCTGTTATATTGAGCCTGTGACCACGCCGAACAAATTATGATATTGAGACTGTGACCACGTCGGGCTGGTATCATGCTGAATTGGCAGTGCTGGTGTGTGGATATGGATCCATTCCCCTAGGATCACCCTCTCATGTTTCTCTCTTGATGGTGTACATGCGGATATTGAGGAAGACTGATTAGTGGTTTGGAACAGATATGGAAAGGTAGAGGAAATCTAGCCAGTGTTTGTTTTGTATTTGCATTTCATCTTTACTTACAATTTTCGTGGTTATTCACTTGATTTACTTGCATATCATCATTCTATACTGGATTATTGCCTGAGCAGAGTACTTAAGGAATTGTGCATACACAGATGGTTCCTTCAGTTCTTTATGACTTGATCATATTATTGTTCTGTACTTGTTGAATTCATGAAACTGTACAGGTTATAACAAGTATCATTTATAATTTTAGTTTATTTTACCTCGTCGAGCTTAGTTACGATACTTACTGAGTACATTGAGTCGGTTGTACTCATACTACACTCTGAACTTAATTGTGCAGATCCAGGTGTGGAGGCCAGTTACCGGCAATAGATTTGCTTGTTGAGCTGAGCTTCGAGAGGCGAGGTAGAGCTGCATTTTTGGCTACAGTTTTAACTTGTCTTTTCTTATGTAATGTTGTTTTAGTTCAAACAGTATCTCTATTTAGTCTTTCATACATGTATTCCAATGTAGAGCTCACAACTCTATCTTTACCAGTTTTTGGGCAATTTATCATGTATTAACGTTGTTTTCTATATTGAAGTTCTATTTATATAAATTTTGTAGTTCTGGTTCTTTATTGTTATGTTTCTCCTTGCTTAGCCGGTGTGTTAGGCGCTATCACGACGGGTTGGGATATTGGGTCGTGATAGAAATCCAAAGTCATCATACGAACTTATTGGGATCATCAAATCACCAATCTGAGGTCGTTTACTTAAAAGCCAAACCTTGGTCAACTCTTTCAACTAAAAGCTCCTGAATTGATAATTACTCTCTCACATTAACTTTGAACCTCTCGAAAATCGAAACCAACCGTATACACAAGTCATAATTCATAATATGAAGCTACTCAAAGTTTCAAACCACCGAATAAAATGCTAAAGCTCAAAACAACCGTTTGGGTCGTTACATTATCAATCATTTAAACATACGCTCATCCTCGAATGTGCCAAAAGTAGTTCCAAAGTAGCCAAAATCACTATATAACTGTTCATACACATCCCCATGGGTGATCTCATGTCACCTCAATTTATATAATCCAATTAACACTATCCTGGCTGAATATTCTTCCTTCCACCTTAGCTTACAATCCTTAGAACCAAATTCCAATTTTCGGAACTTCCTCTAAGATCCGATTCTTATATATATACACTAGGTCGATCTCAACAAGCTGTAGCAAATTATATATGTATTCCTAAGATATATCCATAGAACATGCCATGTAACCCATATGCCCATAGCAATATATTCTGCCCACAATAGCTGCTCATTTCCAAACCTAATACCTGTAATATACCTCACGACAAATAAAACCTCATTCCAGACCTTCGCAATGCTACAATAAAGAAAGAAATGTGAAGGAACTCATAACCACCCATCAACATAACAAGTCATGGAATTCTCTCTCTCGACATGAACTATTGCCAAATTTTGAGCTGATTAATGACATTCTTCTTCCAAATATACTTTATAAAGATCTGATTACACTAATTACATATCTAATAACCTCGTCTCACCCAGTACAAACTGCTCAACCAGCATGCCACATCTAATACAATCAAATGCCTTATACGACGTGATTTGCACGCCAAAAAGGAACCATTCAAATATGATTAATAATGGAAAGAGAACCAAAAAGGAAATATCCAACAAGTTTAACAGATACAACAGTAGAACATACTGCTATGAATCCATCCCGCAAAGGAGAAACAAAACACGCAAAACGAGCCCAAGGAATCATCTCCAGCATAACCTCATCGCGGCGCGCAATTTAATCCATACAAAACACTCTTGTAGTGTACAACACTATCCACATTGTTATGCCCATGATGGATGGCAGGTCGATAAGGGTGGTCAAGCAAGACTGACAGGCTTCTAGATTAGCAAACTTATGAAGAAGGGGAGCACATGTCACCTTAGGTGAATCCATATCGGAATGAGAAAGGAAATGGAAGAGTTATATAAGGTATGTCACAAGTTCACATGGTATGCATACTTTTGGGGCTCGAGGTGGCGTAGCCCAAAAAGACAAATTTGTGTGGGCCTTGGGCCAAAGTGGACAATACATGCCATGGGCTTGGATCGTGACACATATAGTATTAAATCCAAAATCTCCCTAAGTATGATGGTGGGGAAAACCTCAGCGAGGATGCTGAGTCCCAAAGGGGGGTGAATATGATGCCCATGATGGAGGGCGGGCCAATGAGGGCAGGTCAAGCAGGCTTCTAGGCTGGCAAGTTTCTAAAGAAAGGGTGCGCATGTCACCTTAGGCGAATCCCACATCGAAATGGGAGAGGAAAGTGAAGATCTATATAAGTCATGACACAAGTTCACATAGTATACACGTTTTTTGGGCCCGAGGTGGCGTAGCCCAAAAAGACAAATCCGTGCAGGCCTAGGCCTAAAATGGATAATACGTGCTATGGGCTTGGGTTGTGACATACATATATCAATCTACATTGGAATACATATCGAGCTGTAATGCTTATACACACTAAAAACATGTGTAACAACAGCAAGCACGTAAAGTACATAAACATAACAATGGGGAGACAGATAGCATAAAGGTCTATGGAAAAGGCCAAGAACATTGTTACACCCCATGTTTTCGTACGTGACAGTATGTCTTAAGTCATGTGATGTAAGCTCATAAATGAGATCATCTTTGAAAGCTTAAAAAGTTACCTTGGAACAAATCTTTAAGATCATAACTAACAAGAACCAAGAGTGTTGGAAGGCTTAGAAGCTAAACGAATTGAAAGAAATAAGTTTCGTTGAAAGTCGACCAGCTGGGAAAGTTATAGCATATAGTTTAATGTTCTTAACATGATAACAAGATTATGTTATGAGTTATTTTAGTCATATGATAGTCGTGTGTTACATTTTTGAGTTAAGGGATGTTCCACATACCAAATTAAAGCTCTACGAGTCTAGTTTCCAAAGCATTAAACTGTATGTTGATATGACGTTAGATTAGAAAGATATTCGTATTTTCGCGAGACTGTGCAAGTAGCTCCCATGGGACCCAGTTAGGCGGTGGGTGATTCTCCAACTTTTAAAGATCATGTCAAGGCTCATTTGGGGTCATTCTTCCACCCAAACAGACCCTATACTCTCCCATAATACTCGCAAATAAGTCTCCATAATTCTAGAGTGAAAACCACAGAGAAAAACATGAATCCAACGCTAGAGATCTCGTGGTGCTTGCTAGATCGTAGTCCTCCATCTTGTGGCTATTTTTATGATTCTTCAAGTGAAGTAACCTCAAGTTTCGTGTTGTTCTTGTTGATTAAGGTAATAATCAGTCCCTCCTTCATATATATATATATATATATATATATATATATATATATATATATATATATATATATATATATATATATATATATATATATTAGATTTTCAAGGCGAACTATAAGTGTTTTCACACCAACTTGAATACCAAAAGATGATTCAAGAAGAGAATACAACACCTATAGAGTTGTTTCTACTGGTTAAGGTGAGTATACCATCCTATTACATGTGCTTGAAGTTTTTTGTGTATTGGTTGCATTATTTTGAGCAAAATACTACAAGAGGAGGCTTGAAATGGTTTGAGATGTTATTTTTTTTAATTGACAGTTTTGGAAAGGTTGTTTCCATGAACTATAAATGGTTGGAAACCCTTGAAAATGACTCTTTTATGATATTTTTATTATAAAATATTGTCTACATGTTGAACTTGTTGTTGGTACTGTGAGTATGAAGAGAAATGACAACATAACAATGGAAAGTTGTACTTATTGTTGTTGTTAGATTGTTGGGCGGTTTGAGGGTGAATAGGAGGTTAGAAGTCCTCCCATAGTACTTACTATAGTCCTAGATATGTTGTTAAGTTAATGAATGAATGACTTTGGGGTTAAAGGGTTCAAAAGGGGTTCAATCTGAGCTAACCATTTGCCGTGTTAAATAGTTGTTTCCTTGGTAATGTTTATGCACTTGTTGTTGTGTAGCTTGATTTGTTTTGTGGTGCTGAAAGTATATAGATGAACGTTGTATGGGTTCCTGTTGGTTTATGGACTTGGTAAAGTGAGGTTACAGGAAATGCTGCCCAAATTTAGATAAACAAGCTACTAGTTTAAGTTGCAGACTTAGCCTTTACTCAGCACTGATTTTGAATCTCCTTATGCAATGGTAGATTGAGTTGAGTTGCTTGAAGAATTGCTTGGAAGGTATTAAGGACTCAACGGAGTTAAGGTATTTTAAGGCTTTCCTTTCTTTCCTTTTGTCATGATCCATATGATACAACGAAACGAGTAAACACGCAACTTTCACACAAGTGACTCTATTCTTAGAATTACTAGGGTTGCCTATGTTCTTGATTCCCCGTGTGTCCAATTATTATATTATTTGTTCATGAGTCTCAGAAAATACGTAAGTTGATAAAGTTTATCCGAAGGCATAATGATCTTATGACATTTGATCATGTACTGTTGTTTCAGTTCAAACAGTATCGCTACTTAGTCTTTCAGACATGTATTCCGATGTAGAGCTCACAACTCTGTATTTACCAGTTTTGGGCAATTTATCATGTATTAACGGTGTTTGCTATATTGAAGTTCTATTTCTATAATTTTTGTAGTTCTGGTTCTTTATTGTTATGTTTCGGCTTGCTTAGCCGGTGTGTTAGGCACCATCACGACGGGTTGGGATATTGGGTCATGACAGAAATCCAAACTCATCATACGAACTTATTGGGATCATCAAATCACCAATCTGAGGTCGTTTACTTAAAAACCAAACCTTGGTCAAATCTTTCAACTTTAAAGCTCCCGAATTGATAATTACTCTCCCGCATCAACATTGAACCTCTCGAAAATCGAAACCAACCATATACAAGTCATAATTCATAATATGAAGCTACTCAAAGTCTCAAACAAAATGCTAAAGCTCAAAACAACCATGTGGGTCGTTACATTATCCATCATTTAAACATATGCTCATCCTCGAACGTGCTAAAAATAGTTCCAATGTAGCCAAAATCACTATATAACTCTCCATACACATGCCCATGGGTGATCGCATGTCACCTCAATTTATATAATCCAATTAACACTATCCTGGCTGACTATTCTTCCTTCCACCTTAGCTTACAATCCTTAGAACCAAATTCCAACTTCCAGAACTTCCTCTAAGATCCGATTCACTAGGTCGATCTCAACAAACTGTGGAAAACTATAAATGTATTCCTAAGATATATCCACACAACATGCCACATAATACATATGCCCATAGCAATATATTCTGCCCACAATAGCTGCTCATTACCAAACCTAATACCTGTAATATAGCTCACGACAAATAAAACCTCATTCCAGACCTTCGCAATGCTACAATGAAAAAAAAATGTGTAGGAACTCATAACCACCCATCAACACAACAAGTCATGGAATTCTCTCGCTCGACAAGAACTATTACCAAATTATGAGCTGATTAATGACATTCTTCTTCCAAATATAACTTATAAAGATCTGATTACACTAATTACATGTCTAATAACCTCGTCTCACCCAGGACAAACTGCTCAACCGGCATGCCACATCTAATACCATCAAGAGCCTTATACGACGTGATTTGCGCACCAAAAAGCAACCGTTTGAATATGATTAATAATGGAAAGAGAACCAAAAGGGAAATATCCAACAAGTTTAACAGATACAATAGTAGAACATACTTCTATGAATCCATCCCGCAAAGGAGAAACAAAACACACAAAATGAGCACAAGGAATCATCTCCATCATAACTTCATTGCGGCGTGCAACCTGATCTACACAAATCACTTTTGTCGTGCGCAACCTGATCCACATTGTTATGCCCATGATGGAGGGTGGGCTGATGAGGGTGGTCAAGCAAGACTAACAAGCTTCTAGACAAGCAAACTTATGAAGAAGGGGAGCATATGTCACCTTAGTTGAATCCACATTGGAATGGGAAAGGAAATGGAAGAACTATATAAGGAATGTCACAAGTTCACATGGTACGCATGCTTTTGGGGCTCCATTTGGCGTAGCCCAAAAAGACAAATTTGTGTGGGCCTTGGCCCAAAGTGCACAATACGTTCCATGGTCTTGGATCATGACAAATATAGTGTCAAAGCAAAATCTTCCTAATTACGATGGTGGGGCAAACCTTAGTGAGGATGCTGAGTCCCAATGGGGGTTGTGTGTGATGCCCATGATGGAGGGCGGGCCAATGAGGGCAGGTCAAGCAGGCTTCTAGGCAGGCAAATTTCTAAAGAAGGGGTGCACATGTCACCTTAGGCGAATCCCACATCGGAATGGGAGAAGAAACTGAAGATCTATATAAGGCATGACATAAGTTCACATAGTATACGCGCTTTTGGGGCCTAACGTGGCGTAGCCCAAAAAGACAAATCCGTGCAGGCCTAGGCCTAAAACGGACAATACGTGCTATGGGCTTGGGTTATGACACACATATATCAACCCACATTGGAATACCTATCGAGCCGTAATGCTCATACATACTAAACACATATGTAGCAACAACAAGCATGTAAAGTGAATAAACATAATAATGGGGAGACGGATAGCATAACGGGCTGCGGAAAAGGGAAAGAATATTATTACACCCCATGATTTCGTACGTGACATTATGTCTTAAGTCATGTGACGTAAGTTCATAAATGAGATCATCTTTGAAATTTTATAAAGTTACCTTGGAACAAATCTTTAAGATCATGACTAACAAGAACCAAGTGTTGGAAGGCTTAGAAGCTAAACGGATTGAAGGAAATAAGTTACGTCGATAGTCGACCAACCGGGAAAGTTATAACATATACTTTTGGGGTGAGACTAAGGTTCTTAACATGATAATAAGGTTATGTTATGAGTTATTTTAGTCATGTGCTATGTTTTGGAGTTAAGGGATGATCCATATACCAAATTGAAGCCCTACGAGTCTAGTTTCCAAAGCATTAAATGGTATGTTGATATGACGTTAGATTAGATAGATATTCATATTTTTGCGAGACAGTGCAAGTAGCTGCCATGGGACTCAGTTAGGCGGTGGGTGATTCTCCAACCTTTAAAGATCATGTCAAGGCTCATTTGGGGTCATTTTACGACCCAAAACAGACCCTATAATCTCCCATAATACTCTCAAAGCAGTCTCCATGATTCTAGAGTGAAAACCACCAAGCAAAACGTGAATCCAATGTTATAGAACCCGTGGTGCTTGCTAGATTGTAGTCCTTCACCTTGTGGCTATTTTGGATTAAGGTAATAATCAGTCCCTCTTTCATATATATATATATATATATATATATATATATATATATATATATATATATATATATATAGATTTTGAAGGCGAACTACAAGTGTTTACACACCAATGTGAACACCAAAAGTTGATTCAAGAAGAGAATACAACACCTATAGCGTTGTGGTATTATTAAGGATAGTTATGGGCTCTGCTTTGCTGAAATTTCGTGTTGTTTCTACTGGTTAAGGTAAGTATACCATCCTATTACATGTGCTTGAAGTTTTTTGTGTGTTGTTTGCATTATTTTTAGCAAACTACTACAAGAGGAGACTTGAAATGGCTTGAAATGTTATTTTTTTAATTGATTGTTTTGGAAAAGTTGTTTTCATGAACTATAAATGGTTGGAAACCCTTGAAAATGACTCTCTTATGATGTTGTTATTATAAAATATTGTCTACATGTTGAACTTGTTGTTGGTACTGTAAGTATGAAGAGAAATGACAACATAACAATGGAAAGTTGTACTTATTGTTGTTGTTAGATTGGTGGGCAGTTTTAGGGTGAATTAGGAGATGAATATGAGGTTAGAAGTCCTCCCATTGTCCTTATTATCGTCCTGGCTATGTTGTTAAGTTAATGAATGAATGACTTTGGCGTTAAAGTGTTCAAAAGGGATTCAATCTGAGCTAACTGTTCGTCGTGTTAAATAGTTATTTTGTTGGTGATGTTTATGCACTTGTTGTTGTGTAGCTTGATTTGTTTTGTGGTGCCTGAAGTATATAGGTGAGCGTTGTATGGGTTCGTGTTAGTGTATGGACTTGGTAAAGTGAGGTTACAGGTGAGATGCTGCACAAATTTAGGTGAACGAGCTACTAGTTTAAGTTGCAGACTTAGCTTTTACTCAGCACTGATTTTGAATCTCCTTATGCTATGGTAGATTGAGTTGAGTTGTTTGAAGAATTGCTTCGAAGGTATTAAGGACTCAACGGAGTTAAGGTATTTTAAGGCTTTCCTTTCTTTCCTTTTGGCATGATCCATATGATACAACGAAACGAGCAAACACGCAACTTTCACACAAGTGACTCTATTCTTAGAATTACTAGGGTTGCCTATGTTCTTGATTCCCCATGTTTCCTATTATTATATCATTTGTTCATGGGTCCCAGAAAATACGTAAGTTGATAAAGTTTATCCGAAGGCATAATGATCTTATGACATTCCGAAAGATCTTATTGACTTACTTCATTATACATGTATATTATATGTACATGGGGTATGGGGAAAGGTTACGCACTACCACGTGATCAACTGGTATACGTTGATAATTTCGCCCATAGAGGCCGAGATGATTGTGATGACCCGATTGGCCATATAGAGTTTTAAACCTTAAATCTGTGTTTCGAAGTCTCCGATAGCTCCTTTAAGCATTCCTCGATTTGCGTGCACAGTCCGAGTGTTTTTCTTGAAGGCTTTTACGTTAAAATTTGATAAAATATTAAAGTTTGTCTTAAAAATCCATTTGAGTTGACTTCGGTCAATATTTTGAGCAAACGGACCCGAATCAGTGTTTTAATTGTCTTAGTGGGTCTGTCTCATGATTTGGGACTTGGGCGTATGCCCGGAATCGAATTCGGAGGTCCCTTGCTTGAGTTATCGCAATTTGTTAAAAATTTGATGTTTAAAGGTTTAAAGAATTTATAAATTGGACTGATATTTGACTTTGTTGATACCGGATTCGGATTGTGGTTCCGGAACTTGGTATAGGTCCATTACGATATTTATGACTTCTCTGCAAAATTTTGTGCAAAACCAAAGTGATTTGACGTGATTCGGACGTCCAGTTTTTAAAATAGAAATTCTAAAGTTTTCTTGAAAAATTCATTTGATTTGGTGCCCGATTCGTAGTTCTAGGTGTTATTTTGGTGTTTTGATCACGCAAGTGAGTTCGTATCAAGTTTTTGGACTTCTATGCATCTTTGGTTTGGATCCCCGGGGGCTCGGGTGAGTTTCGGTACGGAGCTTTTGAACTTAGAAAGTTTGCTAGTTTTTCACTTCTACTGGTTTCTGGTGTTTCCTTCTCCGTGGTCGCGAATATACTCTCGCGGTCGCAAAGGGTAAAATGGGCTAGGGGAGATTTTATTATACGCTAACGCGAAACTTTGGTCACGAACGCGGAGCATTAGGGGGCATGTTCTACACGAACGCAACCAGTCACATGCGAACACGTAGTGTTAGATAGGCTGGGCAGGGCAGCGTTAGATACGCGAATGCTAGCCCAATCTTGCGAACACGGAGGTAAGGCGGGCTATACCTTCGCGAACACGTGAAGTTACTCACGATTGCGTAATCCAGTTAGGCCATGCTCTTCGCGAACGCGTCAGGTTTCATGCGAACGCGATGAACACCTGACGCCAGTGATTTAAAATAGTCCCAAAACGGGATTTCTTCCATTTTTCATAAACTCTTCATTAGAGCTCGGCCTAGAGGTGATTTTGAAGGGAAAACTCAACACCAGTTCATAGGTTTATACACTGTAACTCATTTCCATCCATTTCTAACATAACCAATTAATTTCTAACTTTAATCTTTGTTCTTCCATGGTAGAAAACTAGGGATTTAAGAAAAATTGAGGGTTTTAGAAAATTAGGGATTTAGATCTCAAATCGAGGTCGGATTCCAAAACTAATTACATGATCGGGCTCGGGGGTGAATGGGAAAATAGCGGGGTCGATTTTTGTGGAAAAGTGTGGAAATCCTAAATTTATGAATTATAATAGATTCCTTTAGCAATATTTGACATTATTGAGTCAATTGTGGTTAGATATTTGTGGTTTGGAGACGGATTCTAGGGGAAAGGCTCCGGTAGATCTTTAAGTCGACTTTTGGAGCGAGGTAAGTGTCGTGGTTAGCCTTGACTCGAGGGATTGGGATTTATTTTCTCATTTGCTACTTGTTTAAATGTTGGATACAACGTATATGTGAGGTGACGAGTACTTATGTGTTGTTATTGGGTTAAAGCATGCGGGTGGGACTTGTTTCTTGTCATTTATTTATTTCTTTGATCATGATATCCATGCTTAGACTAGCTAATTACTAAATTGATCATTCTTTCCGCATTTATATGCTTTTTCTGATAATTGAATATTGTTTCTGAAGAAGAAATTGGTATTGTGGAACCATTGTTGACTTAAGACTTGATCTTGCTTATTCTATCTCTATGTTGTTATATGTTCATTGTTACATGGTAAGGGAGAGTGTTAATGTATGAATGGTGATGATGTGCCGTATTGGAGTGTTAATGCACGAAAGGTGATGTCGTGCCATATTTGAGAGTAAAAGCATGAAGGGTGATATTGTGCCGTATTTATCATCTTATGGTGAGATTGAGAGTAAAAGCACGAAGGGTGATGCCGTGCCGTTATTACTGTTTCATAGTGAGGCTGAGAGTAAAAGAACGAAGGGTGATGTTGTGCAATTGTATTCATTATGTTTGTTCATTTTGTTGATTGAAGGTTTATTGAATGTTTCTTATTATCATTCCTTGATGTAGTTATCGTATCTTGTACTCCTTCGCATCCCCCATCCCACTAGTACTTGTTAATTCTTTATCTGCTGTTATTTTGTACATATATTTCCGTCTATGCAGGTTTATTTACGTAGGTTTCCTATCATAGCGTCGACACTACCTCGTCAAGGTTAGGCTCGACACTTACGGAGTACATTGGGTCGGTGGTACTCATACTACACTCTCTACTTCTTGTGCTGATTTTTGTACTGGTCCCAACAGTCCGTGAGGCATACCAGCTCGGATTGGAATTTGGAGACTCGAGATAGATCTACTAGCGTCCGCAGACATTGAAGTCCCCTTTCATTTTCCCTATATACTATTCTTTTTATTCGAGACAGTTGTATTTATTTCAAACCCTATTTTGTAGAGATTCTAGAAGCTCGTGAACTTGTGACTCCAGATCTGGGTTGTACTTAGATATTATTGGTTTTATGTCATTTGTGTTCCATTTAAGTTTCTTTTCGGCTTAATTGGTCTTACTTAATTGAATTGAATTGAGAATTGGCTTGAAGATCATATAACGTTGGCTTGCCTATCAAGTGAAATGTTAGGCGCCATCACGATCCCGAAGGTGGGAATTCCGGGTCGTGACAAGTTGGGATTAGAGCACTAGGTTGCCTAGGTCTCATAAGTCATGAGCAGGCTTAGTAGAGTGTGGAGGATCGGTATGGAGACGTCTATACTTATCTTACAGAGGCTATGAAGTTTAGGAACAATTTCATTTCTATTCTTCTATGTCGTGCAATTTTATTCTATCATTCCTGATTGAACTTTTCTATTCTTGCCCTCTCGTAGATGGCGAGAACACGTGTTACATCTTCAGCTGGACAGCAGCTGGAGCCCCCAGTGGCAGCTCCTACTAGGGGCAGAGGACGAGGGCGAGGTCGCACCAGAGGCAGAGGTAGAGCTCAACCTAGAGCTCGAGCAGCAGTACCAACAGTGGAGTCTCATGTAGATTTTGAGGAGGAAGTTCCAGCTCAGACTGTACCTGTTGGACCAACTCAGGTCCCGGAGGGGTTCATCGCCACCCTAGTGCTGCAGGACGCTCTAGTCTGTATGGAGGGCCTTATAGAGAGTGTGGCCCAGGCCAGTGCATTTCCTGTGGAACCAGCCGTCTCTCAAGCCGGGGGAGGAGCACATACTCCCACTACTCACACTCCGGAGCAGATGGCTCCCTAGTATCAGTCTCCAGCAGCCCTGTCAGTTGGGGTAGTTCAGCCAGTTTTTGCAGTATAGGCCGGTGATAGCCCCGCCATGTCTTCCGATGGCTTACTGAGATTGGAAAAGTGTACTAAGCTCTTCCCAATTCACTTCAGTGGTGCACCTTCTAAAAACCTGCATGATTATCTCTACCGCTGCCATGAGGTGCTGTGGAATATGTGTATAGTGGAGACCAATAGGGTCAATTTTGTTGTATTTCACCCTATTAGACTTCAGATGGCCAAGGAGACCGGGGTGAGATTTCCTTTCAGACGGTTGCAAATCTTGCTAGGCGGATCGAGGTGGTTCTTGCTCAAGATAGGGGCAGGGGTCTGATAAGAGGCCTCGTCATTCTGGTGGGTTCAGTGGCACTTTATCAGGAGGCAGGGGTACTTTTAGTAGAGGCCATCCTCCCAGGCTATATCATTCAGCGCTCTAGGCATCTCACAGTGCATCAGGTGGTCGCGGCCCTCATATGTCTCATCCCGATCAACTAGCCTACGGTGCACCACCAGCTCCTATTAGTGCACCTCCGCTCCTGAGTTTTTAGGTGGTTACTTAGGTCGACAGGGTCAATTTCAGGGTCAGCAGTCACAGTAGTCGAGGTCCTACTATACTTATGGTGACCCAAGTCACATTACTAAATTTTGCCCTCGGGCATCGGGCAGCTCACAATAGCAGGGTTCTCGTGCCATGGTTTTGTCATCGGTTGCTTCACCGTCTTCTCAGCCAGCTAGAGGTAGTGGTCAGGTAGCCAGAGGTGGAGGTCAGGCTGTAAGAGGTGGAGGTTAGGCCGTTAGAGGTAGAGGCCATCCAGTTAGAGGTCATCCCATGGACGTGGTTCATAGTAGTGGGGCCCAGCCCCGATGTTATGCTTTCCAAGCCAGGCCTAAGGATAATTCATCTGAAGTTGTTATCATAGTTATTATTTCAGTTTGCCATAGGGATGCTTCAGTTCTATTTGATCCAGGCTCTACTTATTCCTACGTGTCATCCTATTTTGCTTGATATCTGGTTGTGCTTCGTGATTCTTTGAGTGCTACTGCGTATGTGTCCACACCTGTGGGAGATTCTATTGTTTTAGATCATGTCTATCGTTAGTGTGTGGTTACTATTGGGAGTCTTGAGACTAGCGTAGATCTCCTACTTCTTGATATGGTAGATTTTGATGTCATCTTGGGTATGGATTGGTTGTAATCTTATCATGCTATATTGGATTGTCACGTCAAGATACCTTAGCCTTGCCGGGTTGCCTCGATTAGAGTGGAGGGGGACTCCTGGCCATTCTACCAGCAGGGTTATTTTACTTATATGAAGGCTCGGCATATGGTCGAGAAGGGTGTCTAACTTATTTGGCTTATGTCCGCGATTCTAGTGTGGAAGTTCCTTCCATGGATTCACTACCAGTTGTTCGTGAGTTTCCAGAGGTATTTCTTGCAGATCTTTCGGGGATGCCACCCGATAGAGATATTGACTTCTGTATTGATTTAGCTCTAGGCACTCAGCCCATTTCTATTCCGCCATACCGTATGGCCTCGCCATAGTTGAAAGAATTGAAGGAGCAGTTGCAAGATTTTCTTGATAAGGGCTTCATTAGACCTAATGTCTCGCCCTAGGGTGCGCCTGTGTTGTTCGTGAAGAAGAAGAATGGGTCGATGAGGATGTGTGTAGATTATCGGCAGTTGAACAAAGTCACCATCAAGAACAAGTATCCATTACCGAGGACTGATGACTTATTTGATCAGCTTCAGGTGCCAAGGTGTTTTCGAAGATTGATTTGACATCTGGCTACAATCAGTTGAGGATTAGGGCATCTGATGTCCCTAAGATAGTGTTTCAGACTCGATATGGGCATTATGAGTTTCTAGTGATGTTATTTGGGCTGACAAATGCCCTAGCAGAATTTATGGATTTGATGAACCACGTGTTCAAGCCCTATCTGGATTTTTTGTGATTGTGTTTATTGATGATATCTTGATCTACCCCCGCAGTCGAGAGGAGCACGAGTAGAATCTTTGGATTGTACTTCAGACTCTGAGGGATAGCCAGTTGTATTCCAAGTTTTCAAAGTGCATGTTTTGGTTGGACTCGATCGCTTTCTTGGGGCACATAGTATCGACAGAGGGCATTTAGGTAGATTCTAAGAATATTGAGGCAGTTCAGAACTGACCTAGACCCAATTCAGCTACAGAGAACCGGAGTTTCTTGGGTTTGGCGGGTTATTACCGTCAGTTTGTAGAGGGGTTTTCATCTATAGCAGCCTCATTGACAATATTGACCCAGAAGGGTGCCCCGTTCGGATAGTGTGAGGAAAGCTTCCAAGTGTGAGGAAAGCTTCCAGAAGCTCAAGACTGCTTAGACTACAGCACCGATATTGGTTTTCCCCACAGGTTTAGGATCTTATACGGTATATTGTGATGTATCTCATGTTGGGCTCGGAGCAATATTGATGTAGGATGGCAGGTTGATCGCATATGGGTCGCGGTAGTTGAAGGTCCATGAGAAGATTTACTCTGTTCATGATCTAGAGCTGGAAGCCATTGTTAATGCACTGATGATCTGGAGGCATTACCTTTATGGTGTGTCGTGCGTGGTTTTCATGGATCATCGTAGTCTACAGTATTTGTTCAAACAAAAGGATCTCAATTTGAGGCAGAAGATGTGGCTGGAGCTATTGAAAGACTATAATATCACTATCTTGTATAACCCCGGGAAGGCAAATGTGGTGGCTGATGCCTTGAGTAGAAAGGCACTGAGTATGGGCAGCCTTGCGTAAATCCAGTGGGTGAGAGACCACTTGCATCAAATATTCAGGCTTTGGTCAATCAGTTCATGAGGTTGGATGTTTCAGAGCCCATTCGTGTTCTAGCTTGTATTGTCGCTCGGTCTTCTTTGTTTGAGTGCATAAGGGAGCGGCAATATTACGACCCTCATTTGCTTGTCCTTAGGGACACAGTGCAGCATAGTGGTGCCAAGCATGTTACGGTTGGAGATGATGGAGTTTTGATGATGCAAGGTCGTATTTGTGTGCCTAATGTAGATGGACTTCGTGAGTTGATTCTTGAGGAGGCCGATAGTTCCCGGTATTCTATTAATCTAGGTGCCGCCAAAATATATCAAGATTTGCGGCAACATTATTGGTGGAGGAGAATGAAGAAGGACATAGTTGCTTATGTAGCTCGGTGTTTAAATTGTCAACAAGTAAAGTATGATCATCAGAGACCTGGTGGTTTGCTTCAGAAGTTAGAGATTCCTGAGTGGAAGTGGGAGCATATCACTATGGATTTTGTTGTTGGACTCCCATGGACTCAGAAGAAGTTTGATGCGGTATGAGTTATTGTGGACAAGCTGACCAAATCAACGCATTTCATTCCCGTGGCGGTTACCTATTTGTCAGAGCGGTTGGCTGAGATTTACATCTGCGAGATCGGTCGTCTTCACGGTGTGCCCGTGTCTATCATTTCGGATCAAGGTACGTAGTTCCACTCGCACTTCTGGAGAGCGGTACAGTCTGAGTTGGGCACGCAGGTTGAGTCAAGCACAACATTTCATCCTCAAACGGACGGACAGTCCGAGCTCACTATTCAGATATTGGAGGATATGCTCCGTGCTTGTGTTACATATTTCAGGGGTTCTTAGGATCAGTTCTTGACACTTGCGGAGTTTGCTTATAATAACAGCTACCAATCGAGCATTCATATGGCTCCCTCTGAGGCATTATACGGAGACGGTGTCGATCGCCATTTGGATGGTTCGAGCCGGGGGAGGCTCGGTTGTTAGGTAGAGATTTGGTACAGAATGCCTTGGATAAGGTAAAGATTATTCAGGATCGACTTTGCACAGCTCAGTCTAGGCAGAAGACTTATGTCGACCGTAGAGTTCGTGATGTTGCATTCATGGTCGGAGAGAAAGTATTGCTTCGGGTTTCACCCATCAAGGGTGTGATGAGGTTCGGAAAGAAGGGCAAGTTGAGCCCTAGGTACATCAGACCCTTTGAGATTCTGGAGAGAGTGGGTGAGGTGGCTTATAGTCTCGCATTGCCGCCTAGTTTATCTGCAGTCCATCCAGTGTTCCATGTGTCTATGCTCCGAAAGTATCACAGTGATTCGTCCCATATGTTAGACTTCAGCTCAGTCCAATTGGACAAAGATTTGACTTATGAGGAGGAGGCAATGGCTATTCTAGCCCAGTAGGTTCGACAGTTGAGGTCTAAGAGTTATCCTTCAGTTCGAGTGCAGTGGAGAGGTCAGCTGGTCGAGGCAGCTACTTGGGAGTCCGAGTTGAACATGCAGAGTAGATATCCACACCCTTTCACCAGTCCAGGTACTTTTCTATGTCCGTTCGAGGACGAACAGTTATTTTAGAGTTTTAAACCTTAAATCTGTGTTTCAAAGCCTCTGATAGCTCATTTAAGCATTCCTCAATTTTACGTGCACAGTGCGGGGTGTTTTTCTGGAAGGCCTTTATGTTAAAAATTGATAAAATATGAAATGTTTCCTTAAAAATCTATTTGAGTTGACTTCGGTCAACACTTTTAGCAAACGGACCCGGATCCGTGTTTTGACGGTTTCGGTAGGTCCGTATCGGTATTTGGGACTTGGGCGTATGCCCAGAATCGAATTCAGAGGTCCCTAGCTTGAGTTATCATAATTTGTTGAAAATTTGAAGTTTAAAGGTTTAAAGAATTTATAAATTTGACTGATGTTTGACTTTGTTGATACTAAGTCTGGATTTTGGTTTCGGAACTTGGTATAGGTCCATTACAATATTTATGACTTGTCTGCAGAAATTGGTGCAAAACGAAAGTGATTTGACGTGATTCGGACGTCCGGTTGTTAAAATAGAAATTCTAAAGTATTCTTGAAAATTTCATTTGATTTGGTGCCCGATTCGTTGTTCTAGGCATTATTTTGGTGTTTTGATCATGCGAGCGGGCTTGGGTTAGTTTCGGATAGGCCACAGACCTTTTGAACTTAGAAAGTTTGCTGCTTTTTCACTTCTGCTGGTTTCTGGTGTTTCCTTCTCTGCGATCGCGAATATACTCCCGTGATTGCGAAGGGTAAATGGGCTGGGGGAGATTTTGTTCTCGCGAACACGAAACCTTGGTCGCGAATGCAGAGCATTGGGGGGCTTTCTCTACACGAACGTGACCAGTCACACGCGTATGCATAGCGTTAGATATGTTGGGCAAGGGAGTTAAGGAAACTCTACGCGAACGCGAGCCCAGTCTCGCGAACACGGAGGTGAGGCGGGCTAGACTTTCGCGAACACGTGGAGTTACTCGCAACGCGTTAGCCTGTTAGGTAATGCTCTTCGCAAACACGTCAAGTTTCATGCAAACGCCATGAACACCTGACGCCAGTGATTTAAAACAGTCCCAAAACAAGATTTATTCCATTTTTCATAAATACTTCATTAGAGCTCGGCCTAGAGGTGATTTTGAAGGGAAAACTCAACACCAATTCATAGGTTTGTACACTTTAACTCATTTTCATCCATTTCTAACATCACCAATTAATTTCTAGCCTTAATCTTTGTTCTTCCATGATAGAAAACTAGGGATTTAGGGAAAATTGAGGGTTTTTGCAAATTAGGGATTTAGATCTCAAATTGAGGTTGGATTTCGAAACTAATTACATGATCGGGCTCGAGGGTGAATGGGAAAATGGCGGAGTCGATTTTTGGGGAAAAGTGTGGAAATCCTAAATTTATGCATTGTAATTTATTCCTTTAGCAATATTTGACATTATTGAGTCAATTGTGGTTAGATACGAGTGGATTGGAGACAGATGCTAGGGGAAAGGCTCTGGTAGAGCTTTGAGTCGACATTTGGAGCGAGGTATGCGTCGTGGTTAACCTCGACTCGAGGGATTAGGATTTATTTGCCTATTTGCTACTTGTTTATATATTGGATACAACATATATGTGAGGTGACAAGTACTTATGCATTGTTATTGGTTAAAGCATGCGGGTGGGACTTGTTTCTTGTCATTTATTTCTTTCTTTGATCATGATATCCATGCTTTGACTAGTTAATTACTAAATTGATCATTCTTTCCGCATTTATGGGCTATTTGTGATAATTGAATATTATTTCTGAAGAAGAAATTGGTGTTGTGGAACCATTGTTGACATAAGACTTGATCTTGCTTATTCTATCTCTATGTTGTTATATGTTCATTGTTAGATGGTAAGGGATAGTGTTAATGTATGAATGGTGATGATGTGCCGTATTTCAGGGTTAATGCACGAAAGGTGATGTCGTGCCATATTTGAGAGTAAAAGAACGAAGGGTGATATTGTGTCGTATTTATCATCTTATGGTGAGATTGAGAGTAAAAGCACGGAGGGTGATGTCGTGCCGTTAATACTGTTTCATAGTGAGGCTGAGAGTAAGAGCATGAAGGGTGATGCCGTGCAATTATATTCATTATGTCGTGCAATTGCCTATGTTCTTGATTCCCCATGTGTCCTATTATTATATCATTTGTTCATGGGTCTCAAAAAATACGTAAGTTGATAAAGTTTATCCGAAGGCATAATAATCTTATGACATTCCGAGAGATCTTATTAACTTACTTAATTATACATATATATTATATGTACATGGGGTATGGGAAAGGTTACGCACCACCACGTGATCAACTGGTATACGTTGATGATTTCGCCCACAGAGGCCGAGATGATTGTGATGACCCAATGGCCATATAGAGTTTTAAACCTTAAATCTGTGTTTCGAAGCCTCCGATAGCTCCTTTAAGCATTCCTAGATTTGAGTGTACAGTCCGAGTGTTTTTCTTGAAGGCTTTTACATTAAAATTTCATAAAATATTAAAGTTTGTCTTAAAAATCCATTTGAGTTGACTTCGGTCAACATTTTGAGCAAACGGACCCGAATCAGTGTTTTAATTGTCTCAGTGGGTCCGTCTCATGATTTGGGACTTGGGCGTATGCCCGGAATCGAATTCGGAGGTCCCTAGCTTGAGTTATCGCAATTTGTTGAAAATTTGAAGTTTAAAGGTTTAAAGAATTTATAAATTGGACTGATATTTGACTTTGTTGATACAGGGTTCGGATTGTGGTTCCTGAACTTGGTATAGGTCCATTACGATATTTATGACTTCTCTGCAAAATTTGGTGCAAAACGAAAGTGATTTGACGTGATTCGGACGTCCGGTTTTTAAAATAGAAATTCTAAAGTTTTCTTGAAAAATTTATTTGATTTGGTGCCTGATTCATAGTTCTAGGTGCTATTTTGTTGTTTTAATCCAGCAAGTGAGTTTGTATCAAGTTTTTGGACTTCTGTGCATCTTTGGTTTGGATCCCCGAGGGCTCGGGTGAGTTTCGGATAGCCTACGGAGCTTTTGAACTTAGAAAGTTTGCTAGTTTTTCACTTCTGTTGGTTTCTGGTGTTTCCTTCTCCGTGGTCGCGAATATTCTCCCACGGTCGCAAAGGGTAAAATGGGCTGGGGGAGATTTTGTCATACGCCAACGCGAAACTCTGGTCGCGAACACGGAGCATTAGGGGGCCTGCTCTACACGAACGCAACCAGTCACATGCGAACACGTAGTGTTAGATATGCTGGGCAGGGCAGCGTTAGATACGCGAATGCTAGCCCAGTCTTGCGAACACGGAGGTAAGGCGGGCTAGACCTTCGCGAACACGTGAAGTTACTCACGATTGCGTAATCCAGTTAGGCCATGCTCTTCGCGAATGCGTCAGGTTTCACGCAAACGCGATGAACACCTGACGCCAGTGATTTAAAACAGTCCCAAAATGGGATTTCTTCCATTTTTCACAAACTCTTCATTAGAGCTCGGCCTAGAGGTGATTTTGAAGGGAAAACTCAACACCAATTCATAGGTTTGTACAGTTTAACTCATTTTCATTCATTTCTAACATCACCAATTAATTTCTAGCCTTAATCTTTGTTCTTCCATGGTAGAAAACTAGGGATTTAGGAAAAATTGAGGGTTTTTGCAAATTAGGGATTTGGATCTCAAATTGAGGTCGAATTCCGAAACTAATTATATGATCGGGCTCGAGGGTGAATGGGAAAATGACGGGGTCAATTTTTGGGTAAAAGTGTGGAAATCCTACATTTATGCATTGTAATTGATTCCTTTAGCAATATTTGACATTATTGAGTCAATTGTGGTTAGATATAAGTGGTTTGGAGACGAATTCTAGGGGAAAGGCTCCGGTAGAGCTTTACGTCGACTTTTGGAGCGAGATAAGTGTCGTGGTTAACTTTGACTCGAGGGATTAGGATTTGTTTGCCCATTTTATACTTGTTTAAATGTTGGATACAACGTATATGTGAGGTGACGAGTACTTATGTGTTGTTATTGGGTTAAAGCATGCGGGTGGGACTTGTTTCTTGTCAGTTATTTCTTTCTTTGATCATGATATTTATGCTTAGACTAGTTAATTACTAAATTGATCATTCTTTCCGCATTTATGGGATATCTGTGATAATTCAATAGTGTTTCTGAAGAAGAGATTGGTGTTGTGGAACCATTGTTGACATAAGACTTGATCTTCTTATTCTATATCCTTGTTGTTATATGTTCATTGTTACATCGTAAGGGAGAGTGTTAATGCACGAATGGTGATGTCGTTCCGTATTTGAGTGTTAATGCATGAAGGGTGATGACGTGCCATATTTGAGAGTAAAAGAACGAAGAGTGATGCCATGTCGTATTTATCATCTTATGGTGACATTGAGAGTAAAAGCACGAAGGGTAATGCCGTGCTTTTATTACTGTTTCATAGTGAGGCTGAGAGTAAAAGCACGAAGGGTGATGTCGTGCAGTTTTATTCATTATGTTTGTTCATTTTGTTGATTGAATTTTTATTGACTGTTTCTTATTAGCATTCTCTATTGTAGTTATCGTATCTTGTATGCCTTCGCATTTCCCCTCCCACTAGTACTTGTTAATTCTTTATCTGCTGTTATTTTGTACGTATATTTCTGTCTGTGCAGGTTTATTTATATGGGTGTCCTATCATAGCCTCGTCACTACCTCGTCGAGGTTAGGCTCGACACATATTGAGTATATTGGGTCGGTTGTACTCATAATACACTTTCCATTTCTTGTGCAGATTTTGGTACTGGTCCCAACTGTCTGTGAGGCGTACCAGCTCGGATTGGCATTTGGAGACTCGAGGTAGATCTACTGGCATCCACAGACCTTGAAGTCCCCTTCCATTTTCCCTATTTACTGTTCTTTTCATTCGAGACATTTATATTTATTTCAAACCCTATTTTGTAGAGATTCTAGAAGCTCGTGAACTTGTGACTCCAGATTCGGGTTGTACTTAGATATTATTTATTTTATGTCATTTGTGTTCCATTTTAGTTTCTTTTCAGCTTAATTGTTCTTACTTATTTGAATTGAATTGAGAATTGGCTTAATGATCCTCTAACGTTGGCTTGCCTAGCAAGTGAAATGTTAGGCGCCATCACGGCCCCAAAGGTGGAAATTTCGGGTCGTGACAATGATATGATGGGATGCCCTCAGAGGCTTGATGACGTTATATACGCATATACCTATGCATGAAATGACATTTATACGCATATGCATGAAGTTATAAATGTTTCATGATTCACAAAGCTATTCAGACTTACAGATTGAGTTCTTTAATCCATGTTTCTTTCATGTTTTTTATATACTGCTTTTCATGTCTTACATACTTGGTACTTTATTTGTATTGACGTCCCTTTTGCCTGGGTATGCTGCGTTTCATGCCTGCAGGTCCCGATTGACAGGTTAAAAGTTCTCCTTGTAGGCTATCAGCTTAGCGGAAGGTGTTGGTGCACTCTACTTGCTCCGGAGATGCCTATTTGGTCAGTATGCTTTGGACATGTATTGATTGGTATGGCGGGGCCCTGTCCCGACCTTTATTATGTTTATGTACTCTTAGAGGCTTGTAGACAGATGTCATATACATGGATGATTGTATGTCCTTGTCGGCCTATGTTTTGAGTGTACAAATGATCATTTCGGTCTTATAGGCTTGTATGTCACATGTATAAGTTTGTATACCATGTTGGGTCATCCTATGTTGAGTATTCTCTTATGTTTAATTTTGGTTATGTAATGACGGCCTTTTTGACTCATTTACCCATGATAGTATGATAAGAAGGATACGTTACATTGGTATTGGGTTGATTTAGGAAGACCCTTCCCTAAAGCAATCACTGTGAGCAGAGTTAAGCTTAAAGGACTAAGTGTGCCAGATACACTAGGTGTCACCCTTGTGCATAAAGAATTCAGTTATCCCTGGTACAAAAGGGTTACCGTAAGGCGAGTGAGGGTCATTGATTATGTAAAAAGATGCCAAAGATGAAGCGGTAAAACATCTATAGGTAAATCTTCATAGCATTAAATGTTTGTACTCCCCTAAAGGTTGTATTAAGTCAGAGTTAAGTGGTTCAGGTAAATATGGAATAGTAAAGGAAGAATGTGGTAGAAAGGCGAAAGGATTGAGATTGCATTTATTCAGATCCTACAGATATGATACGACTCTAGAAAATTATGCAAGCATGGCGCCGGGAAGAGGAAGTAAGGGTTCCAGCACCAGATGTTATTGATAAATAAGTTCAAATGAACACTTGATACATAAGGAGCCAGGTGAGGGGTAAGTTAAGACAAAAGACATAACCCAAGAGAGATTACGTAGAATATAGATATGAGAATGGACTAATGAGTAGTCTATAGTTGATTCAGGAAGAACCTAGTTATGGAATAGACAAATCAGCAGATTGTGTAAGAAAAACATAGTAAACCCCCACATAGGGAATTCAATATCGCAAATATGACATCGTGATCCTTGTGAAATATTCAGATAGGAGTTGGGTAGTTAAAGGTACCGTATAAGTGTTATGGAAATAAAAGAAAGTGCCACTGGGGAAACAGTCAAAATTTAAGTTCAGAAGCAACCCTACGAGCACAAAGGCGCAAGGTAAGTCACTAGGGATAATTATAGGCGAGCAAGGACATCAAAAATTCCGTCAGGTATATGATGTAATAAGCTTGCAGCTTTACAAGAGTCATAGGGTCTACCCTAAGTACTACAATGAAAGACTAGCTGAGAAAATAAGGAATAAGGCTTCAACCTAAGCATAGTAACTTGAAGAAAAAATGGTCTTGTAACAACAGTCTCACTACAATATTGTATACACTCTATAAGAAAGTGGCACCTATCGTGGCTAATGAACGGGAAAAAAATTCAAAGGTGATATTTGAGATCATATGAGTTATAGGAAATTCCAGTATTCGTGGGCAATAAGATAAGCCAAGTATTCATGCAACAAGTAGTAGAACAACCAGGGGAAGTGATTGCTTATGTTTAAAGATAACTTAGAAGGCAGGAAAGGAAATCTATGTTGCTAGCAAGTTAAAGGAAGATTGCGAGTAGTATAAAACGATATGTGCAGGTTGCAAGATAAAGTATGATAGAGCGTCAAGGTTTTAGATAGATAGGAGTAAGGATAAGAAAACGTGAGTGAGAAGGTGACGAGAATAGGTAAGTCCTCGAGATTAAACCCACCAAAACGTGAGAGCTGATGGTTTTTGTAAGTTATAGAAAGCTCGGTACAGCCTGGATGAACTCAGAGGAGTCTAAAACTAGGAGCAATTAGAAAAGATGAAATGTAGCCCTGGTAGTAGAATAAGGGTGTAATTGTTATTGAGAAGAGGATGACGCTTAGGCCTTTGATTGAGTAATGATTTAAGGAAAAGGTATTTCATGAATTGCACGGGATTAGAATACCCCCATAAGATGAATCACATTGGGATGCTATGAAATACGGTTATTGAAGTAGAGTATTGTCCCTAAGTGGATAAGGCAAATAACATTAGATGTTCGCCGATTAGACGTGAGCCCTAGTGACAATGTATTACGTAAGAGGTTTCAAGTTATCAGTGGTAGATTATGGATCAACATTAAGGTGAATCAACAATGTATGGGTAAAAGTTACAAAGTATGAGATGAAATTAGGCTGTCATTCTTAAGATGAACAATAATAAGAAAGTATTAAAGGACTTAGATTTATACATATAGATAAGCAGTAAGAGAGTAACCTAGAGTTGGGTAGTTGACCTCGATAATAATAAATCGAAGTAAGCTTTATGGTATAGTATGACCTACCTAGTTGTAGTATAGCCATAAGCATAGATAACTGAGGCGATGAAACAAGATATATCAATAGTAATAAGTTCAACAAAGTACGGAGCGAAGAACTTTAGTACGCCTATAGATTCCTAGAGGGATAGCTTGTCATAGTTCTGTATATGTTCACAAAGAGGCCTATAGATTTGCTAAAAGCTGGAGAAAAAGAGTGGGAAGAGTCACATAGGCATACATACAAGGACAGAGTCGTACATGCTGCATGACATAAGGTAGCAACAGTTACAAGCTTAGAAGAATTCCGATAAGTCATGGTGTGAGAGAGAGGCTTAAAGGGGGGAATGCCCTGGCCTTTCAATTTTATTCATAGAACAATTTCCTAGATGGAAATGACATTATAAAAGTATTCATAAGAGGTATAGGTAATGATATTCATAAGCGCATAAGTCAACATTTGAGAACGAATGTTCCAAAGGAGGGGAATGAAGTTACACCCCATGTTATCGTACATGAGAGTATGTCATAAGTCAAGTGGCATAAGCTCATATATCAGATCATCTCTGAAAGTTCATAAATTAAGTTAATCAAGTTACCTTGGAGGTAACAAATCATAATGATCATGACTAACAAGAACCAAGAGTGTTGGAAGGCTTAGAAGCTAAATGAATTGAAGAAAATAAGTTTCGTCTAAAGTCGACAAGCGAGGAAAGTTATAACATATACTTTTGCGGTGGTACTAGGGTTCATAACATGATAATAAGGTTATGTTTTGAGTTATTTTAGTCGTATGATAGTTGTGTGTTACGTTTTGGAGTCAAGTGAGTTGTGGAACAAAAGTTGGCAAAGGTCATCACAGTTACATTCATAATATACTGAACATTAGGTCAAATGTAGTTGAGCTTTTCTCCTAATATACTTATAATTAAGGGATGATCCACATACAAAATTGAAGCTCTATGAGTCTACTTTCCAATGCATTAAACGGTTTGTTCATAGAACGTTGGAGTGTAGAGATATTCACGTTTTTGCGAGACTGTGCAAGTAGCTCCCATGGGACCCACTTAGGCGGTGGGTAATTCTACAACCTTTAAAGATTGGGTCAAGGCATATTTGGGGTCATTTATCGATCCAACCAGACCCTATACTCCCCAAAACACTCTCAAAGTAGTCTCCATGATTCTAGAGTGAAAACCAAAGAGAAAAACATGAATCCAATGCTAGAGATCCCGTGGTGCTTGCTAGATCTTAGTCCTTCGTCTTGTGGCTGTTTTGGATGATTCTTCAAGTGAAGTAACCTTAGGTTTCGTGTTGTTATTTTTGATTAAGGTAATAATCAGTCCCTCCTACATATATATATATATACTAGATTTTCAAGGCGAACTACAAGTGCTTACACACCAACTTGAACACCAAAAGTTAATTAAAGAGGAGAATACAATACATATAGTGTTGTGGTGTCATTGAGGATAGTTGTGGGCTTGGATGAAATTTCATTTTGTTTCTACTGGTTAAGGTGATTATAACATCCTACTACAAGTGTTTGAAGTTGTTTGTGTGTTGGTTGCATTAGTTTGAGCAAAATACTACAAGATGAGACTTGAAATAGTTTGAGATGTTATTGTTTTTAATGGACTGTTTTAGAAAGGTTGTTTCCATGAACTATAAATGGTTGGAAACCCTTGAAAATGACTCTCTTATGATGTTGTTATTAAAAATATTGTCTATGTCGAACTTGTTGTTGGTACTCTGAGTACAACATAACAATGGAAGGTTGTACTTGTTGTTGTTGCTAGATTGTTGAGTTGTTTGAGGGTGAATTAAGAGATGAATAGGAGGTTAGAAGTCCTCCAATTGTACTTAATATCATCCTGGATATGTTGGTAAGTTAATGAATGAATGACTTTGGGGTTAAAGGGTTCAAAAGGGATTCAATCCGAGCTTGCCGTTTGTTGTGTTAAATAGTAGTTTCGTTGGTGATGTTTATGCACTTGTTGTTGTATAGCTTGATTTGTATTATGGTGCTGAAAGTATATAGGTGAACGTTGTATGGGTTCATGTTGGTTGATGGACTTGGTACAGTGAGGTTACAAGGGAGATGCTGCCCAAATTTACATAAATGAGCTACTAGTTTAAGTTGCGGACTTAGCCTTTACTCAGCACTGATTTTGAATCTCCTTATGCTATGGTAGATTGAATTGAGTTGTTTGAAGAATTACTTGGAAGGTATTAAGGACTCAATATGGTTAAGGTCTTTTAAGGCTATCCTTTCTTTCCTTTTGGCAAGATCCATATGATCCAACGAAATGATCAAAAATGCAACTTTCACAATTGACTCTATTCTTAGAAGTACTAGGGTTGCCTATGTTCTTGATTCCCCATGTGACCTATTATTATATCATCTGATCGTGGGTTTCAGAAAATACGTATGTTGATAAAGTTTATCCGAAGGCATAATGATCTTATGACATTCCGAGAGATCTTATTGACTTACTTCATTATGCATTGCATTCATTTATAAATTTACATTGACCCATTATCGGATTGCATTATATACGGGTATATTATATGTACATGGGATATGGGGAAAGGTTACGACGTTATACGTACCACCACCTGATCTGCTGTTATACATTATCGATTTCGCCCATAGAGGCCGAGATGATATGATGGGATGCCCTTAGAGGCTTGATGACGTTATATACACATATACCTATGCATGATATGACATTTATATGCATATGTATGAAATTATAAATGTTTCATGATTCACGGAGCTATTCAGACTTACAGGTTGATTTCTTTACTCCATGTTTCTTTCATGTCTTTTATATACTGGTTTTCATGTCTTACATATTCGGTACTTTATTTGTACTAACGTCCATTTTTCTTGGGGATGTTATGTTTCATGCCCGCAGGTCCCGATAGACAGGTTGACAGTCCTCCTAGTAGGCTATCAGCTCAGCGGAAGGTGTTGGTGCACTCCACTTGCTCCGGAATTGCCTATTTGGTCAGTATGCTTTGGACATGTATTGATTGGTATGGCGGGGCCTTATCCCAGATTTTATGACATTAATGTACTCTTAGAGGCTTGTATACAGATGTCATTTATATGGGTGATTGTATGGCCTTGTCGACCTATGTTTTGAGTGTACATATTGTCACACCCCGACATCGGGGAGCGCGACCGGCGCTCAACCGAGATAACCCGGCCGAGTAAGCCTGCTGGATTTCCTTCTACCCAACTCACCCATAAACAAAGAGAATATAATCTTCATTAATTATTACTGCGATGGTTCATGAACAACACTAGTTCCATCACCATTAGTTACTTCATTTATGAGTCTCCAAAACAACACATTTCAGAACCATAGTTTTACGGTGGAAGCATGAGATACAATTACGACATCTTTAGTTTAACTTTCCCACACTAATACACAATCCACACTATGTCTATGGAGCCTCTAATAGATATAAAAGAGTACAGTGATGGTGCTGGCAACAAGGCTCCGGCTATACCTCAAAACATAATACACACGGAACAAAATATGCACAACCCCGGAATGAAGTGGGGCTTACCAAGTCGGCTGGAAAAAAGTGTACCGCTATCACTGGTCAATGCCTCCCGCTGTGGAACCACCTGCATCCATTAAAGATGCAGTGCCCCAGGCAAAAAAGACGTTAGTACATGTCGAATAGTACTATTATGAAAACCAAAACATTTATTCAAGGACTTGGAAATACAACATGAATATGATGAATCACAGTAACAATAATAGGGCTTAGATAGACATACAAGTCATAATTTATGTTATTAAGGACTTCCAATAACATTATAAATTTCAAGTCGAGGATCCTCTACAACTATCTTCCCACAGAGCGTCCTTGCCGCCCCACCCTAAGGTATGCGGGTGGAGGTGCAATCACAATACTACACAAAGCGGCCCCGCCGCCTCACCCCAATGTATGCGGGTGGAGGTGTACTCACAATACTACAACTCTATGCAAAGTAGCTCTGCCTCCTCACCCCAATGTGTGCTGGTGGTGGTGTAACAACAATACCAAAATCCTACACAAAATGGCCCTGCCGCCTAACCCCAATATATGCGGGTGGAGGTGTAATCCCAATCACAATCTTTACACAATTTGGCATAACAACTTTCATTTGAAACACGACTTGGATTTATAACATGAATACACGCAATCCATACTATGAACACATCCTCAATTAGTAGCACGCCATAACAAGAGCATTTGAAACATGTTTTAAACATATCTCTTTTCCACAAAGCATATTCGAAATAATCGATTTATGATGATCAACTCAGAACTTACAAGGGTAATGTGGGGTTCAATTCTAAGAGAAGAGTTTAGCCAACATACCTTGCTTTGAGCTTCCTTAAATTACTACAATGTTCTGAAAACTCTAGCAACCTCAATCTATTTAGAAACATAGCAAAATTGATCCATAATTAGGAAGATATTCGTGGGTTCGCCTCATTTAAGCATTTTATCAAACACAAGGTGTGCATCATGATTTCAAGGTTCTTATATGGTGGATTTCTTCATCCCACAACACAATCATTACCCATTTGAGCTCAACAACCTTCCCATACATCTCGTTGGTACATACATGTATAATAATACTCTCTCATACAAGAACCACATACCCTATTACCCAAAACCCAAAATTTAGAATTGGGGGAAGAAATTCATACCTTTTAGAAGCCCTAACAAGTTCCTCTTGATAAGATTTCAAGGGTTGACTCAAGTTGCTTTGTGAAATCCTTATCCCTCCCTTTCCTCCCTCTAGAATAGCTCTCTCCTCTCTCTAAAACATCAGGTAATCCCCCAAAAATAAATCCTTAGGCTAGATAAATGAAATGGGGGTCGGGTTATAAAATTAGAAAAATGAAGCCCCAACGCAGATTTGTGGTCGCATATGCGACTGCATAACACTTCTGTCGTCCGCAAATAGACCGCACAATTGGTGCTCTAAAACTGGGACCTTCGAGTTGTGTCTGCGGCAGTTCTACCGCCCGCGGACCTGTTCTGCGGTCGCATAATGCACCGTAGACCTGTTCTGCTGTCGCATAATGCACCACAGAACTTCCCTCCGGAAAATCTCCATGCTATTTCTACGATTGGTGTGCGGCGCACAAAACTATTTTGCGGTACTATAATTGACCGCAAAATGTCATCCAAAATTTGCCCAGTTTTCTACTTCACTCTACGTCCATTCTGCGGCTCACAGAGTGATTCTGCAGCCCCATAGTGGACCGCAGAAATGCTTTATTCTGCCAAAAGTTTTCTTCAACTCCCCAACGCACTGGACCACATAGTGAGCCGAAGAATCACTACAATCATTAACACATAAGTCTACCTCAGCATCACGAAATCCCGAGTTTTAGGTAAAGTTTTACGGGGCCTTACATCCTCCCCCACTTAATATCATTTGTCCTCGAATGAGGCTCAAAGTTCACCACTAGCATCCAATGTGACTCAGATGCTACACCACACACCAATAGTTCCAAATTTTTCTAACTCTCTAAATTTCCATAAAGTTCGCCAGAATCTCCCCTGTAATTAGGCCTATCCACGTGCCAAAGAACCCTAGAAACAGATCCTAACAACATATACATAATTCAATGACGTAACATAACACAAAACAATACCAATTGTAGCCTCATGAGCAACATATAACCAGGAAGGAACACCCTTTAACATCAACTATACAAGTGATACATAATTCATAGGCAACAATTTCATAAATACAATTAATATTTATTCAAATAAATGAGGTTACTTCTTCTTCATTTATTCCTCGGCCTCCCAAGTAGCCTCTTCAACCTGTTGGTTTCGCCATAGCACTTTCACAGAGGCAATCTCTTTATTTCTTAGCTTTCGGACTTGCCTATCAAGAATGGCAACTGGAATCTCTTCATAGGTCAGTTCTTCATTAACCTCAATATTCTCAACTGGAACCATAAGCGACGGATCTCCAACTACCTTTTCAACATAGACACATTGAATACCGGGTGCACTAATAACATCTCAGGTGGTAACTCAAGCTTGTACGCCACCTGACCAGTTCTTTGAATAATCCTATACGGTCCGACATACCTCAGACTCAACTTTCCTTTCTTACCAAACCGCATTACGCCCTTGATGGGGGAAACCTTCAAGAACACCCAATCATCTTCTTTGAACTCCAAATCCATACGACGCACATCCGAATAGGACTTTTGACGACTATGAGCAGTTTTCAACTGTTATGTAATGATCTTAACCTTATCCATAGCCTGATGCACAAGGTCCGGCCCTATCAATTCTGCCTCCCCAATATCGAACCACCCAATGGGAGATCTACATCTCCTACCATATAAAGCCTCGAAAGGTGCCATCTAGATACTAGCATGATAACTGTTGTTATAGGCAAATTCTATGAGTGGCAAATGATCATCCCAGCTACCCTTAAAGTCAAGAATACAAGCGCGCAACATATCCTCAAGTGTATGAATAGTTCGCTCTGCCTGCCCATCAGTCTGCGGGTGAATGGTTGTACTACGATTCACCTGAGTACCAAAACCTTGATGAAACTTCTTCCGAAAATTAGCCGTGAACTGTGCCCCGATCTGAGATAAGTGAAACCAGAGTTCCATGCAACCTGACTATTTCCTTGATATACAACTGAGCATACTATTCTGCTATTTCGGTAGCCTTAATAGGTAAGAAGTTGTGTTGATTTTACTAGTCAGTCCACAATTACCCAAATCGAGTCGAACTTGCAAGGAGTGCGAGGTACTCCTACCACAAATTCCATATTGATAATCTCCCACTTCCACATTGGGATTTCTATATTCTGTGCAGACCCACCCGACCATTGGTGTTCGGCCTTCACTTGCTGACAATTTGGACATCTTGCCACAAAGTCCGCTACATTTCTCTTCATATCATTCCACCAGTAGACTTCCTTAAGATCATGATACATATTTGTGGAGCCCGAGTGCACGGAATACCTAAAAGTGTGAGCCTCGATCATGATTCTTTCTTTGAGACCATCCACATTTGGAACACATAGTCGCCCTTGGTACCTTAGTGTACCATCATCCACGCCAAGATAAAAGGCCATGGTCATATGTTTATGAATTCCCTTCTTCAATTGTACCAACAACGGCTCATTGTATTGCTTTTCCTTGACTTCCAAGACAAGCGATGATCCAGCCCTATTTTGCACAATCACTCCTCCTTCACTAGAATCCGCAAGACGAACTCCCAAACTAGCCAACCGATGAACCTCCTTGGCCAACGGCCTTTGGTATGCCTCCAAGCGAGCCAAACTACCCATAGATTTTTGCCTAAGAG